>NC_079909.1:18028376-18386280 GCF_024868665.1 Triplophysa rosa
ACCAGCAGCAGTGCCTCCAGCACAACAAGCACTGAGGGAAAAGATAATCCCGCCCCCCGCCTCAGAAACACCCCCACGCTCATGAATAATAATGAGAAGGGTCTGAACCGAGATCTTCTGTTCTGAACTCTTGAACAACTACTAATGTGAGTCCAAGCTGCTTGTACATATCATTATTATTACTTAAGAATTTGTATCAGCTACAATGTATCTTAAAACAAAATGTTATGTAACATATTGTTATTTTACAGAATTCACATTTAAAACCATTTGAGTTCTAATAACAGGGTTGAAAAACAAAGAACGACAGTAAAAAATGCATGTCCATTAGGGTTGCACAATGCATTAAAATGGCCAAAAAAATCCAAATGTGCATGTGTGTAAACATGCATTGACATTACCAGATTTGCTGTTATGTACTGCAAACATGGCTGATGAGAATTTCTTTTCCCAGAAAGAATATGAAACACGTATGTTGGTTATACAACAGACTTAAAGCATTACCATATTGCATTATTTTGTAACATTATTTAAAGATCTTTTCTTCCATACTGTCCAGCCCTCCCATCTACGCACTAAGAAAAATAAAGAAAAAGTGAAGGAGGGTCAGCTTGGAAGTCGTACACATGGTCTTCCCTCCGAGTCGACAGACAGCATCCTTCTCACATCGGGTTCACGTTGGGCCTCGACACGCTACGCTGCCCTTTGACTCCATTTGGCTGCTAAACCAATTAGACCATCATGCAGTGGGTTAAACACACACAGACGTTACACGCGCTCCCAGCGCACACATCCGTGAGAGTTTAAACACAGTTCAACCACGGTCTCGCAGGCTGATTTTCGAGCATCTCTTCCAGCCCGGCGAGAGACACACGCCAAACACAGGGAGAAAATGAATCACGTTATATGAAGTGTCTTGCAGGAAACATGGAACGCTCGAGACACAACGCTGGTTAGCGGTTTCCTCATGCTAATTCTATCAGTATGGAGCCCACGCACATGTGACACGCATCCACATAAGTGGGAGATTCATTGCCCTGTCTTTATAAGAGACACATGTTACGCGGCCATATGGCTGGAAGATTCATACGTTTCCTGATTATAGCAGATTAGTGAATGGAAAGCACAAGTAGCTCTTTTGGGTGGCCGCGCGAGGAGGCCATGGGGTGAGATCGGGGGGGACGGCGGCTGTAGGGGTGGGAGAGATTTAGTCGTGGGTTAATTGAAGCTCGATTGAACTGCTTCCTTTTTTATATGCACATTTAATTAATTCACTTTCTATCAGGGATTCTAATTACACAACACGAAATTCCAGCAGCGGATTCTCAACAGGGCCGGAATGACCTCATTTAAAGAGGAAACAATGGGTTTGAAGACTTCCTGAAAAGCGTGCTGGTTACACCAGTGGCTTCCTTATTTTTAAATTAAAAAATAAATAGGAAACATATCCTGACCGATGGAATATCAGCTAGGTTTATACTGCTGACCAATGACGTCTCAGCTTTGCTCAACGATTTCACTTCATACTCCGTCAGGGTTGAACATTATTCCGGGTAGATTTTGACCTTGAAAAAATAAGGCATAACCATTGAACTTCGCCGCAGGGGAAAGATTAAGCTCAGCTGAGATTGTATTACAAATCCGCCCGCCCAGAACATTAGCGCAGCTAAATAAACAAAAATCAATATCATTCAGACGACTCATCTGATTCTGCACGAGACATAGCTGTGCTAAGATTCGTCCGCAAAACAAGCACCTCGGCAATAATAGCTGATAATACAGCTCAGAAAAACGAAATTTCAACACCAATTCCACATTAGTTCAATGACTTTTCCCCCATGTAGGCTATATATTTCTTTCTTTGTTTCTCTATCGCCATCCGGCTCTATCTTCTGCTGTGCTTTTCTCGTTTGTTGTACGTTGTGTGTGCGGTAGATAATGGAAGTCAGGACTCCCGTGTTTAAAGGACGCAGCCCAGAGGCGATGCCTTCCTCTCTCCAAATAGATTACTCTGTAAATAATAATAAAAAAACGAATTAATTCTCCAACTTCTGAGACCCTGCAGCCCGAGGCGGTGCAAACCCGGAATTGTAAATTGATACAATGTGCATCCTTTCAGATAAACAAATAGTGCGTTTGTGACAGACTGAAAGGGATGCTTTCGTAGCGCTCTAATTTCCCGAACAGTCAAATTATATATTTTTTGTCTGTTTAAATGTACGACGAATCCTTTCGTGTTTAGTCAAGCTCTGGAGGACAGCAAGACAACTGCGAGAGCTGAAAGGGATCTGTAAGGTGCAGATGACAATGTTTCAAGAGGCAATTTTCATGAAAGCCAAACATTACGATTATGCTACAACTGCACACGCAATACAATTTTATAACTTCACCAACAGAAGAATGGAAATAGCATTGACAAAAATGAAATTTCTGAGTGTATGGTAGTGTTAAAATAATGCTAAAGCTGAAAATGATATTTCGATTTTTTTTACAGTCATTGAAAATGAAACTTTAATTGCATAGCTTTTCCAACACTAGTTGAGTGATAGTTACCCAAAAACAAAAATGCTTTCATCATTCGCTCTCGTGTCATTTTATACCTGTAGGACTTTATTTCTTCTCTAGAACGCAAAAAAAAAAAATGTTGGTAACCAAACGAAATTGGACCCCACTGACTTCCATTGTATGAACACAAAACCACTGAGACAATTCTCAAAATATCTTCTTTTGTGTTCCACGGACGAAAGAGTCTTGGTCAGGTTGTGAAGGATGTGAGGGTGAAAAAATGATGCCAGGAGTTTTGGGTGAACTATTGCATTGTCTCTAAATGAAGTGGATTCTTACTGAAACTGCAACAACAACAAAAAATCACAAACCAAATCACCACTAAAAAAACACATCTTCGTTGCAAAACATCCAAGGCAGATCTGACCTATATGTTCTGGTCATGTTCTAAATTGAGACAATATTGGTTTTCAATTTTTGAGATCTTAGGCTCAGCTTTTAAAATAAGAATTCAACCTAACCCAATAATGGCTTTTAGTATCACAGGTGATGACACTTACATAACTAAGGATAAAGAAAATGCCTTTGCATTTGCAACATTAATAGCTAGAAGAAGAATTCTTTTAGAATGGAAATCGCCAACTCCACCTAAACTGTCGTTATGGCTGAGTGACCTAATGGTGTTTCTGAAAACTGAAAAGATCAAATACTTTCTCAGAGGTTCAACTGGAACATTCTACAAAATATGGCACCCTTTAATAATGTCTATCGAAAATAATGTATCTCTACCTCTTTGAGGATCACCCTCTCCCTCCCAACCTCTTCCTTTGTTACTATTTTTATTAAAGATAGACATATATATTTTTTTGAGATAATGCAGTTGCATTTGTACTTCCACAATGTTACGATGTGTGTTATTGTTTTTATTTTGTTTCATGGGAGGTTTATGTTCAATGTGGATTTGGGGTAACAAATTGGGGGGAAAAAAATGTACGCCTTTGAAAGTGCTCTGTCACTGTATATTTTCGGTGTACCATGTTCTGATAAACACAATATAAAAAAACACATCTTAAAAAGATAAATGACAGAAAACGAGAGAGAGTGAGAGAGCTGCATGGACTCCACACAGATAGTGGATTTGAACAGGGGTGCGGAGAGAAACGGGGGGCTTTTAAGAGTACAAAGACTCCAGTAGGTTTGAGTTAGCCTAAGGGCCAGCCTGCCAACAGAGCAGATAGTACCGGCCTCTGCACCCTCACCAGGCTCTCGGCCAACACACACGCACTTTACTCGTAATCTAGCCCAGAGTGGATTAGAGAGTTCCTCTCACTAACTCCCCCCGTCTGCCCTTACCCCAATGCCCTCCAGTGGTACCTTCAAGTTTAGTGCAGGTCAGCAGGGTAAATGAAGGGGGAATCGATGCTCTCAGTGTGTGTGCAAGTGTGTAAATTATCTGAGACGACCAGAATATCATCTCTTCACTTCACAGATCTGTCGGCCTGATAGTCGCCTCCACTGGAAATTGCGAGAGGTGCTTTCGACTGCTGCTGTCGATTGTTTGTCTGTTTCAAAGGACAGTCCCGAGGCCACGATTACGGCAAATAACGCTGTCTGAAACATATCAACCCTGTCGACAGACAGACGCGTTCAGGATTATTGCAGAGGTGAAATAAAGAGTGGGCAATTTTAATCAAGTTTGGGTCATTTTTCAGTAACTAAACAACAAAAACACTTTAGCGATGTAAACATTTTGTTTAGGATTGCCATTGTTTTCTATACAATGATAGACCGACACACAGGTTATTTAAAGAATAATGTTTCCAGAATGGGATATAGAACAACTAACCGATTCATTTTTGCAGATTTTTGTACAGTACGTTAATATCTCAGCATTATTTATGAGCTAAATCGCATAACAACCGACCTGACACAGGATATGTATACATACAGTATATATATATAAATAAATATATATAGTCTACAATATACTGTATATAATAAATAATATATATATATTTATTATTTCATGGTGACCTGATGCTTTAAAACAACACTGTCTTCCGCACTCTCCCACACTTCCCATAGTGGCTCATTTGAGACAAAATGACTATTTAAAAATAACAGTGGTTGCATAAATTCAATTAGAGGCTTTTGGTCACGGTGGAAAGGGGAGCGCGGGGCAATTAACCATCCTATGAGCCCTCAGCCAGCCTGACTGCTGACAGAGAACAGATGATGGGGCCGCTCGCTGTGTCACACCCGTAATTGGCCAAAGCACATTAATCAAAAGTGAAAAGAGGCTTCCGAACACAAGAGAGACGAGGAAGAGAAAAGGGCGACAGAAATGAGGGGGTGAAATAAAGAGAAAGGTGAAGAACTGCGTATCCACTGCAACTTGATTTTGTCTCCTTGCTTTCGTTGTAGAAATCGTCTCTCCGTTACGAAATCTCATGCGTAGATTTCTCCTCACGAGTGACTGATTTGGGACACTACACCGGCATTTTACAACAATTTAACAACAATAATCCGCCGGGAGTAAAAATACACAGCACACACGAATACTGTGTTAAAAGAATTCTACAAAAAAGCAGCCCAACTTCAATAACAGTCATCAGTAATAGCCTAGACAGTTTAGCAGATTGTGAAAGAGAGCTTGTGCCGAATAAACTGGGTGGGCGTGATAATCGTGCTCAATTAGTTTCTGATTGGCTCTGACAGAATCTGGGCACTGATATACAGGACACAGATGAAGGCCATTATCAGCCACTGAAACAAGCTGTCACTCCTCAGAGGATGTTTACTGTACTAAATAGTGTGCATATGGGCGCCCTCTCTCTCTCTCTCTCTCTCTCTCTGGTCATTCACACGTCTTATCAGCAGATACACTGACAGCCATAGACAAACACCCTCAAACTGCTTCTCGGTATCTAAAGCTACTCTGCATGTACTTGAATCTGCATTAATCACACCCAATATATTGACCATGTACATATCAACACATTTTTCAATCTTATTTTGATCAGAATCGGATAATCTAACGCTATTTTCTCAAGTTCACCACTATATCAGATGTTATATCAGATAATGAGTATTTATGCTTTTAACATATTAAGCACTAATAATAATATAAATCCGTTTCTACAGTGCATTATTTTCGCTCGATTTTATAAATGTTGGACATTGTTATCAGTTGTTGGTTTACATTATACTGCATATTGATTTTTATTTCTATACAGGCGCATCTTTTATGAGTGCTAGGTCCATGATGCTTGTTTAAAAGAGAAAATCAAGATGGTTTGCAGTGTTGGGTGTAACTATAGTTACTAAGTAATAAGGGATTACTCTAATTTTTTTTGCAATTTTATTACAGTTACTTCTGATGTAATTAAACTAAATACTTTGTGTAATATATGTGTGTGTAATAGTGGAATTGACATCAAAATTCAAAGTCTAACTTTAAAATCCGTGCTTTAATGAATAATTCTCACATTTGTAATACTTTGGTTAATAAATAATACTACTTTATGTAGTTTTATATGATTTATTTGAATGAAATAAAAGAGCCGTTTCATGTCTATCCTTCAATCACTTAACTAATCAAGTTTGATATAGGATATAGAAAGTAATTAGTAATAAGTAACTAAATACTTTTTGGAGAGAGTAATTTGTACAGTAATCTAATTGCACTATTGAATATGTAATTAGTAACTAGTAGTTAATTACTTTTCAGAGTAACTTGCCCAACACTGGTGGTTTGTATAATTGTATACAATTAAATAGAATGTCAAAATGACAAGGTAAAGACTTAATTAAAACAATATTAACATCCCCATCTGTTATTGCTCATGGCACAAAAAATAATGATCGTATTAGCTAAAATGTCCATCTACATCAGTGAAAAACCTAACCTAACTATTAAAGAAAAATAAGAAGATAAATACATGTGATTTGTGAACAATAACTGACTGCATGTCGTAACTGGAGAGCAACACATCCCAGTAAACTCTCTGTGAAGTCTAGCGTCTGATCCTTAAATATTCCCACCGTCTGTCTGCTAACCAGAGGTTAATGTGACTTCTATTTGTTTGCTATTGCAGAACGTGTGAAGGCACAATCATCTATTCTCCAGTAATATGCTTGAGTGAGTATGGGACGTGTTCAGCCAGCGGGAACAACAGAAGTCTAAACCGCACACACACACACACACAGAGAGAGAGAGAGAGAGAGAGAAACACACTCAAACAGCACCTCTGTGCACTGCTGCCTCCACCAAATTAAATGGCAGATTTGATAATTTCACTAGAGTGATTTGAGAGAGAGAGAGAGAGAGAGAGAGAGGTTTGTTTGCTAAAATCAGCAGGGGACCAGAGTGGTGAGAAATGTCAGGTCAAATTGTTCTTGACAGTGTTAATATCTGCACCTCATAGCAGTAATTACATGTAAATAAATAGTGAAATAGCGCTCAGCTGGAGACTAAGAGGAAAAAAGTGTGTCTGCGAGACAGCCAGCTGGGACTCCAAGCAGCTCATTTTACAGACAGTGAAGCAAACAGAACGTCAACTTTGCAGAATAATACAAATGATGAAGAGGAACTAAAGACATAAATTAACATTTCAGCAGACGCATTAATATTTAATCTCTGTTGGAGTAACCTGAGGTGAAGTCTTTTGCCAGTCCAGACCTGTAAGCACTACGCAAACATGCAGTTCCAGTTCTTAAGTCTAAATGCACAAGTCAACGCCTCTATACAATAACTAAAGAACTCTTAGAAGTGTCAGTCAGTGGGATGCTCATGAGATGAAGAAGACAGCTGTATGATATGAGCAACCTCAGCCCAGCGGGACTCGGTCCGCAGGCAACCCGAGATGTCAGTCCATAGATTACCTGTGTGTGGGTTTTGGGTGTGTAGTGGTTGGGGTGTGAACGGAGGTTTGGGTTTGGTAGTGTTAGATTATTAATCACTTCTCTGCACCTGTCATAGTGGCATGTGGAACTAACAGGAGGCACATTTCACGAAGATGACATCAAGCGGAGGGCTACTAAAGGAGGTTTATCGATGTCTGTTCAACCCGGCAGTGACCCCGCAAACCCTTAAACTGTTGAACCCGTGATGCCAAAAACACGGTAAGCTCCCTCCTCACCTGCTACCAAGGGGCTAAAACACTTTTACAACCAATGCAACTAAAGAAATCGTATTAGAGAGTATATAGCCATAATATGCCATCTATGATTTTTTATAGAGATCATGACACGATGGAGATCATATAGTGAGGATATACTGGATATATAATTATCTTATATATTTATAGTAAATACACACATGATATTATCAGTGTATGTGTGTATATATACTGTGCGTGGATATGTATATTCTCCATATAAGTATTTCCAATTGCGTGGGACACACGGCATATGAATTGGTCTCACTGATTTCCTCCTTTAAATCCCTATCTTCTAGGATTTGCTGAAATTTATATTGGCTGCCTCTGCAAGATAAATGTAAATCGCATTCCCTTATATTTGCTATTTATCAGGACGCGGCAGCTCGCTTTCGGCCGGGGAAAATATCGCTCACCCGCATACAAACAGCCCTGCATTTAAATAGCATTTTTATTGTCTGCGGTAGCCTTTCATCTGAACGCAGGAAGCGCATCTCTTCCTCTCCAGGGGAAGAAGAGAGCGAGCGAGAGAGGGAGAGAGACACGGTCTTAAAGAAAGAGGCTGGAAAGGAAGAAGAACGGGAAAATAAACTAAAAGTCTTTGAGATGAGAGAGCAAGTATTGGCCTCTGCAGGAGCCATAAATGGATGTTAAAGAACACAGACAGGTGTGGAGGATGCATGACCTGATCTCATGAGACTGACCACCTCTGGATCGTTAACAAAACATCAGACGTTCACAAGTGTGGGTTGCATCAAAACTCATGAATGCTCAATTTTCTGAACTAGAACCTGCAACTAGACTCCAGCATTAAACCCTTAAAGAAGTGCAAGCTGTGTTTGTTTGTGCATCACCACAAGAGCCATGCAGCCAATCTGAACATACAGGTAAAAAATCCAGACATCTTGGTTAACTACAGTAACTAGTGCTATAGTAATCATAATAAAAATATTATTTTAAAAAGCATGCTTATATACTATAAAACCACAGTAAAAAAATGTAAGGGATTAAATTGTAGTATAGTGCACTTTCATAGACCTAAAACAGTACTTAAGAGTAAATCGAGTCTTCGGAGAACCCCAAACCAAAACCCGCCCCTAAGACTACAGTTGTTTTGCCTAAGGCGACGATTTTGGCTGTCTGATGTTTTTGGCAGTTGACAGACAGGTCTTGCTTTGAAAAGCCTCTTATAGGTCTTTTCCATCACTGCCAAATATAAACAGTATCTGTTTTAATATGGCTTCTAATTATTAAGTATCAATTCCCCCCTTGCGCGCCGAGAGCGCACCGGGTCCGGATGAATGCGCGTTCATCCGCTTTGAGAGCGCGCCAGCTGACACGGCGCCCGGTCTGAGGCTTAATGCAAGAGTTTTTAATAATGTGTGGGACTACATACGTCTCCGCGGCTCATTGATATTCACGTGCCTAATGTCTTGTCAAAACTGCAGGCACGGGATAGCGCGAGAGAAGCGCGCGCTTGAAATTGGTGAGGTAGGTGCCTTCGCTTTTCAGTCTACGCCAGCACAGGGCTCTTAAACGTAATTCATCCCTTTTTTCGAGAAGGGCTAATGGAAGAGGAAGAGTGGTTGGAGCTTCTCTGGGCTTATCTCTGTCTGACAGTCGTGCGCAGCGGTTGGCGAGGGTTGGTGTCAGCGCGCAATGCTGTGCGGTGCATGCGAGCAGGCCCGGGGACAGGGATCAAAGGGAGGCTCGGTTGAGCGCCGTTTCTCTCTCTGATCCCTCCGGTGTCGAGACTCAACCCCGCTCGAGTGTTGCCTTATGCATCCATCTATCCATGAGAGCAGCTTCATTCCATAGCGCAAATACTCCCACGACTCTCATGCGCAAAAAGCTTCATTTTTATCCAGAGCTATATTATGTTTCCAGTTAACTTTTCCATTTACATTTATGCATGTGGTAGACGCGTTCCAAAGCCACATTATAACATCACCTTTTTTACATCAGTATGTTACCTGAGGTTCGAAGCCGTGACCTTTGCGTAGCCTTACGCAATGCTTTACCAAGGATTACCACGCTACATCGCTGTGCTATGGTACAAATACTCCACTAAAATCTCCCTCATTACAAAAAATGTTCTTCACCAAAATACCATATTCACCACCATTGCTATTACAGTAAAAACTGTGGTACCTTGGTAACTGCAAGTACTGTCATAAAATGAAATAAAAATTCAGATTCAGAACGCTTCTTACAATGTTTAAAGAAAATATTATGTTAACATTAGTTTATTTTTATTCAAGGCTACAGTCACAGTCTGTGTGATGTTTGAGTATTGTTGTTTCTCTGTCTCCCAGCAGGTGTCCCTGTCACTCAAAGCAGTCAAATTCACTTCAAAGCCTTAACGAAAGAACAATTACACTTTTAAAAAGCCCTTTAGAGTCATAATGGCAAGAGGCAGCTTCTCATTACCTGATATCATGTACCACATGGCAAAAAAAGTTGCTCTTTACCGCTGCTGCATTTGTTTATTCTCATATAAAAACGAAAACTTCTACCTGTTTTCTCTAGATAACATCAATTAGAGATGTTCTGCTTGACGCTCATTGGCTGTTTCAGTGTGAATATTTAAAAGATCACAGGGATGAAATATACAATTATTTGTTTAGGAAACAAACACCACTGATAGTAACTACTAGTGCTTTGCAGCTGGACTCCTGCTTTCTGGCACGCTGACATACTTCTACATATTTCCCCCCAACGAAAAGGACTTCTATTCCTAGGAAGGAAAAGACTGTTTTCCTTGACATCACTCAAGGTCCGTGTCCTTATCCAGCACCTGCTGTGCAACAAAATGAAATGGGGTGAAACGGCTCAAGCCCCCACCCCCCGAAAGACGAAAACATGCCTGCAGCCCAGCCAAGCAATGCCTAATGGAGTCTGAAGTGACATTGCATCACTCCCAAAGCCTAAACTTATAATCAAGGACTGCTACAACAACATGCGCCGGTGGATGGCTTTTCTACTGGGCTGTAATGGGAAAATGTGCGCTGTCTGGATGGGTTACACCAGCACCTGTGCTGACATCAGCAGGGGTCCATTACTGCTGGCACAACCCATTTACAGCCAATCACAACAGTTTGGTCAATCTTTACCAGCGACCAGTAGCTCATCAAAAGCAGACGTTTGGAGAAATAGGACTTTGGCCCGAGCACCCGCACCTATGTGCCAGACAGCTGTTGTCTGCAAAGTTCCAGTATAAGGGAGATATCTTTCATCTGAAAGATAGAAAATAACTTGTTTTAAATTGAGAACGCTTTTTTTGGCCGGTGTCACGGGCAGGAAGGTGACTGAGGGTTTTGAAGGGTAAAAACTGATGGTAGTAACAACATACACTCTTAAAAATAAAGGTGCTTCAAAAGTTTCTTTTATGCCATAGAAGAACCTTTTTTGTCTAAGGTTCCATAAAGAACTTTAACGTCTGACGAATCTTTCTGTTTCACAAAAGGTTTTTTTGTGGCGGAAAAAGGTTCTTCAGATTATAAAAAAGTAAGAAAGAGACGGTTCTTTAAAGAACCTTTGACTGAATGGTTCTTTGTGGAACCAAAAATTGTTCTTCTATGGCATCGCTGTGAAGAACCTTTTAAGCACCTTTATTTTTAAGAGTGTACAGTATTCCGTTTTTTAATACCAGCTTTATTTTCCTAAATAAATACAAACGCACAGCCTAGCTACGGTATAGATACTCTGGGTTTACATGTCTTGTAAGTGTCTTGTTATTGTAAAAATCTTAACAGTAAAAAATCAGTCATGTTAAGCGAGGTCTGATATGAGCTCAGCAGATGTACATGCAATGCATGTGTGCTACAGAAAAATGTCGAGTTTTCATGAGAAAGCTCTGCGTTGACTGTCAAAAGGGTTTGAAATGTGACTGAACTGTGTCTGTCCTGTCAGAACCAGCATTTATCTTCACACAATGAGGTCGTGATGACTCGCCCATATGGAAGAGAGAGAGAAAGGGGGGGTTGATTTAACCTTCATCTCAACATCACAAAAACATTTTATTATAATGTACAAAACCCTTCGACTCATTATTTTTCCTTTTTCCTATATCTGAATAATAAATATGACTTAAAATCTGCAAAGACAAATGGGAGATTAGAAATTAAGTAATGGCAAATACACAAGTTAAAGTTTTAAAGTAGCTGCCCTTCTCACATTAAAAATACTGTAGTTTACTACAGTCCGTACTGTAAAATTCCTAGATACTATAGTGTTTTGAACCTAACCATGTAAAAAAAATACAAAATTACATTTATTAAAAATTATTATACCTTTTATTGATTTTTATTAATCAAATTACATTTTTGTATTAATTTTAAATAAAAGTATACTACAGTACCTGCTTCAACTTATCAATTTACTGCAGTAAATAATACATGATAGTATGCATTAACAAAGTGCTACATTTGACTACAGTTTAGTATAGTATACAAAAATGTTTAATGTGGGTTTGCTTAAATTACAACTAAGGTATCTCTTAACCAGATGCTTCATGAGAAATATATGTTTAAGCAAATACTTTAAAACTTGTTAGATAAAAAACTGGTGTAAATATGATGTAATGTAACCCAATATATGTTTTTTTAAATTATGCTATCATGTTTTTATTGTGTTAGTTATCTGTAGTTTTTTAGTTATTATGGCTAAAATCAAAACAAACCAACTGCAGTTTGATTGATATTAATTGGAATGCACAATAAAAAACAAAAAAACAGAGTTATCTCATTTTGAACCAAACTCTTCATATATTGTACCAGGATTATTTCTCAGTTCATCTGAAATTACTATATATATAAAACACAAAATTAATATTTTTTTCATTTAAATAGACCTGACAGAATTTGCAAAACCCCCCATTAAGCAAAAGTACTTAAGCACAGAAAAAGGAAACGAGAGGCTCCATTAATAAAGAAAGACCTCCGTGTCTGCTGGTATTTACGGCGGTTTGGAGCGAAAGCATTAGCGCTCAAAGCCCCTGTGCCACGATTAACAATCTCTCGCACTGTAAGACGCCCATGTTATCCTTCCAACGTTCGAGTTCCGAGAGCAAAAAGCTCTTTTTTGTCACCAAATCCTTAATTCTTTCTTCTCTGGAAAAAAGAGGGTAATACTGAGAATGTTTCTCAATCTGCTTTGAGAAAGCAAGAGAGAAAAGGAAAACCCCCAATAAAACATGTGTGAACGAAAGGGTAATTGTGGACAAATGCAGCACTGAAATTCATTTTCAACTCTTTACGCACCATTTCAATCTTGTTTTATGCCTGTTAGCCACATCTTGTTGGTGAGGGTCGCCAGGACAGCCCAGTATTGATGGATAATTGTGTATAATTCACTCTTTACATGCCATTTGCATCAATACGTGTTATTCTTCATTTGTGAGCGTTTAAGATGGCACATTTCCCACAGAAGGTCAAACTAGAGAAGAAAATCTGCCATCTTTTTCTAAAAATACAAAACTACGGCACAGAAAGGTTTTGTCAGACGTCCACTTTTGGCTCGTACAACAATTACAGCTCAACTAAGACAACAACTTCACTGTGACGTTACTAACTATAAATCCTGAAGCTCACTTTGACATATACAACTTTTGAATATATTTACACCTGTGCATTGTCAATTTAAAAGCATGCACTGATAAAATGTGCACAATACAACCATAAATGTATCTAAAAAAGGTACATTTTCAAGTCAAGAGAAAGTTAACTGGATTTGGGCTTTTATCTCATTCGCCAAAGAAGCCAATTCTTCCTAAATTCTATGACGTTCTTGATCTCTGAATGGCACTGAACTTCTTTCAATGTGTGTCATCATTTCACGTCACACTAACCTGTGGAGAAAGGCCGTTGCTCACAGGGTTCATGTGGTTGCTTGAAGCTGACGGGCTCATGAACGTTTCTGAATAGCTGGAGAAGGTGTGGCGATTGGACGACAGGCCGTAGGCGGAGCTGCTGTCGGCCGTGAGCCCGCCCTGGTGCATGGAGGATGGTGGAAGAGGCTGTGGCCGATGTAATGTACTGCTGCCATCTGAAGCACAGGAAAAGACTACACTAATAATATAAACCATCTTAATACCAAATACCATTAGTTTTGAACCACATGAGGGGTAATAAATGATGACAGAATTTTTATTTTTGGGTGAACTGTCCCTTTAAGGTTATACCTAGAGAGTTATTTAATTTAGTTCATAACCATTTTTTACCTTGTGAGAGAGTGGTGCTGGGGTATGTCGAGTCTGGAAGCTGATAGGTGGATAAAGTTGGCATTCCAGTGGGCGGGAACCCTCCGGGCAACAGGTGGTTGAATGCTGCTAGCTGATTGGCCCCTGCTTGTTTACGCCACCTGGCCCTTCGGTTGCTAAACCAGACCTGGCAAAAGAAGAGAGAAATGAAATATAAAGACAGAGAGTCAGAATATCATCCATATACAGCAGTGTTCTAGGTACAGGTTCATAGACGTGTGTGGCAGCGAGTGTGGCCCTATGGGACGCACATGGTGAGGTCCCTGTTGTTCTAGTTAAGTGGCTAAAGCTGAGATCTGTATAAACAACCTCTCTGAGGTGCCATCAGAAAGAGAGGTCGTAAAGAGGTCAGAGGTAGCCCACACATCTTCTTCACAGACATCTCCAGTGTGTTTATTTACCTGTCGGGCACTTTAAAGACAGTCTAGAGCACTTATAACAGCTTTGTTGTTGGACACGTAAACACAAACACACATCATTTCAAATACAGATTAAAATCAAGCTATGATTTATTTGTCACTTGCCACTTTGTCAATACCTCATCCTATACTGGAAATGATTTATTATCTGTAGATTTATTGCGTACTGTTTTTCTTACTATATGTTGATACATCATTTATATTATTCATACTATTTGTTGATGTATTATTGTGTTTAATATTTTCCTGGTTTGTCCTTTATTGTATATTCTTCTATATTTTATTTGTAATTTATTGTTTTTGTCCTTCTACCCCATCTTCGTAAGAGGAATGGACAAAGAATTTCTCTGTTTTAAAGTACAGGTGGTAATAAAGAATCTTGAATCAGGTTTGACTTTGACTTTGAAATAAAATAAAATAAAAATACCCACATTTTTGATCTGGGCAAAAAATATATATATTTAAAGGAGAAGTGTGCCATTTCTTTGCTTGTAGTGCCACCAAATATTTACATTTTCTAAAGAAAGGCTGTTTGTTTCATCTGGATGGTTGTTAGGGTTTTTCTAAAGTCTAAAAGAGCAGAATCCAGATCAATGTTTTAAGATCACATTGGTTTGTTTACAATCTGTAAAACGTCAATCTCTGAATGGATTACTCATGATTCTGCACAATAAACTGAGTTGAGAGAAAGTGTTTTAACATCATTAACATTTAAAAATACTTCACCTTTACATCCAACTATCAAAAAGTCTTAAAGTCCCCATGAAGCGGAAGTTGCGATCGTGTTAACTTCCGTATTCTGACGCATTTCCGAGTGAAAAGGAATTTCGAATGAGAAAAAATTGTGGGCATGGTTTGTTTTTTTCCCCGCGCTTTGATTGGATGTATAAAAACAGCCGTTGCATTTTGGAATGTAACTGGGAGCAGACTGACAGTTGAAGGGGAGAAGTTAACAGATGCCCCGCCCATGCCGTCTAAGTTACGTCATTTAAGATGGCAGTCACTACAGTACGGACGTGCATTTTCAGATTTTAACTGAAGATTATGAGGGCACATGAATTTTAAAAAGAAAAGGACCCACATTGGTAAGCTATTTACATTAAACGCTGCAATAATTCAAGAAAAAATAGGAATTGTTGTTTTTAATTTCACTGGGACTTTAAACTTAAACCAGACTGACTTCAGATCGTCTTCGAACAAGAATAATTTGCACATTTAGACCAGCTTCTTCTCTATCAAAACATGAACATAATTAGCTTTTCTAAAAGGCCTGGCAGTCAACGGCTCGCTGGAGAAAGACCGGAGCCCTGCGTATGTGAAAGGTTGCAGACATTGATCTATGCCGTGCACTGGCAATTCATCCGCGTTTAATACACTGTCAGCGCAGTTCATCTACTGTTGTGTTTAAAACTCGCCGGTCCATTGTGCGTCCACATGAAAGGTGGAGACAAAGGCCTCTCAATACGCCCGGCTGAAAAGTGTCCACAAAGAGTGGGCGTCCCTTTTTAAATGCGCCTTTAAGTGGTTCACTTTCATGGTATGCACACAAGGAGACACTCTATTCTGATGCAAGACTCCATAGACACACACACACACACACACACACACACACTCGCTTTCCTTTCTCACAAAGCCTTGCTTACATTGTCCATGTGCAAAACTGTCAGCCCGCTAACAGCTAGCATCTCATTCATAGCACTTCAATGGATCGCCAACGTTTGATGCGACTGGAGATGATTCTTACCCATCTGTCAAGCGCTGGATTTCACTCTCTTGTGTTAAAAAGGCAACACCCCCACCCCCTTGAAGGAGGAGACTGTTTATCCCTCCGTCTGCCCTGGGCCTTGGTGTCCAGAGGACACAAATGTGATGGTCCTGTGTTTCGAAACACGTCTGTAAATGTATGTGGTGGGATTTTATCTCTCAAACTCTTTGCTCGGGAGCTGGGAAACTGAGGATGGTTGCGTCCTTCCCCCACACCCCTAAAAGTGTCCCTGACCTGTGACCTTTGAACCCCATCCTTCTATCCTTTCATCTTCACGGCCTCTACCTTCTTTCTTCTGCAGCTCTTTTCTTCTGCAAAATCAACGAGGAAACTTGCGCTTTTGTAGCTTAAGAGATGTAGGGTACGTATAAGGAATAATTCACCCCAAAATAAAAATTCTGTCATCACCAAACAACACTGAACCCCACTGACTTCCATTGTATGAACACAAAACCACTAAGACATTTCTTAAGATATCTGAATCAAGAGTCAAATTGTTTTTCCCATTGTTTTCAATTTCAGAACTCTGGACAAAACAAACAATTTCTTTATGGTTAAAAGCAACCTTGTTTCTTCTCTGGCTTTCTGTTGGATCTTCCTCCACGTTCATCCTCACACACACTAACACACACATCAACTTATCTCTGCGCTGTAAGACCACACAATCTATAATACGCATAAGCTATGACAATTCCTAAAGAGATTTGGGATTCATCTCGCTGGTCCGCTCATGCATCACAGCGAGCATCCCTATAGTCAGAACGTTTAAGATGAAGCCAGCAGATCTTGTGGCTTTACCATGTGCACGGTGGGGCGTCCGTCTGCCTTAATCACACCCGGAGCCTGCGAAGCATTTCTGGCTAAGTGAATTAGATGCCTTTGAAACAAACATGGCGTCACTGAGGTACCCACATTAACTCAAATGCCAGCAGTCTGTTCTTCTATCAAGTTAAAGCTGAAAATGTGTCCACATCTGTACAGGAGGGAAGAAGTGCATCACCATACGCCGGTGGTGCCCTGCGTGTGTTTTCTGGGTCTCTCCATTGAGCTGGATTTTGGAAATCAATGACAAAGTCACCTTGAAGACTCCCAGATTCCCTCTTTTGCTCTCCGCAATCCAGCATAATTCCTCCACTGAGACGGATATCATTCTGCCCATATCAAACCCACATGAGAACAAACTTTCACACTGTCCACCGTCACTCATTGTCATGTGATGTCAGATGAGAGAGAGGAGCTGAAACAATGCTGTTGATATATTCGATATATTTTATAATTTTGCCGTTTTCTGACTTCTTGTTTCTATATGTCTATAATATTTATAAGTACAACATCTGTAGATGGTTTCAGCGGCAACAACATAAACAAATGTTATGTTGCCCAAACTTAACCTCCGGTAGGTCTCAGTAAAGAAACAATAAATGTTGAGAAGTAATAATGTATTTAAATACAATTGATTTACAATAAAATAATAATATTAATTAATATTAATATAAAGTAAATATAAAATAAATTGTTATATTATAACCAAACACAGACCGAAAGTTAACTTCGGTCCAGTGCGTGCATATGAAACCGTCTACAGTATAAGTATGTTTATACTTCATCTTATAAAATTTGGCAGCTAGTGAATATAAAACCAATAGAGTGGTAGTTGCATCCCTGTTAGTTGTCAGTTTTGTCCGTACATTTGTTTTATTCGTTCCTCGCTATAACCCAAACACTTAAACCAGAGCACACTGTCGGGACTCAACGCCGTCTCTGTGTCCAATGCAGGAGTCTGTTGAGATTTGTGTTTACTGCACACACCTGTCACGGATAAACGGGATAAACCTACGTGCACACGCACAACGTTCCTTATACCTGCTTTTACAGGGTGTATCCTACACTGCATTCCCATGGCCCGCTGCGCACACACATACTGTACAAACAACACCAGAGCCGTTTGAAGAGAGACAGAGTCGCGACAACGAAAGTTCAAATTTTTCGGGCGTCACGCGATTCACAGAGCTATCAGATAGTTCCAGGAAGTTTTAATTATTTCTTTATTTTTTTGTTCATTAAATGACTTAAATGTCTTTAAATGTGTTAAAGTTTACCTCAATTGGTCTGTTTAGCCACAGCTCCATGCGTTACTAGAAACTTCCGGGAACTATTGAGAGGCTGCATGAACCGCCATTGCTGTGAAAAAACTGTTCCATTGATGTGACTCTCTCTCTTAATCTCTCTGTTTTTATACTAACAAATGCAATTTAACTAAGTCTAGCAAGCAATGTTTTGATAACATCCAACCACTGGTTATACTCTTTCTTTCTTTCTTTCTTTCTTTCTTTCTTTCTTTCTTTCTTTCTTTCTTTCTTTCTTTCTTTCTTTCTTTCTTTCTTTCTTTCTTTCTTTCTTTCTTCCTTCTCTCTCTCTCGCTCTCTCTCTCTCTCTCTCGCCCTCTCTCTCTCGCTCACTATGCTAATTAACATCGCTGAGAACACAAACTGCAGAAAGGAAAGTGGGATTACTCAGATAACAATCAACAAATACAAAGAGGCTAAAAGAAAGTCATTTAAATTTTAATAATGAACTGTTAGAGCATTCTTGCTCATGCATTGCAACAATTTTGTTCTCTACAGTCTTTATAAATCCTATTTATTCTTTTATGGTATACAAGCTAAGACAAGCTGAAGAACAGAGCTGCCTGATGGGATTTTCCTGCCAGAAAGACAAGCTTTAAGATTCTGCAAGTTACCACAATTTTCTTGACTTATATCAAGACACCTCAAACATAAAATTCTGTCATAGGATATAATATGAGAAAATAATATGAGAAATGTCTCAGTGGTTTTGTGTTCATCTAACAGAAGTCAATGGGGACCAATGTTGTTTGGTTATCAGCGTTGTTCAAATCATCTTCTTTTGTGTTCTGCAGAAGATGGAAAGTCATACAGGTTTGAAATGACATGAGGGTGAACTATCCCTTTAAGACTCTAGCAAACTTCCTGCCAAATTGATTTCTACGTTTCATAAAGGAAATGCTTACATCTTATTAGATTCTGCTAACTATAATGCAAAATGTGTGCTGCTCATAAAGAGAGTCTATGTCAGCATTGAACGATCCATACGATCTCTAACTGAAGTGGAGCCTGTCGCTGCCTCTTAAAAACTTCAGCCTGAATAACAACAGAATGTAATTCACTTCGTAACGGTGGTGTCGATTTATACCCATCACCAGCCTCGCTTTCTCCCCGGTTTCCTCCAAACCTCTTTCTCAAAATGTCTTCTTGTGTGTTCCACAGAAGAGTCATATACAGATTTTAAAGCACATGATTGTAAATGATGACAGAATTTGTATTTTAAGGTGAACTATCCCTTTAAGAACAGTCAACAGTCATTGGTTGCGGCCACAAAGGTTCCTGGTCATGTGCATGCATCAGAATTGCAGGAGGATGAGCGTCTAACATGCTTAAAGTCTGGAGAGGAATATCCAGTGGTGGAAAGGCCCCTCTTTTGGCCCCTGTCTCACCCCACTGCCCTCTTTTCCACTCCCCACTAAACTGACATCTGCCGGATGGGTCCGCACAGCTGTGACAGAGCAGGTCGGCAGCCGGGCCAAAGGTCTGATCTTGCTCACTCTATACAAAAACCTGCCGACATACCCAAAGCCAAACCAGTGGCAACTTCTGATAGTAGCTGAACAAGTCCTGCATTCTTACCATGAAACCGCATGTCATATGTTATTAGAATGCTTGAAACTTTTTGGCCCGTACATCTGCTAAAAATTGCCTGGGGTTGATGCCAAATTTGGACACCTAGCATACAAACCAATGGGAGGTCAAAGTTTGAGCTGCGATGAAGTCGACTACCGAGTGGATGACCTGTATCTATGTGAGTATTCCAGCAGATCCCTTTAAATGGTGCTGAAGCTGTTAAAAGAGTCAATGACAAAACCACACCACCATTTGGAGGAGGGTGGGGGTTCTTTGGGGAGGCCAAGAACTTTCACAATGGACTCCACAGAGAACCGACACATTCCCTCTACACGCTGGTCTGAGCGGACGAAGACCACTGGCCATTATTTACTTGGCTTATCCAGAGTGGCTGTCATAGGACGACCTTCACCGATGATTCAGTTTGAGTTGACCTTTTGGAGATTTTCAAAGCGTTGCATAATTCGATTATGAGAAAAATTGCATTAACAAATTATATCCATGACTCTTTTCACATGATATCTCTTTAGCTCTATTATGCGAGGGGGGATGTGTCTTTTTGATTTTTCTTGTCCTGTTTCATCATTTACATCAGTAACCATAAATACACCAAGCCCCCCTTAGGGGATTCATGCAGTCTTAGAAATATTCAGTTGACCTACAAATATGGTTCAACTTTTGTGTCTAAAAGTGTCTTTGTTTCAACCAAGAAGTATTTTTCACACTCTTGGTCCAATTACCATTATCGTACCATATTCTGGTCGAATATACATTTGTACTCGAATAATAATGGGATTGGAAACAGGAGCTATTTAGCACAGTATTGTTCAGCTCTGAACTTTCCCTTTCCGTTCTTCTCCCCTCCAAATCCTGATCTTTTGCAATGCTATCACTGTAATAATAAATGTCTTTTACTACACTAGAGCCCAGCAGATGTCTCCGATAAACCTACAATCGATGCAAATGGCTCCCCTGAGCACATCAGGTCTGAAATATTGCGATAAAACAGGCATAACATAAATCTTTCAATGTTATCCCAAGAGTGTGAAAGCAACCTTTTAGACACATATGTCTTCTTCCTTGAGTGCTCAGAGACAGAAGAAGACATATGTTGAATCAGTTAACGACCTGAAGTACTGTGCAAAAGTCTGAGACACATTAGATGCTTTAACCAAAAAATGTTCTTAAGACATTGGTTTTTTGTGGGTAGGAAATATCAATACAGTATTCCAATGTTTTTGGGGATGAACTGTAATAATAAAGAGAGATTTTGTATGAACAAGGAGTCCAACAACAGAGGGGCTCGCACAAAGATCTGGTCTCAGCATTACTGAATTCATAAGAACTGCAGACACATCTCAAACACACCTGTGAAATACAATATAATATATTATATAAATCTAAATTATATAAATTAATATAATAATTTATGCATTATATTACTTTAATTTATATTTAAATATATTTAATCAAATCAATAGTTGGTGTGAACTTTTGTCATTTTTTCTTCTTAATATTATTCTCAATGATGGTGACATCAGATCGTTTGTGTTCGTCTAATGTAAAACCTCTTTTTCACACAGAAATCTCAAATAATTAAAATTTTTTGGTCACACTAAAGTGCGGACGAGCAGCCTATAAGCATACATATCCAGGATCCGCAGAGGATGACACCAAAGATGGAAGTTTGGAGAAACCCAGACCTCCGTGCCCCACCTTCTCAGTTCTTTTACAAGTGCTTGATTGATTAATGTTGTTGTCAGGACAGAGTCCCCAGAGAGGGACAGAGGGCTCCTTTCTGATATGTAGAGGGATTTACAAGTAGCGGCCGGCTTTCAAGTGCTGGGAAGCGATCTCTGGCCAAGGGAAGAGATGAGAAATCCATCAGGAATGCATTTGGTCTATCTTTCTTTCTCTCTTGTTGTCTCCTGCTAGCTCAGTGTGCAGCTGTTGCTATAACTCTACTGTATTTGCTTTTCGAAGAGTCACAAATCGTATGGGGGGAGTAACAGGGCAGGAGTCTAACTGACATGTGACTAACACTGATGTTATCCCAGAGGAATGGAGAGGTCAAACAATTGGTCTCTGCTGGATAAATAAATATAACAGCAAATAACAACGGGCATTTGGATGAGAAGAAATGAGAAAAAAGATCTAAAGGGAATCAGATATGATCGAAATACTTATAAGATGCCAAAGAGGCTCACAAAATGGTTTGAGGCCAATTGCAAATCACAAATGCTATGCAAACAAATTTATGCAAAATAAAGTTAGTACTAAGATATTTTGATAGAATATATATATATATATATATATATATATATTGCCATTTTGGCTTTAATTGTACAGCTTTTAGTGGTAGAGAGGACAGGAAGCATAGTGGGAGAGAGAAGGGGGTGCATTCGGGAAAGGACCACGAGACGGGAATCGAACCCGAGTCGCCCGATGCGCAACCGATATTTTAACATTTATACATTAGGCAGGTACTTTTATGCACATGAACTTGGTGCAATAGTCTGAATTTGGGTAAATTTGATGAGAAATGTTCAATAACGTTGACTTTTGGCAGAATTGACAAATCTGAGCTCAGTTTTGGACATTGTTGAGATCTCTTCTGAATCTCTAATGACAGAGACATTTGTGAGATTTCAGACTCTTTTTCTCAGGAGAAACATAAGCGAAGGTTTCCATTTGCTTTCCTTTCAATCTCGCTGATGTCTAGGAGAAATAATTGAGATAGATCTGTGGTTTTTCTTTGCTTACGGGAATCTATATTAGAATTGGTGTCTAACCTGCACGCGAGCCTCAGTGAGTTTGGTCCTCTGTGCGAGCTCTTCTCTGGTGTAGATGTCGGGGTAGTGCGTCCTCTCAAAAGCTTTCTCCAGCTCCTCCAGTTGCTCGGCCGTGAAGGTGGTACGACTGCGTCTCTGCTTCCTCTTCAGGGGCAGGTCGGGCTCAGACTCCACATCCGAACCGTCGTCTGTGCGGTTACCTGCGTTAGCCACAAAACACAATCATCAATACATCGTTCCACAAAGAGTTTCTTTAAAAAACGTGAGACGTACGCCCCTGCAAAACACAGAAGGGTATCAACGATCTGGAAAGCCGAGAGCGTCCACCAGGCTAATATTAATGCTTCTGTTATCTGCACGTGTCAAAGGAACACTAGATACTGTTTCACTGGCTCTTAATCATATGTGAGAATTCTTCAGACGCATAATCCTGTCACTGAGCCCCGGAGAGGCCTGAGGGACAGAACTGCGAGGGTTCTAGTAATCTACACCAGACACCTTGCTCCGCCACGTCCTCCTCATTCTTTCGGCAGCAGCCCGAGGCGAGTTCCTGAGAGCAAGTGTTCGAAAGAAGAACGTAGGAGAGTTCTGGCCCATTGAATCCCTTCCTTTGTGTTTTCAGCAAGTGTTCGAAATATATTACAACATATTTTACATTACTTTTTTGCGGGCACGCAGTCAAAGACAAGTGCAGCTGGCATTTCACGTTTTAGCCAGCGGAGTCTTTCGAGCGCTTCGGCAGCCGAGCCAAGAGATGCGTTTGTAAGGAGAGATACGGAGTGCGTTAAGATATGTTACGGAAATGCATTAGCATGATAATTGATTCTAAAATTGCATCATACTTCATTTGTGAGCCATCTCTGTGCGTCTATTCACAGCAGCAGAAAGGTCCCGTCACAAAAATCACACTTTCTTTAAACGCACGGCGTAGAGCGCGACTCTTGCTTCAGGCCCTTTGGTCTTGCATCATCCACGGGGGAAAGACAGAAAGCTCCAAACTCCTTCCCCCGCATCGCCACAGCTGCCACGGCGGAGACAAATCTCCTTTGAGCCAGCGTGCGCTCTCTGCCCACTGCTGATCAGCAGGTTCCTGCACCCTGGACCACTTCACACCAGTTTTCCTGTCTCTCTCAGCGCCAGCATGATCGTCTTTCTCAAAGCCCCATCTGCCAGAAACTCTTCTGCTGCTGATATACTGCCAGCAAAAGAGGTTACAAAAAGGCCTGTGGGAGTGCGAAAGTGTGCAAACATTAGCATGTGCACCAGTGCGCGAGTATGCATCCCCGTGCATGCACGAGAATTCGACAATAGAAGAAGCTGCGCAGCAACAGATTCAGAACAAACCCGAGTCTGCTGCAGTCTCCAGACCGGCTCTGGAGTTTAATTAAACAAGGAATTATGGGATTATATGGAGACTATCATTACAGACCACTCGAGCGGTCTTCAGCGAATGTCTTTTTGTCTCCCCGAGCTCCGGCTCAATGATTCTCAATGGATTACATGCGACCGCAGGACATGTGCCCGCATTCATTAAATCAATTCCTCCATCTTCCCCCTTTTAATAAAGATTGATTTGTGTACCGCACTCCAACGCACGGTAGAAAAACCTTGAATATACAAAGTTGAATATGTACATATCCCGGATATCCTTTTGTTGGTTTTCATGAGGATGCGACGGAGCGATTTGTTCCTAACGCACCATGACAACACTTGAGACGGGCGCAGCGGTCCGCGGATCACTTTCCAAAGTCACCTCGTGAGGGGGAGGGAAAGAAGTGCCGCTGTGATTTTTGTTTCATTTTGTGCCACATGAATCACGAGGAGAGATTCTGTTAGCGTGCCCTGCACTACCTTCCCTTTGTTTACTTTTGACACTGTTTTACGTGCAGCATAACGTATCAAAGACTTTTCACCTTTAACCACAAACACACCGTAACTGTGTCAAATTGCACCGCACTTGAAATACCGTCGTAAAACACACGTAATCCATCAGCAAGTCTCAAACTCAGGTTGCTGTGACACAAGCTCCAGCCCGGCCGTCCTGCCAGAGGTCAACAGGGCTCTGACAACAGAAAAGGATTATGGTAATGAAACAGATGCAGGCGGAGATAGAGAGTGAGGCGGGTGTGAAGCAGACCTCTGTTGGTCGGGATCGGGATGCTGGCCTCTATCGAGCGAACAGGACCCTAAATGAGTTCATGTCCTGCAAGAATAGCTGACTGTTAAAGTATAAAATGAGAGGGCGTAAAAAACGTCAAACTCTCATGATGTTTCGCAGCTATCTGGGAATAGTTTACAACCATCATAAACCAAATTGATAGCCTTCATAACGCTTTTTTGACAAATATATAACTTTCGTAGTTAAAATTCGAGTAACACAATTATCAGGGGACGAAACACAAGCGGCTAATTTGCACCTCAAATGCAATTAAATCTGAGCAAATGTGAGGTCAATTCACAAGAACTCGTGCCCGTTTTAAACAATAAGGTACATGGTGTCTAATCCAGCGCACAATAATAACACGAGCTGTAATTCTATTTCAGGGTTCTGGGGATATTGATAAAGTCCTCTGCATCACTTATCAGCCAATTAAAACCTCATTATGTTCCATTCATTCTGAGCTACAGCCTGAAAATGTTTTCCTTCAGGGTCCAACGTGAAGCAAATGTTGACTTTCTGCCAGTATTTAACAAATCAGGTGCGTACACTGAATTGCTCTGACGATCATTTTTAAAAACTCCTACAGAGCTTGAAGGACTAGAGGAAGATAAACTGGTTTTATTTGAATCATCGACTCGTATTCATTACAGGTAGGTTCTCAGTTTTTAAACTGCACAAATCATTAAAACCCAACCTTGGTCATTTAAAGGCCATTCATTATAAGAGTCAAGCGATCCTTAATAGATAAAACAGTCAACTATAAAATCATCCACACTAAAGGGCATTTCAATTTGAATGGAATTTTATTGGATGTCAATGTTTTGTTATTTATCAGATGAAAAGATATCGCTCTGAAAGTTATTCCAACTATAATGTTTCTCTGTATAGTTATCATTGTAGTTATGGTGTGGACTCTCTAAAAATGTAAAATGACTTCAAACTTTATAGTTTTCATTCTTGGGGTGAATAGGCCTTCACAGTTTAAACAAGCTGCACACGCTACAGCGTTCCTGATGCTCAACTGGTTGAGCATTGAGTTGGGTTCGATCCACATACTGATAATATATACAGTATATATATATATATTTATCGTCGCTGTCCTTCCAAAAAAACGGATGTCCAAATTTGCAGTCTTTCAGGAAATGGAAAAAACTGTGTAGTTTTAAATGATTAAATACTGTGTTGACCAAGTTGACAAGCACTTTTTAATACTTTTTATTGGTAACAAATTGGCAAAACCCAGTGACAAACGTAAAGGGTGACTAATAATAACTATAGGAGATAATATGGAGATACGCTTCAGGAGGACAGCAGCGACAAACTGAACACACTTTGTATGTCATTTTTGATAGAAGTCGTCTGCCACACAAACTAACCCCACACACCTTTTCTTTTCTTAGAAAGCAACACGTGAAGCAATACAACATTATGAACTTTAGCTAACAGATGTGAAGTCCAGTAACAAGCTTGAGCAACACTAAAGGCTACAAAGACTTTCCATTTTTTCTTATAGTCCCAACAAGCACCAAAAAAATGACACTAACAAAAACGTGCATGCTTTTCGGACACACAAGATGAAAAAATGGTAATCTTCAGTATTTATATATATATATATATATATACACTGTATATCAATGGTCCATAACACTGCCTCTCACTAACTCCCTGTTTGAAATTCTAGCTAAAAACGTTCTCTTTGTAAGCACGTACTTTCGAGATCCATCTATATGCCTTTAATTATATCAGCCAACGGCATCAAAGGTGGTTTGTACAGCTTGTCTGAAAATAGAGTTCGATCAATCATCACCAAACCTAAGACCCTAAAAGGATGTCAAAGATCCTTATAAGAAAGACAATTGAAAAGCACGTTTGAGCTGGAATTCAAAGTGCAGCTTTGACATCGTCAGAATCCGGGGAATTAGTCAGGGATGAAGGATAATAAAAAGCCTCCATGACACGGTGAGAGGGAGGCAGAGGAATCTCCAGCCTCATCTGCTCGCGTTGCCTTTGAATCAGTATTAGCTCGACATTACGACGAAATTCCACGCAGCCGTTTTTTAATACCGTAACCAATGGCCTCAATATCAGCTGTACCTAGCAAACTACCCAAGACAGAGGCACAAAAACAGACATTGCGGCATTAGCTCATAATGGCTCATTTTGAAAAGCATATTAGTTCCAGCATAATTACAATCAAGTCTTACGCTTGCTTTTTTACAGCCGTTCAATAGGACCAGCCTCCGAGCCACACATGACACCGGTTGAGTGCTATACTGACAATGTATCTCTCTTACTATCCCCCCACACATTCCCACAGGCCAAAAATAACAGCGTCCCCGCTCCGTGTTTGTTTACGTGTTTATTTAGCGCGCGCCTTTGTCGGAGTCGCTGGAGCAATTATACTTTTTGTCACTCATGAGGGACCTTGTGCAGAATTATAAAACCCCGTCCCATAATGAGGCACGCGATGCGATCTGATATCTCTGACATGCATCTGCCTCTCTCTGCAATCTCTCTGGCTCGCGGCCTGGATATAAAACTCCTCGTGTTTCCCCAGGTCTGTTTGGGACGGAACCTTTGATTCTGGCGCCTACGGAGAGAGCGAGAGGGTTGAGATCAAATAAGTGACAGGGAACATTTGCATTGTTGAAGACGGAGCTCATACACGCACTTTCCCACTCATCCCACAGGGTTCAGGCGAATCTGATGAAATGTTCAAACAACAAAATGTTGAAAAATGCCCATGACAAGGTTTGGATTAACAACTCGTTATCTCTATATACAGTATATCCCATGATGCAAGATTGTATACGCTGACAATAAGACAGAGGACACCCAGAGGAGCATTTTGTTGCCTAAAGGTTGCACTTTCACGATTCGGGGAAATAAACAGCAACTTTGTTTCTCCCTAAATGTCTTAAAATGAGACAATTGTTCATTTACAGTCAGAATAACATTAGGGTTGTATGTACCATCACTCAGACACTCATATCCAAACCTTTTCTAAAGCAAACTTGCTTTTGAGTTTGTGATTTTTCTTTCCAATAAAATCTTCATTTTTAAAGCTAATATTTACGCAAGCTAACGAACGTAAGTTCCAGCGAGTCAAGCGGTCTCATTGCCGCTATCAAAGCAGTCCGACACAAGCATTCTTCTTCTGTCCCTTTCACAACATTCGGGATAAAAATCACATCCTTTAGAAAGGACGAGAGCGGCGCAGAAAGACGAGCCCCAACAAAACAGAGCAAAAGAAGGGGAGGATCTATAATCGTTGGCTCCCACAATAAACAATTAGACCTTTTTTTTCTTTCAGCGAGCTTTAAGAGAGGGGCAGAAGAAGCAGCTAAGGCGTTGCTCTTTTATAGCTCTTGTCATATGTGTGAAGGCGCAGGGCGGCCATAGGAACACACGCCTAACACTCAACAACAGGACGGGCCCCGGGCCTCTTTGCGCTTTCAGCCTGCATAGACGCTGCACCTCAGGGGGCCATTAGAGGCTGAATAAAGCCCTGACAAGCCCGCGTAGCCCAGTGGGGTATCGATAAATACTGACATATTGACTCCCTATGCCCCAGCGCCGGGGGACAGGCGTGCCGAAATATGAGAGCGTGAAGGGCTTGAAGGGTGGGATTTTATACATAAACATAGATACATACAAATATAAAGTGGATTGCAAGAGTCTACTGAAACTAGTGAAAATGTTTCTTTTTTCTATTTGTAGTATCAGCATGATAGACTTTTTTTAGTCAGTACATCCCTGGTTTGGTGCTTGTGCATATTCAATGTTACAAATATTTAGAAATAATACAAAATCTTAAATGTTTCTTCTACATTTGAAAGAATCCTAAACGTTTGTTTATTTCAAGTTTAAATGAAGAAAAAAGCTTTTCAATGTTCTCTTGGGCATTTGGACCCCAATGTCTCAGTTAAAGGGATAGTACACCAAAAAAAAAAAATCTGCCATCATTTACTCACCCTCAAGTTTTTCTAAATCTGTATACATTTCGTTGTTCTGCTGAACACAGAAAAGAGATATTTGGAAGAATGTTTGTAACCAAACAGTTTAGGGGCACTATTGACAACTATAGTAGGAAAAAAATCTACTATGGTAGTCAATGGTGCCCCAGAACTGTTTGCTTTCCTACATTCTTTAAAATATATTATTTTGTGTTATTTATGCGGGAGTAAATGATGACAGAATTTTCATTTATGGGTGAATCGTCCTTAAGTACAGTTTCTCATCCTCTTGGTGTGCCGGAATGGGTTTTAATTCCTGGGGCTGGGTCTCCGCTAGGTCACAGATAAACAAAAAAAAAACTAAGACGACAAAGAGAAAAGGAAAACCTGAAAAGCCTGTGCCAATAGTGTTGCCCTACAATGCAGGAAATCAAATACTGAGTCTGATCTTTGAGAAGCGCCTGTTTATTTTAGCTCGAAAGAAAAGGAATGGAGTTTAGAAAGGAATGGATCGAGATATGTGCCTGAAGGTCCCATCTGAATTCAGGGCACACAATTCTTTCATCAAAAACTTACACAGCACAGACAAAATCCAATGTCAAGTCCTTAAAGAAGAAAACTGAGGGAACTCTCGTTTCAGTAGAAAACTAGCAAGAACCCAAAGTTTTACATGGATGAGGTATAAAGTATATTTACTGCTTCTCTCAGGAGACAAAAGAAGATATAAGTAATGGTTCATTTATCTATCATCATTGTCCCAGGTGTCCAAAAATGGTCCAAAAGCTTTTAGAAATTTCAAATACAAAAATGAGAATGACAATTGTTGACAGGCAACTAGAAATGCTCCGATAATTGTGAATCTGATGAAAAATATTTGAGATCATATTGGAATCTTTTAGATGCCGATTTTGATACAAAAAAGGAGACACATGTGACAACAGTTTAAAAGCATTAAAAAAAAACTTAAGACTTAAAAATATTATAGACTTTACGATTAAACATCTGGGATAAAATGGAAAAAAGTACATGACATTAAACAACATTATTTATATATCCTTCTGTCTTCTGTGTTTAGAAAAACTTCTAAGCAACAAAACCAACTCTCTACGTTCTCAGCTGATGTAGTCAGAGATCAGCGCTCTTTGCTCTTAGCTTAGGACCCTGAGTGCATTTTAAAATGAGTTTGCCCGTCGACCAGGGAGGAGCCAACAGGGAATGGCTAAATAAACCCATTAGTTAAAATAGTCTTCTTGCCTGTTTCGTTTGATGTCTTGCTTGCACTCCACCATTTGCTGTCTCCATAAACTTACCGGTCAACGTTTGCATGTTTTCCTAACTTGGTGGAAAGAAGGAACAAATTTCAGATTCGTAACACTCTACCATGTTTATTGTCTTTCGGAGAAGCCTTAAAAACCAGCGGCCACACGTTAAATGAAAATAATGAAGATTCCATTTGCAAAGCACATCAAAAGCAGAAAATGGGCGATGTTCTGGCCATAAGTAGCATGCGCTAATGGTGATTTTAAAGCATTGGAGCATGGTGTGAGCGGCTGTAATTCATCAGCCTCTGACTGGGCGCAGACCTCCAAACCTAATTAGTGTTGCACATTATGTGCGGCATTTTCTCTATTGTAATAAAATTAGGGCGAATGCGTGGTGTACTTGAACACGTCTGCTGTAACGGGGGATAATTCTGCGGTGTGCCCGCTTACGCTTGCTGTCACAAACTTTGACATGACAGAGAAAGAGACAGTGAGACAGTCTTTTAACATCGGTGATGAAGAAAACAAACATTGGACTATAGGGGTATTAAACTAAACACAACATGCATTTTCCTCTGAGGGGAATCATAACATGTGCTTAATGTTTTCATGAGCGGTGGTTAAATATAAATATACTAGCAATAAGATAGACCACACAGGTTTTGGGAGACACCCGATCCAATGAAAACAACAAGCAAAATAAATTTAAACATGTTGGTTTGTTTATAAAGGTATAACATTATCAGATTTCGACCGATGGGTGAAAACGTCAAGTCGTTCCTGTTACGGTTTTGTAAATCACTTCGTTGTAGTGAAGTGTAAGCACATTATAATGCAGGTATGTGATCTGGAAGTTCTTATAAAAAATTTTTTTTTCGTTTTAGACGGCATAAGATTTAGGATAAACCAGTAACGTACTTTGAGTTCTAATGATTATAGAGGATCTGCATCTTTAATGTCTTTAAATAAAGACATTTATGTTATTTCTAAATCAGCAAAACAAAACATTTTAGACTACATTAAAAACATTAAAACCTAAATAATATAATCTACAATAAGCCAGACTGCTGTGAAGTCATGCTTTTAAATCAGATCAAATGATAAACTACAAACGTGATTTAAAAAACAAAGCTGAGATTACGAAACAATGAAATAATGCGGCTTATTCGACCCCTGTGAAAACAAAGACAAACTCTTTTGTCATCAATATCTCAAAATCTCACCGTTCATTACCATTCACACATAGCACTGTAACAAATTTAGCTTTTTACCCCAAAGACCATTCAATCAAAATCTTCACGTTGGAAGACATACTTCACAGAACCCCCAGAGAAAACAAGAGACACTTTTCCTTATTTGTTTTTAAGAGCTATCCCGAGTGTTGCGACAACAAGAGTCTAAACCAACCAATTCAAAGAAAATTGCCTTCAGTCGAACACAAACACTGAGCCAAACCCCCATGAGATCTGCTGGAGAATACCGAGTGCTCTTGTCTTCTCCAAAGACAGGGTCAAGATCTATCAGAGATGAGAACAGACTGATAGAAAGACAAATAGATGATGTTTGGAAATCTTGTTTTTCTTGTCAAGACAAGCACTTACAGCAACCCTGATGTCACCTCATTCATTCTCGAACATCTCCACCTGCCTTTGAGTTAAACCTCTGTCTGATGAAAAATTTCAAGAGAATTACTGATAACAAAATGACACCAAATAATTTACCCTTCAAGTATTCTGTATCACAAAGATTCCACGGTAAAGAAACAGTTAAAAAATATCATTACGGTGGGGTCATTGCATCCATAAGAAAGAAAACTAAATTACAAGAAATTAATATCTCACTTGTCTCGTAGACGAAAGCTATAAAAAAGCGACCTCTTCAAAAGTTAAACTGGGTCACTTTTTGACACCATGATCACTATCAAAAACTGGCCCAATTCACCAAACAAGTCTCATAAATACACAAGAAACACACACAGGTTCAAATCATCGAAATACGCCTCGTATATGATTTCAGCCCAAATTGGATTGCCAACACTTACAATATCAAGAAAACCATCTCTAAAGAGAAATAAAAAATAATAATAAAGACGAAAAATGAGTACTTGAGAGCCATCGTGGCTTAGCTTAGAAAACTAACGCATTATTGATCTGTTCTTGGGCATCTCTTTTCTTCTTGGTTGTTTGTTTAGAAAAGCCTCATCCCCACTAATAGCTGTCTCAAAGCATAATCTCCCTCCTCCCGTTCAAAACCTCTTCATGGACCTCTTTTCATGGCATCTCACGCAGTTAAAGTTAACAGTCTCGCTGGGGTGAGACTCCGAGAGCCAATTGTGTTGCTAATGTTGACACCTGCCAGAGCTGACGGAGAAGAGAAACAGAGACGGAGAGAAGAGCAAAGACGAGCAGAGGAGAGAAGAGAAGAGAAGAACAGAAGAGAACAGATGAGAACAAAGAACAGGAAAGTAAACAGAGAATAGAAGAGAAAAGGAGAACAGAACAGTGGTCTGAGACGTTTGGACCTCACTGTGTTTAGTGTGAACATCCTTCAGTTGATATGACACGACGGCCTCTGTTTTTGTATTCAAAACATTAACTTGTCTTACAACCAACTGAACCAGTAAGAACATCTCTGAGATTGAAGACAGCTGACTTCACCCAACACTGTGCTGTACATCTCAAATGAAATAAAGTTAGCACAGCATGAACTGCTAAAGAGAAGGGCTTCTATCCGTGTGTGTGTGTGATTGAGGCGGGATTCATCCCCCGGCCTCTACAGATGTACATTAATGCAGACAACAGCGAGCCCGTCCCCTCCACAAGCGCTCTTCACTAAACAAGCTGCTGTCCAGCTCCATCGTGTCACTTTGAGGCGTCCATTCAAAAGTATTCACGCATCTGCCTTCCAGGCACAAAGGCTGCTAGTTTATAAACTGTCTGCCCGCGAGCCCGAAGGCTTTAGTCCGCATTGTTTTCACAGCCTTAATAAACTTTTTGAAGGAGTTCATCAACTGGTCTGAATAGCCCGTGGACTGAATCTGAAGCCAGAAAATAACAGAGTTCTTTTTTCGCCTGCTCTTTTCTTTCTTTATTTCCTTTTTAGGAGCAGTTTCTCTGACAATAGAGAGAGAAAGAAAGAGAGAGAGAGAGGCCTGTTAGACTTCAGAGGAGTCTTGGGCCCAACACAAGGAAAAAAGGCAGAATTCAATTAAAGGAACAAAATGCTTTCCATACAGGGCAAGAAGACAATTGATTTCTCCTCTATTCAGGAGCGAGGATGATCCAAACATCACGGCCTATCTTATTCAAAAGAGAAAAACACACATTCACATGCACACAAAAGTGAAGAATGCAAACAGTCAGTAAATATGTTCTCAATGCATTTTCACACTTTTTAAACGAATCTACAATATATGCAATAGGCAGTACTTATTCATCACAATATTGATCATTTTAAACTTATCTCATTACAGAAAAATAAATGATGCATGAGACATTAGTCTTAATTTAAATAGGTATAGATATATCCATACTTAAACATATTAAGCTTGAGGAATCTCTATTTATTTCTTCATTTTTATAAGTGTTTCGGTGACACCCGTTAGACAGGCAGGACAAATTTCAAAGACGCAATAATTTTCAGTATTGGCTATAAGCCATTAATCCAGTCTCATACCTTTAAAATGTGTGGAAAACCTAAAGGTCTTAAATGGATGTCTTCTCTAATGAATTTCACCCCCAATTACAACGGATCGCCACAGTAGAAGTTGCCACAGTCTCCCATTTAGCCTGTGGGGTCCCAAGCGAATCCAAAATTTTCACAAACTAAATGAACAAGGGCGCGCACGGATGAAATCCAAAGCGCAAAAAATATTGTATTCGTGCTCTAATAATATATCAACTACAATTATGTGAGGAAAAACTCGCCATATTTTTGGCACGTTGTTGCATGGTGCGTAATTTTGACAGATTTGACCAGTTCAACGCATTCATTTTTGTGTAAAAAAGCCGTGTCGAGTTTCGAGTACCGAATCAATTACACCAACTGGATCATATATCTGACCGTCAGTTTATTTGCAAATATACAGGCAACACATTAGGCTATACATCACTAACGAACGGGAAACAGGATGATCTTAAGCATACATCAAGAAATAATGACATGGCGATCAATGTATTAGTAATATTATTACGCTATATAGAAATTAAGAAATAACGTTTTTTTACTCTGTTATTTTGATTGCTGTTGTAAATATAGCTGTTGTTATTGGTTTATTAAACTGAAACATTATTCAATCATATTCACAAATCTTACAAATAAATGTTGACGCGTCTGTGATTTCAGTTTCCGAAGTAAAAATCTATAAATTCGGTGTAGCACTTGTTGCTTCCATGGCTTTCTCAGGGGTGAATCTGAACTCTACGCTGTGGTTATTGAAGCGAGACGACCTGCCCAACTGTGAAAGAAGTTACTGGTCACTGCCATTTTAACGCATCCCGGGATCCTCAATTGTTTCTTAAAAGCCATTTGAACGGATCTCTAAAATACCGACCCACCGGACTGAAAGGCTACATTAGTTAAATCCACACGCCTGATCTGGAAAAATGTGCGTAATAGGAGCTGACGTTATTCAAACAAACAGCCTACCCAGCGCAGTGATATACATGCACAAAACAAAACGTAAATACTAATACTTGTAAAAAAAAAAAAGTGAAAGACAGACAACAAATACAATTTTACGTTATGATTCCATAATGAGCAAATAATTAACCAAATTAAATTAACAATCAAATAGTTTAATATCGACGGGACAAGGAAAAAAGTCCTTCAATGAATTGGGCACACTAATGAAAATAAATTATACTTCAGCAAGCATGTACACTAACCATTAGCCATTAAACCATTATGTAAATAAGCATTTTTTGATATGTCTACATTACAATTCCACAACACAACACAAAACAACAATAAACAGTGAAACGTGTAAGCTAATACAATTGTCAGGTTTTACGTTGTTCAACTACAGCAACATTATATAGGACTACAATTGCTCGCCATGTGCATGCATTTTCAGACCCCTTCCATACACACACACACACACACACACACACGCACGCGCGCGCGCGCGCACACACACACAGTTTAATGAGGCCAGAGCTCATCCGCATCGCAGCTTGTGTGTGTCAAGTGTGACCCGCCCTCACATATCAATGGTTAAAACGGAAATGACAATTTACATGTCAGAATCAATTGTGTATTTAAGTCCCACATTACAAACATTCACCAGACACGAACGCACCAAATACACAAGGCAACATAAGTGTTCGCACGGAAGAGGGAATTACGCATACAGACCCAAGCAAATATCTATGCAGATATATCGTTCACATAGCCTATTATGCGTTATTCATGTAATACATTGGGGTTTCAAAAGCCCTTGAAAAGTCACAAAATTAAATCCTCTTCAGTTATTAACAGGAGCAGATAATGAAATAGCTTTTATGTGCGTCTCCATTTCTCCATGTGCACTCTAGAGGAAAGTGAAGACTGAACCGTTCTCTGAGATATAAAACAATGCGATATAAACATTGATATTTCCATAAGATCTGTTCAAAGATTAATGTCTCCAAGAAGTCAAAACGCACTAAGCAGTCAAGAAAAACCTTGTGGAGAAGTAATGATGAACTCTCGTACCACAATCATCTTAAGTGTTTTTGATAACCAAAAGGCTTCCACGGATCAAATATTTTCAGCTTCTCAATTTGCCTTAACTGAACCTCATTCACATAATCTTTGTGCTTCTTAAACACGCCAATATCCACATATTAATAGAGTCAGGCTCTGCGTAAAGTTCACAGTCCATCCGTGATGCAAAACTGACGTAGTCTGTAACTAATCAACACCTACAATATTCATAAATTAGACAGAATAAATAAAACTCTTGGGCCACATTAAAATACCGGCCATAAGAGGGTGTTTATTCAATAATAGCTAATGTATGCTGGATCACTAACAGGAATTACAACGTGTGTTGAATTAATCATATTCACATCTTTACCAATAAAATTATTCGTAGTCATGCGATAGGGAAAACCTTAGTTGTTTCTCATTGATATGAGATCTTATATCCATATCTTGTCGAGCTACCAAAGTTTCAAGGCAAACATCTTTAGCAATTACAACCATTATTTTAGGGAAGTAAAACGAAAGAAATAAACAACACAAAATTACTAAATTCGTAATACAAATTTACAATCAATCTACAGGAAACAGTTATTAACTGAGTTGATCTGACTTAAAAATATACAGATTTTCACTATTTCAAATGCTTAAATCGAAACCATGGTTAATTACATCTGGTTCAGTAAATTTGCTCCTGCTTCCAAGAAATAACAGCACCTTGGATTTTAATATTGGGTTAAAGTAAACGCAACATATTGATTTTATATTATATACACTGCGTTGTTATATATCTAGAGTTATAAAAATATATTAAACCTAAAATTACATATTTAAAATATTTATTGTCATTATTTTTATTACTCTGCAGTATTCATCTAGGCATTAAACCCTGGAGTCTATACAGCAAAGAAAATCCTTCGCCAGTCATTCAGATTCTAGCGCTTGAGACAGGGTGATGGGAGAGAAGAGGTTAATCCGTGTTTAATGCAACGACGGTCCACACTCTGATGGTTATGTTATCTCTGCCTAACATTTGGGTCTCCCACAATTTCAGCCCAGCCAAAATAGCTGCAAGAAAGTGCAGATGGAGTGACTCTCGACGCCTGAGGAGAAAAAAATATTAATAGCTAAATAACTTCCCCTTACTTTCACTTAATCTTCCTCTCGCTCCCTCTCTCCCTCTTTCTCTGTCCCTGTAACATATTCTATTCCAGATGGATTTGTTCGAAATGTCTCCCTGCGCGTCTCTTTCAGTGCGGGTTTAGACTCAAAAGTATTATTTTCATATAAGTTAGGGAAGAGCAAAGGGAAAAATTGACTTCTTGCGCGCGTCCAGGTGTTGGCAAATGCGCATAATGCAAAAACTCCGTTTTATTTATTTATTTTTGTCGTTTTATTTATTTGTTTTAATTGTATTCTTTTCTAAATATAGCTCTAATGTGGACCTTTAGTTGATGTGCAGTGTAACCGAACCCCCAGCATCACATTGCAAAACGCACACAACTGTCTCCCTCTAGGTTATCATCACTATTATCCCATAACAACACTCCTAAACCCCTGACTGAACTCTGTTTGATTAGACTGAAAATCTCAGGTAATCCACAGATTTGCTGAAGTGTCTGCAGCCACTCTCACAAATGGACGCGTGGACACGTTTAACTGATGCGCCCCCAGACAAAAACAGCACCAGGTGAGCTGTCAGGCACGCAGCTATAACCCATTAAAGACTAATTAAGTTTGGCAGGTTTGTGCTAACTCTGCTGTCGCTCATCATATTTTTCTATTTCCGTAACGAGGATGGCAGGTGCACAACATTATTATTATTGTATTAGCCACCAAATCTGGAAGTCATAGTTAAGGATATTTAGGTTGGCACTTGCTGTTCTGCTCAGTGTGCGGCACAGGCAATATTTAACATATGTCGTTGGTTTGTTTTCTGAAATGTTAAACGTGTGCTTTAAAAAAAAGTCACACAAATTACGCATTTTAAACACATGCAAGATAAATAAGTAAAAAGTAAGTAAGTAAATAAATAAGTAATTCCATATAAAATATACTTCAAATCTCATAAATTTACGCCCTGGGCGAGTCACTGTGAGCCGTTTAGAGATGAAAGTGAAAAGAAATAAAGGGGCTCAGTTTAATCGGGGCTTAAAGCCTCTTCTACATTACTGCGACCTGCTCGAAACCCCGGCGCGCAAGCGCTGGTTGAGTATAAATGTGTTTCTTACGGATGCCTGCGAGCTATTACACTCCACAGCAACACAGACGCCTATTCAACACACACCAGCTCTAATAAGTCTTAACATTATTAAATGTTATCCGGATGGTAAACTTAAAGAATCCCTCCAACGAATTTAACAGTGAATTTAGTCTTGTGACGACGATGAGAGACTGCAAATGACAGATTTATGGAATAATTAGCAGTTATGACGCATTCACCAGATTCCCAACAAATTAACAACCACACACATCTGCATCCGTCGTATTGTAACAACCAGTGGAGAGCAACAAAAATAACCTTTTCTTACACTTTTACGTGTACAAATACACAAAAAGGTTTTAGTTTCATAATAAAACAATATGTGTATGGCAACATGAGATTACCTTTAAATTAGTATTGCCATGTTGTATTATACTTTAATAATGGAATAATTTATAACAATTTTACTTAAAGCAACAAAATTCGTAGTACTCAGATTTCCATAAACATATTATTATCGTTTAAATTATAGTCGCAAACCGACAAGGCAGTTACGCGCAACTAAACCAGCATAAAAGACGCCGTTTTGCACCATGAAATATTTCGTTTACAACTGTAAACGCTCCGTCGTATTACAAAACTATCTACCAGCGGGAGCACTGAATAATTTATCTTCCTTTCTTGTTTTCTCTAGCCTTTATAGAAAATGTTCCCCCTCTTTGGGAGATCTTTGAATGGGGGTCACCGGTCCAGTTACTCCTTTCGCTGTCCCACTCCTGAGCTTTATTCCGTTGTATTTCAGTCTAAAGGTTACAAAGGCATAGAAAAAGATCGTTCATGACCACGTAAAAAAGGCAAAATCTGGTTAAATTTAGTTGCTTGCTATAATCCGTTCAAATTCAAAATGTAAAAAAAATCCATCGCGCATTATTTTATTATTTTGTAAAATTCTATTTTATATTGCGACTATTAATAGAATATGCGACATGTATAATATTATAGTCCATTTAAAACGTATAATATGACACATTTAAACGGAGCCTAAATAGACAATATTTCATATTTATTTTAAATATATGAATGAGATTAAAAGTCGCTGTGTGATATCTAAATTAATTCACAGCAATAGTAAAATGTAATAATAATGACAATAATTAGCCATTTTTAAAATAATAATATTTTAAATTATAACAATGATAATAAATACACAACTTTATAATCATACTAAACTTATTTAATAAAAAAACAAATATATTATTAATAGTTCTATAAATTGTTAAATTGATATTTGTTTAAAGTTGTATATTATTGTTGTTATTATTATTATTATTATTAAAAATGTAATATGAACAATTTTGCCAACACAAGTCACCTCCCCAGCGTCCACATGTCTCGTATAATGTCATTGCTTAAACTGACATTGATTCTCAGACGGGTCAAACTGTCAGTTGTCGTTTAGGGGGTCGTTAAAACGAGCAGGGAATGGAATGTGCCACACAAATTAATTTACCAGGCTAAATACCTGACGTCAGGGCTCACATAAATAATTGAGTAAGTACTGAGCAGCTATAGCAGCATGAATAATGGCAGCTATTTGTGCCATTTTCCAAGGGGGCGCACAGATTCCCCCTGGCGAGAATGAAGGACTGCAGCATCTGTCTCTTTTAAATTACTAATGAACTATCAATTGCAACAACAGCACCAATTAGGACACCAGTCCATCAAAACCTCATCCGTCACTGCGCCCACAAGTGATCTCAAAAAGCCTCGCTGTAATAATCCAAAACTTTTACGCACCACGTGTGTCGCATCAGGAAGTTCCCAATGAGAAATGTTAAAGCCCTCTAACCTTTATCCCCGAGAATCCCATCGATGCTGTGCTTGGTTTTCTTCTCTCCATCTTCATCTTTTTTATCACAGTCGTCATCGTCATCTTTCTTGCCAAAACGAGCTCTCAAAACCCGACTAATGGAGCTAACTACAAAGAGAGATAATATCCTCTGTATCACAAAAACCAACGGCAAAAATATGATGAACATAACATAGGAAAATAATCCATATAAACACCAATAATCAATGTGACTGAGATAAAAAAACTAAATTTGTCGTGTGTTTAAAGCCAAAACGCAGGATTATAGTGAATACACAGAATTTTCCCCTTTTAAATAGATGATGCAAAGCGTCCTGAATCTTAGTAAAAATAAGAATTTGTGCTTACCGGAGGAGGCCTCACCTGAAGGAACCGTGCCTCTATCACACACACCGTCTTTCAGCAATTTATCTCGGATTTCCCAGCTGAACATCCCTGGATTTTCGCGTTTGTACTCCTCGATCCTTTTTTCAACGTCAGGTGTTGCCACTTGCTTTAATGTCGAACAAAATTTGAATAGGAAAAAATATTTGTGGAGAAAAATAGCTTTTTACTGTTTATAAACTTGATATGTGTGGGCTAAAAATATTTGTATGGTTTTGCAGCAAAATTAAAATTATTTTATCTTATTAGACAGTGCGCACTTAAAATCATGGACTTACCCTGGGTTTACTACCACCTATAGCTCCAGGACGAATGGATCCGGTCTCCTGGTACCGACAAAGGATTTTGGACACACAGCCGTGTGAAACTCGAAGCTGTCGTGATATCACACACGGTCGGATGCCGTGATGGGCCATTTCCACTATTTTGTGCCGAATATGATTTGGAAGCGGCCTTCCGTTTATGAAAACTCCACCAAGTTGATTCACTCGACCTTGACCCAGAGGCGTAGACACTGTTCCAAAAAAAAAAAACATACAACGTAAATAAGAAACCAGTAAGAGAAACTCTGTATGAAAATGCAGTTAGAACTTTGAAAATTCGCTATTTTGTGAAACATCTTGCATTACGCATTGTTATTTATTTGTACCCTAAAATAATAAAGAATATAAAACGTTGCTAAAAATATCACCTAAAACATATTTGATATGAGGATTATTCTTTTGTCATTCATGTCAGTGTTCAGGGGAAATTCGGTTAGTAAGTCCTCTGGGCTCAGTACAGGATTTATCACAAAAACATCTACATGCTGTCGTTCTGATTAACCACATCATATCGTACTATCATATCAGATAATAAAATGTACCACGTGATATGTAAATAGGCTACAAACACTTTCAAACTATTCGTGCCGAGGGTCTCATGTTTATTTAAATACGTGAATAAAACCTTCATGAAAGGCTCCTGAATTAATGGAAAATCTCCTCCTCACACTTTCCTGAAGGAATCGTTCTTTATATCCTCGGTCTGTCTCTGCATATAACACTTGAGGACACTAATATCCCTTCAAGAGGCACTAAAGATGTGCCACTTTAAACCTCGATTATTCCCAGTCATGCAACACAAATATTGGTGTGCTGCTTTGAGCCAACTCATAGCTGTGTTTTATTTCCCTTCACTGCTGCGAGATACTTCAGTAAATCCCACAGATTGCAGGATTCGTGGGTTGGAGCGCTTTCTCTAAACTGCTCTTAGGCACGATCTGGGAAAGACTTTTCCATTCATTGCATGGGCACAGTATGCCAATAACATGTCTACATTTAAACATTTCACACACGACTGTATTGATGACAGGATAAAAGAAATAGTTTGTTGTCAATTATACAGTTAATTATATTTTCAAATTTTTGTTCGTTGCTGAAAACTGCTATGGAAATAAAGTCCAGGGTTTTGTTATTTTGGAAATCATTGTCATTGCGCAATTGTACTTGACATTTATTTACAGTATTAAAAGTATTCAAAATCTAACATTTAATAATGACCATTACAAAATTGATATGCATGAATTAAAAAAAGCAAACAAATTCTTAAATGTTCGTACCTTCTAATGGGAATCCGGTTCTTGGGTAGTTCTGGCCTGGAGCCGGGCGCATCATTCGAGGAACTGTACCAGGGAAAGTAGCCATTCCAGCTACTTCCAACAAATTCAAACTCTGGCTATTAAATAAAAGAATCAGTCACGCGGAGAAGTCCAGTGTCTTTTACGTCGTGCAAACAGTAACAGGTCCAATGTTTTAAAACATGCAACACAGATGTACAAAAACAAATCCAGACACACCAGTGGACAGTGCCCAGTCTATTAAAAAAAGTCAGATTTTGTCGATAAACGGCACAAAGTAAAAACAAGAGGAGAATGAGCAATGCACAGTATAACGTGTGCTCTGAAGCAATTGTAAATATTGTCGTTTGCCTGGAATCAGGGAGAGGTTGTGCTAGTTTTGATCACAGCTTCTGCTAGCTGTCTGGGAGTAGTTGAAGTGGCCAACTTTGGCGCACATACTGGGAGGAGAAAGCTAGCGTAACGATAGGCTCTCCAGCACTCTTTTATTCACCATGGAGAGAAGATGTAATGCCCAAGACCTGCCGTCCAATCGGGAGGAACATTGCAGAAAACACACAGTGTCCTCCCACTCTCTCTCTCTCTAAGTCAACACAGGAAATGTAACAAGGAGTTTTCATTCATTTCTCATTTGAACTAAACGTCAGTCTAATCGTCTTTCTCTCTGGACTAGGGAACCCAGTACACATCAGACCCCCCCACACACACACAAACGACAAATATTACTAATATTTCTCTACATTACATCTTTCAAAAAAATATATAGTCGAACGTCGACTGTCGAAAATTTCAACATATGAATTTTATCATAAAATTATGATACTATCCCATCTAACGTGCTATTGCTTAGTATTTCATTGATTTTTGGCTATATACGATTGTAAATCAATTAGAGATCGAAAGTGAACGTCTGTCCGATGTTGAATCATGGGGAAAAAGAAAAACAACTAAAAACTTCTTGATGCAATTCTAAAAAGACGAACCAAACAGTGCATGATGCGCTATTGGTGCTCAATATATTACATACACAACAGATGTGTAAAAATTGTGTTTGCTTTAGTTTAAAATATCAATAATATCATTATCTACCTTCAATCAGTACAATCCGTCTGATATAAACTATTTGCACTCCTAAAAATAGTTTTGATGATTGTTATAAGGTTACTGAGCAAACAACATTATTATCAAGAACCATTTCTTTTTGTTCTATAAAGAAATAGAGATTAAAATAATCATACAAGTTTGCAACCTCCCTTTTTTATTTAGGAGCGCAGGTAGCTTCACCGTTTGTTCCCGTCAGATCTGTGGGTTTTATTACTGCACATACAAAAACCCTCCAGATTCTTTACGTTGAATGGCTGTCGTGCGCGTGTTCAGCTCTGTGGGACCGCCGCGCGCTGAGATTGTGTGGAAATTGCCGTGGCGAACACTCCTGGTGGAAAGCAATTTCACAAATAATTTTTACAACAATTAGGGAGTGTGCCGGGGTGAAATGGCGATTTCACATGCAGATGCGCCGGTAGGAAAGGACCAGGGGAGATCTGACCCTCACTGGCCCAGTTTGGCGAATTGCATATGGGTGAGAGACGCACAGAAAACCACCTTATTGTTCAAGTACATCATATTATTAATTATCTATTAAATAAACCAAATCATTATGATTACGTTACAAAAATGTATGTTTCACGTATTGAAACACTATACTATAGCCTATAATTAATTTTTGGTGATTATTATTGTTGTTATTAAAGAATAAAAAATAAATAAAAGACCAAAAATTCAATAAATCCCTAACAAAAAATAAAAAAAAGGAAATTATCATAAAATAACGATTACTGATGTTGTGTACTCATATTTTTACTCATAGTATTAACAGAGTCTTTAGTTATTGTAGTAGGTTAATTGTTATGTGAATATAATTCACGTTACACTGTTTTTTATCTATGGAAATGTAGTCAGTTACATTTGAAGTCCTGTAGAGAAAGAACACGCAATCATCTGCTCTTAAAATGCTCAGATGTCTTTCCAGAGACACTCCAAAGTGTTGTCATGGATAATGTTATAAAAACATGAAACTTTAAAGTTAATATCCGGTTGACTTGAGCGTGGATAATTGATAGGTAACCCATCAGTTCATTACTCAGAGAATAAGTCTCGGCTTTAAATATCTGCTTTGTATTTAAACAATTATCATATTTATTATCGAAGTTTAAATTACGTGTTTGGTTACAGTCTAATCATTTCATAAAAAATGATTTTTTTACGCGCACCGGTATACCACAATGTGCATCACAGCTTAATATAATTAGAAGAGAGAAGCTAAAAAAGATGTAAAATATAACTTTAATCTATAAGAACAATGCTTAAAAGATAATAAGTCTATATAATATAACATTTATAATTTATTTAATATATACGATATAGGCTATTTATGTATCCTATATTTTTGAGAATTTAATAGATGGCAATGTCAAGAAACTATAAAAGCTAAAAGAACTGCAGAAAACAATTCAACAAATAAAAACGTATTCTTTTTTATATAGCATACTAAAATAAAAGTATAACGCACAAACCTTTTGCTTGATGCTTTTTACAACTTGATTCATTTTAATTTAACTCTAGTGTAAGTAATTGTAAACGTGACCACTAGCAGGCGATATAGGCGAACTATGTCAGGAAAGATTGTTGTATTGTTTAAATTGTTGTTTTTTGCATCTAGCTTTAAACTGCATTTTCTTTTCTTTTTTTACTTTAATTTTAAATGGAAATAGGAACTGTATGACACTTGCATTACTATCCTCTTGATAGAGCGGTGAATCCCCTTGCATAAAAAACAAATCACACTTGCAGGGGCCTGAAAATGTGGGTCCTAAAATGATAACAGAACAGACTCATTATTATGGATCAATTCTCAAAACTATTCTAAACATTACTTTACTAACGTTTATGCATAAATACAGCTTGGGCATTCTTTGGGTAACCTGCTGATCCTGCAGGGTGTATACATACTCTGGATGGGATCCAGATTTGTGCTTCCAGGTCTGAGAAGCTCTGGAAAACCGGTACATGACCACAGACCGTTAGACCTCTTCCTGTCTGACTTCACACTATCCACACTCCCCACGGACTCTTGTTAACTTGCTATGCATGCTCACATCTGCTGAGAATTATCACAATGTGTTATTGCTTCCCATGCAAAATTATTTTATCAGACAAAGAGAGTGAAAGTGTCTTAAGTGTTGTATGTGTGGCTGCTGCTTTAGTAACTTCACAGTTTCTTTATATGTGAGAAATAAGACATGCACAGAGGTCTCACACAGAATAATATTACAGAGCCAAAATCTTGCTATAGCAAGAACCTCAGATCTTTTACTGACTTCTCCACCCAAAAATGTAGAGAGAGTAGGTTCATGTTTATTATTGTTTAAAGAAAAAAAAATCTCAATGCATTGCTTAAGAAAACAGTTTTAAATGAAACGTATTCAAACCCACATCCCTTAAATCATCAATATCACATCTCACGTTCTCAGAGCACATTGTGTGTTTTAATATATTTACAATGTGGGTCCAAAAATAGCGTTAAACCATTTTGCTTAACCTAGAAAACAACTTTTAGTAGCTTTTTAGATACATTTGAGTAGCATTTATCAGTACAAAACTCACCTCTGTGATGCCAGGATGTGTCACGGTCCTGCCTTCTTGTTCATGATTTTCTAGTCGTGTGGCAGGATCGTGACAGTTCCCTTATGTTTTGTGTGGGAAGCCATGGGGTATTTATCTTTTGATATTCCATGTGCCTTCTCTGTCTTGTCATTGGCCCCGCCCCTCTCCTTTCCTGTATTGTTTCCCGGCCCTGTTTCATTACCCTCACCTGCCCTGTGTGATCATCCCTCGTTTGTCTTTCCTATTTAATGCCCTCATGTTTCATTGTCCTATGCTCTTTCGTTGTGTTTGTAATGTTCCCGTCCCGTGCCTTGTCCGTGGACTGTGAGTTTTATGTTTTACCCTGCCGTATTTTGTTGTAAGACATTTGGTCGTGATCTATAGTTTAGTTTTGCTGTTCTTGTTTTTCGTTTTGCCCCATCGAGGGAAGTATTTATTTTCTGCTTTTGTTTAGTTTCTATTGTGTCGGTTTTGCCCCATTGTGGGGTTTTTTTTGTTTATTTTCTGTTTATTAATAAAGTCGTGTGTTAACCCCTTCACTGCCTGCCTGCATCTGGGTTCTTCCCCACGAAGCTCCTGACAGGATGTTGTGGGTGGTTGCCAGGGTGTTGCTAAGGCGTTCTGAGTGATTGACAGGGCATTTTGAAGGCCAGAAAATGTAAAATATGAATCAGATTACATCACATTGACAAAATAGAGATCATTTAACATTTTATCTTGTCAACAATAAGCATTATCTAGAAAGCAGTGTTTACAAGCAGGATTAGTTTCATTTGTTTATTCTCTGCTAGAAAAATAGTAGAAATTAATAGAGTTATCGTTCAGGTCCATGAACAGGTTCATGCCACAAAACGTCTAGAAAAGCTTGCCTTAAGACACCACTAACAAATCTAAAATATGAAACTCCATAAAGGAAAAAACTAAAAGTATTACCGTTTTACATGAATCTATACACATTTTCTGAAGTAGATGTTGCAGTTCCAAACCAGGACTAAACCAAGCTTTTATGGAAGTGTAAATATGTACCTCAAAGCCTGGAAGCCCCATGCAGTTAGTGGGAGACACCTTCTCTCACAGGCTTTAGAAGAGGCGCAGTAGGACGCCTGCTTGGTTGCAGAGATGAATTTGAGGAGAGAAGAAGAACCCCACATCTCTGAGGAGCTCCTAAAGGAGAACATGAAAGTGGGGGCTGATCAAGCGCTGCAGATGTTTTTTTCACTTCTTCGTAAACAGCAGTGGAAAAAGAAAGTCCTCGGGACTGGCAAAAGCCTTATCACCTCAAGCAGACACGTCACCTGTCTTTGTCCTTCAAATATAAATATATTTGAAATGAATCTCGCTTTCGTATGTACAAGTCTATATAGGATGTCTTTGGAGCAGAGTGAGCAGTGGTGACAGAAAATAGGAAGAAAAGTGGCACATAAGTGAATGCAGAAAATTTCCAGCAGAATTGCAATAATAGCTTAAGATCAAAGAAGTCAATGACCTGCAATAATAATCCTCAAAAATGTGCCGACAAAAAGCACAGATCTTGACCTAAAGCTAAAAGCCCTGATGGGCTGAAAACATGCTAACGTTTAATTTGATTTCAATTATATGTATATTGATTTTTTTGACAAATTTTGTTTCTTAATGTTCAAGCGTTCGGTTTAAAACGAATGTAGGCTAATATTTTAAACGCAATGCACAAAAAACTAAGCATTTAAGATTTATGAATACATTCTTGAATCTTGGTTTGAAGGGTGATATACAACCCAAATTGACTTTATAAAGCAATTTCTTAAAAACAAAGTAATTTTTCAAGCCAGAAGCGTATGGAAACTAAACTGTTATATCAGCATCCATCGACCTGAATTAAGATCCTGCTGGGTTCCTGATCACCCATTCTGACAACACTGTGACGGGATAAAATCGCAATTTTCTTTCTTTTCTTTGTTGCACGGCCATACGTTTCTTGTGAGACACAATAACATATTCTAACATATTCCCAAGTGTTTTATTATTTATAAACCCAGTACTGATATACATTATATGCCCTTGTCAGTCTTCTTCATGGTAGTTTATGTATTTAACTTTAAAAGATGCTTTAGAAGTATGCCTAGCAGCCATTTAACAGATTTATGCGTTTTTTTGAAGAACACAACCTTGGTTCTACAAAACCGCCTTTGTGCCATCTCAAGGAAAATCTGTCGCGCAACTTCAGACGATCAAACAAGCTACGGCCGTGTCTCCTTGCATCCCGCAAACAGAAGCACGACCTCTTGAACCCGTCTGCTCATTCAGGGTCTGGACACTCCAGAGTGCGATTAGGTCACGACCCGGCAGGAAGGTCACAGCGAGTTAAGTGTCCTTCTTAAACGCAGGGGTGAGAGCTCTTATCTTTAATGAAGTGTGACTATCCTCTGCTGCCACTGTCTGGTCTGACCTCCCTCTCAGCTAAAGGCATATTATGAAGAGGAGCGCAGAGCTCATCTAATCTGCCCAACATAAAAAAGGGGCATTTACATCCATAAAGCCTTTTAAAGAGAAGGAGAATGATTTGTGTCTGTGCCCCTTCAGGACATATCCATGTATATAAGGCCGCTTGAACTGATCTGATCGTGCTCTCGCTCTCTCTCTTTTTACAATTGTAACATTTACAGATGTCACACGCGTGCAAATTACTTGGAAAAGTCCATTTGCAAATCGTATTTTAAGATAAATTTAAGATTAAGATTGTATCATGATTGGCGATGTATGATTGAAAGTTGTAATGTTACTAAATTATCATTTTGACCATGTATGCATGAAGCCAATGTTTGCAATGAATTTATTCATAATTGGTTAATGATTGTGCATGCTATACATTCTGTCCAAGCGTATTTGTATTAAGTTATTCTTTAAATGAGTTTTTGCAATTATACTAGTATTGCTTTTAATGCAACCACACTTGTACTATAAATCTCTTTCTAATAAAAAAAACACCATTTAACCTGCTTTCCTATAGAGAAGAGCAAGCCCAACTGTAACTCCTGTGAAATAAAAAAAGCTTAAACCTTAGCTTTTGGTAACAAATATGACCAAATTTATATTAAAATACTACTCCCGAATAAAAGAGTCATGTGAGATTTTTACAAGCTCTAATGCCATGTGATAAACACGCTGTATGTCTCTTAATCAACGAAGACATCACACTTTTCAACAGAATAAAGGAAACTCTCTGTTTACCGTGATGAAAGTGGCATGATTCATTTTGCATGCCGTCCACATTAGTTTCAAGTCCATGACAGATAAAACACATCCTTTGATCCCTGACATGTGAGGCCAGATAAAGAAATCTGTAAAACAAACAGGTATCAACTTATTAGTGAACACAGCTTTGAAATATCCACATAAAAATTATTGTGTAAACAACGTATACCATGAAAACAAGAGAAAAAGCTCTTTATATCCTCTAAATATAAACACATAATCATTAAATTGGTCTACCATACCATATGGTGATATAATGATGTACAATCCAAAAAACGAATGGTGAATCTAATGATTATTTATTTTGGACTGATGATTAATTATGAAATGATTGATTCTCTTTTTTTCAACATTTTATAATCATAGTTAACTGTGGAATAACACAAACTGAACTAGAGGAATTACGTGGTGACTGAAAAAATCCAAAGTATATCAAAACTTGTCAGATTTTATAATCTTTATTAGTATCAGTGTCGTATTATCGTTGTCTGGCATTTTACAAAGCAGCTTCTTGAGGTCTTACCCTGAAATGCTTTTCAAACAGTATTGAAGAAGTTCACCTATAGTTTCAAAAATAATGTTTGACCAATTCTAACTAATTTCATACATTTAAGCTTATGCCTTCAGATCAAAAGGTTTTTCGGTCAAGAAAAACATTCCACTCAGATGAAGGTGGTATATAATATACGTATTGTTGCCCATAAGGTGCTATATATTTTATAAATGTTTGTTTGAATATTTGGAACAGAAGCAGAATTTTAAACATGGACAACTACAATTGCATTGGTTTCCATAGTTTTTCCACTACTCTTAAAGCAAACAAAAAAAATTAACTGGAGGGTGATGTATGCATATTTTATGCAAGTCTGTGACTGTTTCTATCTGCTAGGTTGTCATTAATGATTATTTAACATAGACACAAATCAAATTAATAATCCCTAACTATCACATTACATCTATTGCACATTACATCTATGTAAATGATACAACACTACTTCATCACATCCTTAACTTGTTTAAATTTGCTAATCTGGTAAAAAGAGAATATTAAGCTTGTTTTTAAACCGACCTTGTCTTTGAGTGGGGAATTTTCTTTCATCTCTAGATGCTCAACAAGACAGTCACACATGATTATAGCTGTAAAAGCTTGTCTTATGGGCCAGGCGACCATGAGATCTTCACAAGCGCGTCAGGCACATGTGAAATCAATGGGAGTTTTCAGTTAAACCTTTTCGGATGATTCACCATATAAGATGCATTTGGCTTGCATTGCATCTCTGAACTGTTCATTGACTTTTTAAAAGGTCTTTTGTTTATTGACTTAAATGTTGCAGCATTTAACCCTTCCAAAGTAGTGTTTAACATGTCTACGAAACGGTGAAACAGTTTTTATGGCTTGAGTTATAAAACAAAGGTTTTTTTTAACTATAGTGATACTCTATGGTATTCTATATATTGGATTTCAGTGTATTTTTGCACCATAAACTGTAAATATATTGTAAATAAGCCAGTAAATAACAACTTTTACATTCAGTTTTAATAAAATGAATAAATAACATTTTGACACTCACGCTCTACGACGCAAACACAAAACGGACACTGTAGATCAAACCCGCCATCTTGTGGCTAAAATTCATTTTTGTTTCTCAAGCAACGAAGCTACAGATCCTGTGATGAACGCCTACCTAATAAATATTCATTTACGTCGCAACGTACTCACGTGTAACGTACTTAATATTCATGAGCAACGCCTTCCGGTCGTGTACAAGAACATGGCTGCGCCCTTGCGAATGTCATGTTGCTGACTGTTTGTATGTAGTTGCGTTTGTTTGAGCGCCACCACAAACACTTTAAGGTTACAGATAATAATTTTAAAGACGTGTCTATATGCAGTTACCGGCTTTATAAAGGTATGTGCGCTTTGTTACGAAATGCGTCATATAACGCAGTTTCATGCTCAACACTACAGAATTCATTATATGCAAGATCTTATACGGTTAGCTTGCTAGACAAATGACAATACATATGTACTACTAAATCATGCTTTCCGTTTTGTCACCATCTTTTATTTTCCTTGTCTTTAGATACTTTATTAATCATGGTCCACCTGTGTAAGTAGCCTATATGATTAACTACAGATATTAAAGTTTACCTTAAGATTAATGCTTCATTAATCAAAATGTTTAAATGTAACGGCATTGCATTGTAATTCTTACATGCGACTGTTTTCCCTCGTCCAAACAGCGTCTTTACTTCTTAAAAAATACCACGGTGGGCATGTGGTCATTCGATTGGCGCTAGGGGGCGCCACTAACAGACCCTTCTATCGCATCGTGGCCGCCTATAATAAACGGGCGAGAGATGGTAAATATATCGAGCAGCTGGGATCATACGACCCTCTCCCTAACATTTACAATGAAAAACTTGTCGCCTTTAACTACGACAGAATCAAGCACTGGATTGGCTGCGGGGCCCATCCCACCAATCCGGTGGCCAAACTTCTAGGTATGTGACGCCCAACAAGTAACCCAAGATTGCAAAACAGGATATTTTGTGATGTCTTTCTCAATATTTGATTTCATGCATATAAAGACTACGTGTATCAGATAGTCATTGTTTAACTGTGTTTAGGTCACATACCTGAGATTGAGGTTGATGAGGATATAATGAGAATGATTCATGTCTTGTTCTGAGTAGGATTGGCTGGTTTCTTCCCGCTTCATCCAATGACCGTAACAGAAGCGGAACGGAGACGGAAAGCAGCTTCTACACAAAAAAACAAGACAGACATTGAAGACACAGAAGAAAAGCAGACAGAGTAACTGAACCCAAATGAACCAAAAGCTAAAGCGTACATGAAAAACAGTTTCTCTGTATATCAGTAGTGATAACGTCACGGTGTAACAGATACATTTCTAGAGATTCTGTTTCAGTGATGCGTGTTTTTTTTGTACTATTATTTTTGTCAATAAGCTTCAGAACATATTAAAACTTCATTCAAATTTTGGATGAGAGATAATTCTTATTGTCATATATAGTTATAAACTCATTTTTCCTTTCTGAATTCCTTGTAATCCAAATGGATTGTTCGCTTGAAGTGATTTTTGCAATCATTAATCTGTTACACACTTTGTCTGGAACTGTTTTTTTATCCAGTGATGGACTCAAAAAAGAAATTAATAAATGATCTGGCTTTAGGAACTGGGTCAACTGAAAGTTGAAATGTACTTCCTTGGTTTGATATCAGGTCAACTGATAAGTCTCTATGTTTACACACAATTGTGTAATTGCTTTATAGCTAGAAACTCACTGAAGTATCTACACGAGTACACCCATGTTCTGATATAAAAGTAACTATTTAATATTTGTCAGAGGGCTCATATTACTGGATTTATCATTTTGTGGTCAGAATATAAAATACATGGGTAATAAACAAGTAATGTAAAAGAAGATTTATCTGATGTAGTCAATAAAAGAAGCCCACTTTGATTCCAATTCAATATTGAAAGTGCAGTTTATTCCACCATCATGATGAGGCATATCCTGTCAATGTTATTTATCCAAAATAACGTTCTTATGATTGATAGATATGTTCATGTTGGAATAATTGCACAAAACTAATACATGAAAAAGAATAATCTCGAATGTGGCACCGTAGAAAAAGATGATTTTTAATATACAAGTAGTGAATCAAATGGGTGAGGCCTTTCATTGATCATAACTTGGAAAGATACACAATGGAGTTTTGCTTATTGTGCATTTTATAATAGCCTTTTACGAGGAATGGAAAAGTTTAATTAAATTTACTCATGGTGTGCTTTTTTATTTCAGGACCAGGGTGTAACTATACATTCATACTTTATTATAAAATAGAGAATTTTTAAATGAGTTTACTTTTAAGTATATAGGATGACAGACACAGTCACTAAAATAGTTTTTAATTTTGGTCTGTGATGCATAAATCTTAAACAGTACATGCATATATATATATATATATATGTACAGTAAATGATTCCAATTTTGCTATTAAACAAAGTTGTAGCATCACTTTGTGCCAATAATTGTGACCAGGGTGTATAAGAGAAAAACATTTTTTTCATAATGTTATATTCCCTCCACTTCAAATGGTTTTACTTTAATGAAATGTTGGAATATTGTAGATTTTTTGAATAAAAGATCAAAACGAGAAACACTGCAGATTTATTTTTACAGCCTTTGCTCATATTTACCAAGGGTAACAATAATAGTGGAGGGCACTGTATGTATCCATGAGGAATGAGGAAGCATGAATCAGAATCCCAAACAATGTCACCTCACACCTTTTATTTGAGTAAAAATGATAATGACAAATGTGCTTAAATTCATGCAATGGATATGGTCATTTTCGTGAATTAATGATTTACAATAATTTATATTAAGTTTGTTTATGGGCTAGTTGTCATGTCTCTTTAAATTTTAAACGCCCCGCCCCATGTCTAAAGACCGCTAAGCGCAGGACATCGTTGACATGACTGCTCGATTAGCGTCGCTCTAGTGAAGATAACTTAAACTACAAAATAGAGAATAATAATCCTCCACTCGTAGTCGGGAAGACGAAGCTTTATCAACTCCATGTCATCTCTGAGCTTTTGTATTCCTTGCCTAAAGTGTCAATCATCCAGTTGTATTTAGGGAAAATAGTAAATACTACGTTGGTAAATAATGCTAGAATTATTCTGTTGGACGTACACTACTGTTCAAAAGTCATTTCTGTTCACCAAGCCTGCATTGATTTGATCCAAAATACAGTAAAAGAAGCCTGTTCTTTTATGTAAGCCTGTTTTTAATAAATAGTGTATAGTTATGCATATTATGATCAAATATATTGTGTATTTTGTATAAATTGTAAAAAAAAAAGCACTGATTACATTTCACTACTCATGCTGAATGATGGTTCAGAAGAAGTGTGATATGACTATTATATCAACTATTATTTTAGGGGATTTATTTCCTGTATGTTGATATTGTTCAGTCCTATTTTAACAACTTCAAAGAACAAGGTATGAAGATGAAGTTAAGAAAGGATGTCTTTTTTGGAGTTTTAAGAGGTTTAATTACACAAAACATCAATTAACAGTGCAAACATAAAAGATGCTCTGAATCTGTGATGTATGAACTCATCTGTTATTCTACATTGCATTTGTACATACTGTAATCTTGCCTGATACAGCTATATAAATATATATTGCTTTAGCAATGGCTCATCTTTAAGTCTTCATCCTCATGAAGTCCTCATCCAAATACATTCCAGAATTGAACAAATGAATAGGAGATTGTTTGTTTTCCTTTGGATTTATTGGACTGGAACAGCCTGAACATTTCTTGGAAAGGGTGTGACAAGTGACGACTGGAGGTCATATAACTGTTTGGGTATTTCAAAACCTTTCTTAATACCAATCAGTGTGGGTTTACTCAAGGCGTGAACTTAACTTTCTTTAACACAAAAATGTCCAAAGGCTCATTGTCAAGAGGCTGTTGAAAAATGAAACACTGATGGCAGGTGTCTTTCGATGTGTCTTGGAACTGTACAAATCTTTCTGGAGATACGAAGCACGAAAATATTACAAATAAAAATCTAGCGGAAACTCTCAAAATGTCCTTCTGGAAGAAAAACACTGAAGCCTTTGTCCTGCTGGTGTATTTAACAGTCATGACACTTGCAGGTAAGATTTATCAGCCCTTTATTTACTAATTTTAGCCATTCTCTTTGTAAAAAAACTAAAATTATTTTTCAAATAAAATGTTAAAAAAATGTACTGTATCATTTTGTATCCTGCTAAAATGCAAGACTTGTGTTTGATTTTTGAAAAGTTGAGCATGTCTTGATCTTTCACATTTCTGTACTGTTATTGCATAAACTAATTCAAATAATTTAGCATTGTCTAGCTTTTCATTATTGTCTATCATATAGGTCTATAATTTTGTGTTTGCATGCTGACAGTATACCGTCCACCCAGTTATCACAAAATAGAACATGACAGGGGGCTTAGAAAAATAAAATTGTATGAGATATTAAACAGTACTTTTTGATACTTGGAATAACTAAATTTAATTGTAATTAAGCCAACTATTAAGCAAGTCACTAAACAAAATAGAGATGCCTGAACAAGGTTTAAATGTAAAGAATATCTTTAGTTGAAATAAAACTGAAAATTTATTTTACACACCCATTAACTTCTACATTAAATTTCTGAGCAACTGTCTGGTGTTGTGAAACTGAGAAAATTAACGTATTATAATGAAAATTATTAATTATCCTAAAAGCACTAAAAATCTAAGCAATTGTAGAGAAAGTACTGAGTAACAAATAAAATAATTCTAAAAAATAGTTATGAATTTTGAATAAGATTGGGATTTAAAATATTGTATTATTTAATTATTTAACATAGTATTATTGATATTATTTTAAATCATTTGAAATCAAATCACAACCACCAGTTACTTAAAGAAGGAAAACGATTACATCAGAGTACAGAATACACTTCACCCACAAAAGAAATGTCTTTATTGCAAGACCTCTACCACAGCAGATAAGACTACAGGCACATCTCAAAAAAATTGAATATCGTGAAAAAGGTCAATATTTTTTGTCACTCATTTCAGAAACTGAACCCATATATTATATAGATTCATTACACATAGAGTGAAATATTTCAAGCCTTTATTTCTTGAAATTTTGATGATTATGGCTTACAGATAATGAAAATTAGAATATTACATGAGATCAATAAAAAAAGGATATTTTAAACAGAAATGTCAGGCTTCTGAAAGGTATGTTCATTTCTATGCATTCAATATTTGGTTGGGCCTCTTTTTGCATGAATTACTGCATCTATGTGGCGTGGCATGGAGGCAATCAGCCTGTGGCACTGCTCAGGTGTAATGGAAGCCCACGTTGCTTTGATAGCGGCCTTCAGGTCATCTGCATTGTTGGGTCTGGTGTCTCTCATCTTCCTCTTGATAATACAGTGGACAATACCACTTTTCTGAAGTCCACAGTCAACGCAGCCATCTTCCAGGAAATTTTAGAGCACTTCATACTTCCTTCTGCTGACAAGCTTTGTAGAGATGCTGATTTCATTTTCCAGCAGGACTTGGCACCTGCCCACACTGTCAAAGGTACCAAAAGCTGGTTCAATGACCATGGTGGTACTGTGCTTGATTGGCCAGCGAACCCGCCTGACCTGAACCCCATAGAGAATGTATGGGGTATTGTCAAGAGAAAGATGAGAGACACCAGACCCAACAATGTAGATGACCTGAAGACTGCTATCAAAGCAACCTGGGCTTCCATTACACCTGACCAGTGCCACAGACCTATGTAAGCCATAATCATCAACATTTCAAGAAATAAGGGCTTGAAATATTTCACTCTATGTGTAATGAATCTATATAATATATGGGTTTCACTTTCTGAAACGAGTGACAAAAAATAATGACCTTTTTCATGATATTCAAATTTTTTGATATGTACCTGTATATAAGATACCAAATAGATATCAAATACAATAGGGCAATCAACCACCCTGCAAACACAAACTACTTTTTTGAAGTCAACTATAGACATACAGTTAGAATTAACCCAATTATGATTTACAACAGCTATGAGCACCGAAACAACTACACCTGAAGCTGGTTCAACAGTAAAAACTCTGAAATCAACTCGTACCTATGCATCTTCATCATATTTGACCGCAGCAGGAAAACACACCTCAGAATTCACTTCATTTTCAACAGAAACAACATCAACTACAGTAGAAGAACCAACGGGTCAACAAACAAAAACCACACAGTCCTCTGCACCATTATCCTCATCTACCACAGCAGAAAAGAGTACATCAGAGTTAATTTCATCCACAACAGAAATGTCCTCAATTACAGCAGGAGAATCAACTAGTCAGACCCAAACCAAAGCTACTTCTGGACCTTCATCGTCTTCTACCACAACAGAAAAGACTGCTTCAGAATTAATTCTATCCACAACTGCAGCAGGAGAATCAATAAGTCAACACACAAAAACAACAGCTACTTCTGCACGTTTACTCTCATCTACCACTGAAGAAAAGAATAAATCAGATTTCACTTCATCCATAATAGAGATGGCTTCAAATACATTTGGAGAATCAACAAGTCAGCAGACACAAACCACAGGTATATCTGGATCTTCATTCTCATCTACCACAGCCGAAACGAGTACATCAGAATTAATTTTACCTACCACAGAAATGGCCTTGACTACAGTGGAAAAAACAACTAGTCAGACCCAAACTACAGCTGTTTCTAGACCTTTACCTTCATCTACCACAGCAGAAAGAAGTACATCAGAATTCATGTCATCCACAACAGAAATATCATCAACTGAGGCAGGAGAATCAATAAGCCAGCAGACACAGACCACAGCTATCTTTGGACCTTCATCTACCACAGCAGAAAAGAGTACATCAGAATTCAATCCACCCACAACAGAAATGTCTTCAACAGATGGTAAATCAACAAGTCAGCTGACACAACTAGCTCAGTCCCCTGCATCTTTACCATTATCTAGCACAGCAGAAATGAGTACATCAGAATTCCTTTTATCTACAACACAAATATCATCAACTACACTAGAAGAAACAAAAAGTCAGCAAACACAAACAACAGGGTACTTTGCACCTCCATCCCCATCTACTGTAACAGTGAAGAGTACATCAGAATCATACACTATGGAAATGTCTTTAACTGCAGCAGAAGAAACAACAAGTCAGCAGACACAACACACAATGACCCCTGCATCATCACCATCTTCTACTACATCAGAATTCATACCAACTACAAAACAAATATTATCAAGTACAGTAGGAGAATCAACAAGTGAACAAACCCAAACCATAGCTTACTCTAAACCTTCACCCTCCTCTGCCACAACAGAAAAGACTCCATCAGGGTTAACCCACTCCACAAAAGAATTGTCCTCAACTACAGTAGGAGAATCAACAGGTCAACAGACACAAATCACAGATCTAGCTAGATCTTCATCCTCAACTACCACAGCAGAAAGTACATCAGAATTCCCTACATCTACTACAGAAATTTCTTCAACTACAGTAGGAAAATCAACAAGTCAGCAGGCACAGACCACAGCTACCTATGAACCTTCATCCTCTTCTACCACAGCAGAAAAGAGTACATCAGAATCCAATCCACCCAAAACAGAAATGTCTTCAACAGGAGAAGAATCAACAAGTCAGCAGACACACACAACAGGGTCCTTTGCACCTCCATCCTCATCTACGATAACAGAGAAGAATACATCACACACAACTGCAGCAGAAGAATCAACAAGTCAGCAGACACAATACACAATGGCCCCTGCTTCAAGCTCCTCTGACACAACAGAAATGACTACATCAGCGTTAACTTCGACCACAGAAGAGTTTTCCTCAACTGCAGCAGAAGAATCAACAAACCAGGAGACACAACACACACTGTCCCCTGCGCCTTCACCATCTTCTACCACAGCAGAAAGTACATCAGAATTCACACCAACCCTATCAGAAATATCTTCAACTACAGTAGGAGATTCAACCAGTGAACAAACCCAAACCAGAGCTTCCTCTGAACCTGCACCCTCTTCTACAACAACAGAAAAGACTCCATCAGAGTTAACCCCATCCACAAAAGAATTGTCCTCAACTAAAGCAGAAGAATCAACAAGCCAGGAGACACAACACACATTGTCCCCTGCACCTTCACCATCTTCTACCGCAGCAGAAACGAGTACATCAGAATTCCTTTTATCTACTACAGAAATGTCCTCAACTGCAGCAGGAGAATCAACAAGTCAACCAACCCAAACCATAGCTATTTCTAGATCTTCACCTTCATTTACCACAGCAGAAAGAAGAACATCAGAATTCACGTCATCCTCAATAGAAATATCATCAACTGTGACAGAAGATTCAACAAGCCAGCAGACACAAACCACAGCTACGTCTGTATCTTCATCCCCATCTACAACTACAGAAATAAGTACATCAGAATTCACTCCACTCACAACAGAAAGGTCCTCAACTACAGTTGGAGAATTAACAAGTCAGCAGAAACAAACCACACAGTCCTCTGCACCATTATCCTCATCTACAACAGAAGAAAATAGTACATCAGAATTCCCTACATCTACTACAGAATTATCTTCAACTACAGTTGGAGAATCAACAAGTCAGCAGACACAAACAACAGGGTCCTTTGCACCTCCATCCTCATCTACAACAGAACAAAAGAGTACATCACACACAACTGCAGCAGAAGAATCAACAAGTCAGCAGACACAACACACAATTCCCCCTAAATCGTCACCATCTTCTACTACATCAGAAAAGAGCACAAGAGAATTCATATCAACTACAACACAAAAATCATCAAGTACAGTAGGAGAATCAACAAGTGAACACACCCAAACCATAGTTTCCTCTGGACCTTCACCCTCCTCTGACACAACAGAAGAGACTACATCAGAGTTAACCTCAACCACAGAAGAGTTGTCCTCAACTACAGCAGAAGAATCAACAAGCCAGGAGACACAACACACACTGTCCCCTGCACCTTCACCATCTTCTACCACAGCAGAAACCAGTACATCAGACTTAATTTTACCTACTACAGAAATGTCCTCAACTGCGACAGGAGAATCAACAAGTCAACAAACCCAAAACATAGCTATTTCTAGACCTTCACCTTCATTTACCACAGCAGAAAGAAGAACATCAGAATTCACTCCACCCACAACAGAAAGGTCCTCAACTACAGTTGGTGAATTAACAAGTCAGCAGAAACAAACCACACAGTCCTTTGCACCTCCATCCTCATCTACAACAGAACAAAAGAGTACATCACACACAACTGCAGCAGAAGAATCAACAAGTCAGCAGACACAACACACAGCTACTTCTGCACCTTTGCCTTCATCTACCACAGCAGAAAAGAGTACATCAAAATTAATTTTACCAACAACAGAAATACCATCAACTACAGTAGGAGAATCAAGTCAACAGACAAACACCACTCTTTTGAAGTCAACCACAGCAATACAATCCCTATCAACTCAACTTACATTTACAACAACTATGTTAAATTCAAACGCCACAGAAATGTCTTCAATTCTAACTTCAATTTCAACAACTCACATCTGTGTGCAATGTAACTGTAATGGGTCCCCATGCATCTTCAATCAGACATCCGGAAAATGTCAATGTCAATGCAAACCATTCACTTTTGGGGAATCCTGCAATTTTGCAACTGATACTTCCACAGTTAACTTATGTGAGAGGTTTTTTTTTATATAAATAATACAATTGATTTAATTAAAATTTGTTGAAATATTTATGCATATATAACATCTATATTTAAATTGCAGCCGGAGAAATACCCACAAGGAGGGCAAATATCTCTCTAAGAATTATAATGGAATATCTTGCAGATTATGAAGATTTAAATTCTCCCAATTCCAAAAATCTAACTGCCATTTTAAAACGTGAGGTATGTCATGTTCCTTTTCTTGAAAAGCTTTACCGCATGCTTTAGCTCTGATGTCTTTCACACTGTGTATTGATATTTTTTAAAATGCGACTGCATTTGATTTTATAACTGTCTACAATAGGGGTGTCAAACTCAGTTCTTGGAGGGTCCTAGGGCGTCACCCTCCTTCATTCTTGCACTATCCTGCTCCCCGCCCAAATTCACAGCTACATACGACAAATATTTATACTGAAATATAAATACTGAGACAGACCTCACTGCAGAACACGACATCCAGAATCCTCCCACTTTATATTCTTATAGCCGCAATTTGGAGAGTTAAGTTGCAACCCGTGGTCACCAACGTTTGCTCTTATCAATAGGCTTGTTCGACTTGATGCGGCGCCGCAAGATCCGACAAGCGGATGACATAAAATTACCGCGAGAGCGATTCGAAAGCAAACTATTTATCGTTTTTCGAATCGCTCTCGCGGTACTTTGATGTCATCCGCCTGTCGGATCTTCGGCGCCGCATCAAGTCGAACAAGCCTAAAAAGTTTGCTTTCGAATACTTTGCACGGTACTTTGATGTCATCCGCCTGTTGTATATAGCACATACCTTGTACTACAATAGTCTATTCTTATTTTTTACTTGTACATATTTACATACATACATAGCTTTACTCTATATATCTTTATCTTATGTTTATTGTATTGTATTTCTTAATTTTTTATACCCATAGGCCCTTATTTAAATCATCTGTGTATTGTATTCTATTGTGTTATGGTCTATGTGTAGCCTACTGTTGTTGCTTTTTCTGTGTTCTGGATGCTCCTGTCACCAAAACAAATTCCTTGTATGTGCAAACATACTTGGCAATAAAGCTCTTTCTAATTCGGATTCTGTCGGATCTTGCGGCGCCACATCAAGTCGAACCAGCCTACTGTAATCATAACTTAGTGTACGCCTGTAAGTAATGATCACAGTTAAATATGTTTACCCAAACCCTTACCATAAACCTAAATCTAATAAAATATGTTATTAAAAACACGTTAATAAAGTTTGTCTTCAGCAAGTTTTTTTTTCTGTCAAATGAATAACTTTAGTCACGACTTAATGCAGAAATGGTAGAGCAAAACACGAGTATTCCTGCGTTCCATTTCGAAGGGCTCATCCCTATGCCCTAAGCCCTTCCACTGGTTTACCCTCCGGAGTGAGAGCTTTGAAGGGTTACAGGGTGTAGGGGAACAAACAACTAAAAAAAAAACATTTTAACTTATTTTTATTTGTGAAAAGCTTTGACTGAGAAACATTTAATCTAGTAATTTATGAGTTTTTTTATTTATTTTTTTCAAACGTGTTGCTATGTTCCTATTGTCACGGTCTGGCAGAAAGAACCCAAATGCAGGCAGCAGTGAAGGGGTTAACAAGACTTTAATACAAAAAACACAAAACAAAAACCCACGATGGGGTGTAAACAAGAACAGGATAATAATAAGTAAAAGGGACGTAAACTAACTAAACACCAAACTAAACAACACTTGACATAGACTAAACTAAACACTTACTGAAACAGGGACGATAGACTCAGGCAACACAGGGACCATCAGGACACAGCACATACACACGCACATATGTAATACACGAGCAACAAGACAAAGAAACATGAGGGTATATATAGGGATTGACAAACGAGGGATAACGACATGGGGCAGGTGTGGGACATTAAACACTCAGGGAAAGATAACGAGGAAACGAGAGGAATGGGGCCAATGACAAGACACTGGAGAGAACGTATATTATTGTCAAACGGACAACAATATGTTTCTCTCCACACATAACCAAAGACTTTGTCATGGCTCTGCTACAGGACCAAGAAAAACCTGACTAAGGAAGCACAGCCATGACAGACGCCCCCCCTTTAATGAGCACCTCCAGGTGCTCACCAAGGGGTAGACGGACAAGACAAGGCAGACCGAGACAAAGACAAAACATGGAGAACAGAATCAGTGGCAAACAAGACAAAATTACAATGGGGTTGGGGTGCGACAATAAAAATAACAAACATGGGAGGGGGGGTGGGGCAAAACAAGGGCCCATAGGGGGCAGTTCATGGGGGTGGGGAGAAGTCCCAGTCCCCGGCTGCGCTCTAGGGCGCGAAGTCCTGGGGGACTTAGGGGGAGTCCTGGGGGGAACAGTCCTTGGCTTGACGCCGGCTGGAAGGCCGGCTGGGTAGGGCTTGACGCCGGCTGGAAGGCCGGCTGGACAGGGCTTGACGCCGGCTGGAAGGCCGGCTGGACAGGGCTTGACGCCGGCTGGAAGGCCGGCTGGACAGGGCTTGACGCCGGCTGGAAGGCCGGCTGGACAGGGCTTGACGCCGGCTGGAAGGCCGGCTGGACAGGGCTTGACGCCGGCTGGAAGGCCGGCTGGACAGGGCTTGACGCCGGCTGGAAGGCCGGCTGGACAGGGCTTGACGCCGGCTGGAAGGCCGGCTGGACAGGGCTTGACGCCGGCTGGAAGGCCGGCTGGACAGGGCTTGACGCCGGCTGGAAGGCCGGCTGGACAGGGCTTGACGCCGGCTGGAAGGCCGGCTGGACAGGGCTTGACGCCGGCTGGAAGGCCGGCTGGACAGGGCTTGACGCCGGCTGGAAGGCCGGCTGGACAGGGCTTGACGCCGGCTGGAAGGCCGGCTGGACAGGGCTTGACGCCGGCTGGAAGGCCGGCTGGACAGGGCTTGACGCCGGCTGGAAGGCCGGCTGGACAGGGCTTGACGCCGGCTGAGAAGGCCGGCTGCACCGGACTGGACACAAGACTGGACACCAAACAGGACGCCGGCTGCACCGGACTGGACGCCGGCCGCACCTGACTGGACGCTCCTCCGCTGCGCCTCTCCCTCCTTCTGCGCACCACCGGATCCATAGCCGACCTTGGCGAATCCGTGGGGACCGGAGTGAGTTCCGCAGTGGAGGAATCAGCCGAAGTCATCCCCGGATCTTGCTGCCTACTGGGTTCGTATTTGGCTCGTGTATTCTATTCTGTCACGGTCTGGCAGAAAGAACCCAAATGCAGGCAGCAGTGAAGGGGTTAACAAGACTTTAATACAAAAAACACAAAACAAAAACCCACGATGGGGTGTAAACAAGAACAGGATAATAATAAGTAAAAGGGACGTAAACTAACTAAACACCAAACTAAACAACACTTGACATAGACTAAACTAAACACTTACTGAAACAGGGACGATAGACTCAGGCAACACAGGGACCATCAGGACACAGCACATATGTAATACACGAGCAACAAGACAAAGAAACATGAGGGTATATATAGGGATTGACAAACGAGGGATAACGACATGGGGCAGGTGTGGGACATTAAACACTCAGGGAAAGATAACGAGGAAACGAGAGGAATGGGGCCAATGACAAGACACTGGAGAGAACGTATATTATTGTCAAACGGACAACAATATGTTTCTCTCCACACATAACCAAAGACTTTGTCATGGCTCTGCTACAGGACCAAGAAAAACCTGACTAAGGAAGCACAGCCATGACACTTATTTGCTTGTTTGGTTTGTTTATTATTTTGACAGATTTCAGTTCTCTGCAGGCGAGCAGACTCACAAAACTTCAAAGGTGTACACATTTATAAGCTAAAGTAAGCTAGTCTATAAAAATAACATTTTTACTTAAATCAGTATGTGTACATTTTAAGACTTTTTTATTTTAATTTCTCTCTCTCTCTCTTTAGGGAAGGAAGTGTCATAGCTGAAAGTACTGCAGAATATAACTATCCCAACAATAACTCGCAAACGATCTTCCTAAATCAAGATCTGGGACCCACACTGGAAAGAATCTTTAATGGCTCAAATTCTCTTGGAAACCTCAGTGCAGCTCTGGGCAATGTTCCCATTCAGAATACACAAATTATCATGCAGGCGGTGGAAATATTAAGCAAGTTATCATTTTGTTCTGGGAATATGGATCCCTTATTTAAAAAAGGCATATATTTTTATGACAATCTTATTAAAATGGAGTTATTAAAACTGGATTATTAACATGTTTTCTGTTTGAATTGTTCCTTTTTGTCTGTGAGTAGATATTTCAGATCTACAATCATTTGTGAGCTGCACTGTGGCTTTTGCAAACTTCACAAAGGTGATTGAGAACGGACAATGGGTTTGTGTGGGACCGTGTCAAAAAAATGTCAACTTCTGCAGTGAACGTGGCCAATGCTTTAATGAGATAAATGGACCACACTGCCAGTAAGTTCTGCAATGCAAATTGTAATCATGTCCAATAGAAGTTATTCAATTCTCAGCTTTGTATTGATGATATATTTTCTCCTGATCTTTCTTTCGCTGTCCAGATGTGATCATTCTAACTTTGAGGAGTACTATGGATCACAGTGTGAGCTTTACCGCAGAAGAGCCGGTTTCTATGGCGTTCTGTTTGGAAGTTTGGCAGCTTTTGTTCTACTTCTCATTGTTGTGGTTGTAATATTTGTGGTCCTGTATCGAGGCAGAAGGTGAGAACTGCTTTCATTATCTGAACGTTCAAAGACCAAAAAGAAATCATAGAATTATTTCATTTCTGTCGTGTCACTTGCAGCAGGATGTCATCCACAAGAAAGTTATCATGGTTATTTGGTGATGACTTCTTTGATTTTACATCAAGAGGTATGTTTGGTTTTTATCACAGTGAGGATGTTTATGCTTATTCCTCAAGTTTAGAAATTGTTTGACAACAAAATAAAATTATGACCATTTCTTTGCAGGATCTAGAGACAGCTATAATCTGCATCAGAATGTTTCTGTCTCAGAAGAGATAGTCACTGGTATCTGTAGACCTTATCATGAAAATGCACCTGTAAGGTGAGTTGGGCAGTTGGGCATTTATTGTGTGTTTACATATTTTGAATAAGAAGAACAGCAATGCCTGAATAAATTTTCAAAATTGAATTTGATACGAAAACCTTAGTTTCATAATGTAGAATAAAAACGTGAACTCTTGCTCTTGTTAAGTTTGCGTGTTTTATTTGGTTATTTAATCAGAATGTTTTTGTGTCCCCACATGTATAGACCAGAGCAACAGGATGTACGGATGTCTAATGAACAGAGATGAAGAATGTTTATTTCATATTTTGGAGAAGGTGGGCATTATAGCTCAGGGATACATAATAAATGCTTTTATTGATTCTGGTTTTGCTTTGATAAGAATTTATTTAGTAAAATAATTGTTTTAATAAAGTGATTTTGATTGCTTTGGTGTTGCAATGTGCTTTACCATGACATATTTATGGTTCGATTATCTCTGACTGTTAAATTGATGTCGGGGTTTGCCATTAACTTTTCTCTTTTGTTTCTGATCTATTTATATTCATTCAGATTTGTTGTGATTTTTGCAATGTTTGTATTTCTTGGCAAATATTTATCAAAAGTTTATAAAAAGATTTACATAAATATATATGTAAGGAGTGTTCTCATTGAATGTAGGCTACCAATGTTCTGCCTTTTTGCTACTGAAACATCTATTTGTCTCATTATAAAAAATCTTGTGTTTGGGTTAATGGGATACTTCACCCAAAAATGTAAATTCTGTCATCATTTACTCACCTTCGAGTTGTTCCAAAACTGTATAAATTTCTTTGTTCTGATGAACACAGAGAAAGATAGTTGGAAGAATGCTTATAACCAGACAGATTTTGCCCCTCATTGACTCCCATAGTAGGAAAAAGCACAATGGTTGTCAAAAGTGCCCCAGAACTGTTTGCTGTCCTACATTCTTCAAAATGTCTTCTTTTGTGTTCAACAGAACGAAAAAATTATAAAGTATTTTTCCTTCTATGGGAGTCAATAAGGTATGTTTGCTCATAAGCATTCTTCCAAATATCTTTCTCTGTGTTCATCAGAACAAAGACATTTGTACAGATTTGGAACAACTCGAAGGTGAGTAAATATAAAGCAAACTTTTCTTATTCATAAACATTTTTTAGCAATTTTAGTAATATTATTTAGAATACAGCAGGATGGAAGACAACGTTTACAATTCCTAAAGTAGATTACATATACAAACAAAACCTGTGTCAGATGTGCCATTGGGCATACTACTCAGTTTAAGAAGACCTGCAGTAATAGTTTATTGTCACTAGAGGGCACCAATGACGTATTTATATACATGTTAGTCCTCACCCTTCTGAGAGGTTTAACAATGCTTATGTCATGCACATACACTTTTTTTAAATTCACATATTTAACTAGAAATGCCAACAGTATTGTACTGATTGAGTTGTACTGTTTCAAAATAATGAATAGAAAATGTTCTCTTGGTATATTAACTCTTGTATCCTTCACTTCCATCTAAAAACACATCACATAAATACATGTACTACAGACTGAGACTGCTAGAGCTTGCCTGAAGAAACCTGAGGTTAAGGGTCTTGCTCAATGTGTGCTGACCATTTATCGATCAACCATTGCAAGAGTTGAGCCTACAAGCTTCCGGTTATCAGCCTAGATCTTTAGATCTTTAACTACCCCATGTCAGGATTGTTGTGTGCAAATGTGTAATTTACTCTCAGGGCCACACCTGTTGTGTGTGTGATTGCAGAAGAAAAAGCACACAGACTAATAGATGCTTGTTTGCTGTGGATGTTTATATGGACCAGAGCTATTAGAGCAATTTGTATGTATTGTAAACACACCACGAACCAGCTTTACCATACCAAAGCCTTGGGTAAAGATATAAATCGTAAAGAGCCACAACACAAGGATGGGAGGATGTATGATGTAATTCAAACCATGTAGTAGGACTAAATAAGAATTTACAAGAAAAGGACATTAATCACTTTTAAAACAATTTTAACATTAAAGGATTATGATAATCAATATGATATACAAAATATACACTATTTAGGCCTATATGTAATGTGATTAACTGTTTTGTCAACAGTGTCATTATTTAAACAGAAATATTAAGGAGACCAAATGGTTTGACTGGCCATCATTTCATGTCGATAAAATAATGCAGAGAGACATCCTTAACTGATGATTCACATATAAAAAAAGGTTATTTTCAATTTCAAAAAATGCTAGGTTATCTTTTAGAGGTAGGGTTGGGGTGTGGGTTAGGGCTAGTCTTCAGTAATTATAAGTGGTTTTATATAGAACAATAGATGTCATGGTATGTCCTCATTTAAAGTAAACGCGTGTGCGTGATTCGATAAGGCTGACAGATAATGAATCTTTATTTGCACTGCATTTTCGTTCCATGAAAACTAGTTTGCTTTTTTTGGACCTCGATGTATGCGGTTCAACCATCGTCATTTCCTCCCTTTTGTCTATCGATTGGCCCGTGATTAATCAGGAAGTTTATCTTCCTTTAAGAGTTGCATTACTGGTTTGCAAAGAGTCATTTCTATTTCACAGAATCAGGTGAGAAAATATCTCCGACGTAACTATTCTGTCTCACTGCTATTATTTCACAAATGCCTCCAGACCAAGAATAACTTGGAAAGAGACAAAAATGAATCTCTCCAGTATTGATGCATTAGCTTTCAGGGAACGAAGTAAAGATTGCCCTGTACATCTTTTCAGATTAAAGTGTCTACCAAATGCATTTCTTAATGTCTCTTACAAATCAAGCTTAAGTGAATTTGATAAAGTTTTGATTTTTATTTCACATAGCAAAGTTTGTCCCTCATTCACATAAAGCATTAATGTGCTCGGAAACTTGTTTAAATGAAAAGTTATTAGGTTGATCATACAATTTAGACTAACTTTCATACGTTTCTGTTATTTAAATGACAGTTAAGTGTTTTTTTAAGACATCTCATTTCCATCGCTTATTGTTTCATCCGAGCCAAACTTGTAATAGAGACCAGAGAAACAGCATTTTCTCAAATCAGCGGGGCAGAAAATACCTGACTGTGTAATTCTCACGTTCGGTAGACGTGTCTGTAACCCTGTTCTGAGACAAGCGTCTCTCACCCACAAACTCATCCATCATATGCGTAGTGACGTCCGCAGAACTGATCCGAGATCGGTTTTAACGAGCTAAACTACAGTTCACCTTCCTCCTGTCTGGAGCAAGGCCAAAAGTAATGAGGCAGAGCACAGGGGCGTGGATGTGATAAAACAGGCAAAACAGCTATATCTCTGTGTTCCGGAGAGATAGGACACACAATACAACAGAACATCAGATAAAGACCAACTTGATTCATAAATAAGTATATTTATTTTTTATTACTTTAGAGGATACAATACACTAAGCATTATCAGTTTTGGGTAGGAGGACAAATGTTAAATACTTTTACACATCACAACATACTGTTTTCTCAGTGCACTTTGCTTTATAGATTTATATAGTCATATGTATACCACATCAGCAGAGATGTCTATCTCTTCTTGAACTTGCCTTCGTTTTCTTCCAGGTAAGACATGGTGATGTATTAAATCAAACGTTCAATGTAAACATTTCCTGATACACAAACCAGTCGAGTAAAAGAACAAAACGCAGCATCGGTTGCGTTCAAATCCCTTCGTGAGGTGGAGAGTTAAACTTGACCTCAAAGCTTCCAAACAGCATAACTTTTTTTCTCCTCGGTTATAATTTCACAGCACTTGCTACATTAACAGAGTTATCTCGGTGGTTCGGGAAACAATACAGAATAATAAAAGTCATCTCATTCAGCAGCTGCCAGCAGCCAAAGTCTCTGGTGCCCACACCCACTGTAATCACGTCTGACAGGAATGCACGTACGGTAACAAGGAGATCAGCGTGCGTGAGCTCGGCTGACACATGGACTTTAACTCTACGCTGCGCCTCGCTTAAAATCGGTGAAAGATTTGCTTTCGAGGAAGTGTTTAGAAAAACGTTATTCAAGAAACATGAATCTGGATAGTCGCTTCCTCGTACGGTTGAATACAGTGTCGAAGTAGATTGTATTTGGCGAGTCTTTGTAATCCACAGATGGGTATTTAAAGAGAACTAGTAGGGAGGTAGTACTTGAGAAAATCCTATTCCAGACAATGGCTCACAGCTTCACGTGGAGACAGCAGTAAAAAGAGAGGACAGAAACACATTCACAGGTTTTTAAAGTATTGCCTTTTTGTGCAACAAAAGAACTCTACACCTCGGATTGGAAATACGCCGCTCATTCAGAGGGGAAACTGTCAGCTGCCGTCTTAAGCAGCTTACAAAAGCTTAGCAGTGCCAAAAATTGGGCAATGTAACACATTCAGCTCTCCCGTATCACTCGCACACCATTCAGAACAGAAAAGCAATACTCGGCCCATGTAACACGCGCTCGACAAGATGTACAGACAGGACACAAAACAAACAACAAAACACACATACACAAAGTGTTCTGACAAAAGCTGAGAGCATTAGTCTATCAGAAGAACAGCTAAATAGTGTGCACGTGTCAAATTTCATGCTTGCATGCAATGCACATGCGACACGTCAAGATGGAAAACCCTTCACTTAAAATGTTGGCCTCAAAAGGCCATTTTATACTTCATATATGGGAGACAACACAAACGCATAGATGCATTACTGACCCGAAGTCCCTGTGATCAGACAAACGTACTCAGAGACACAAAACTAATATTCAATGCAATAGAAAACGAAAACTGCATTTACAACACTGAAGTATAACGGTATCAGACCAGCTAATACCGAACAACTGCACCACGTTATTTCAACACTTACGTTTCACATAACAACAAAATCAAACATAAAAATAGATTCCAAGCTCGGTCTATGTAGCTCGAACTGTCAGAACGGTTTCTGTTTTGAGAGCAAAAAAGAAATCCCAGTAACTTCAATTTGTAACTCTAATGACTGCAAAAAAGCAGCAAAAAGTCCTCGGGGTCATCGGACGGCACGTCCCACGTAACGGCTCGCTCATCAAGCCTTCATACCAAGTCTATCTGGTGTGTCGTTTTCCTTCTGCTGTGACAGTCCCAGTCTGAATTTGTATCCGAGGGGTCGGTGCCTCGGCCCGTTGAGCTGTCCGTGAAATACTTCTCGTGTTTGTCCAGATACGCGGGGCGTTGTGGCAAAAGTAAGTAATGCGTGGTGCTGGCTTGCCGACCGTTCTCCATCACGGGCAGAATGCACGGGGAACCTTCGCTATTCTGACGCTGCAGGCCACGACTGACGTATTTGGGATCCGGGGCAAAGCTTTGGGTAGGGGGCATGATCCCATTGAGGTACATGGGGAGGCTCTTTGGGCTGGGGGTACGGGAATTACCCCCCGATAGAGGTTCTCTGGGGGGGACTTTGGGAGGTCTGTCCTCGTCGCTGTTAGCCCCCGACGAAACTTCAGCTGACCAGCGGCGGTAGTCTCCCATTTTAAACGGTCGTGGGGGAATTGGGACCCTGGGAGGAACTTCTGGTTTGTCTAGGATTTGAGTGTTCCGATGGTGAGCGGACAAACGGAGGGAGGCGGGTTTGTTAAAGCAGCCAGCTGGGCCGGAATGCGACCGCCGCAGCTTTCGTTGCGTACGTTCCTGCTGTCGAAAGCCGTTTTGCTGTTGATGGTGGTCGCGGAGCTCATTTTCCCTCGGTTGCGTTTCCCGCTCCGGTCTCGGCTTTTGCGGTTGTACCTGTGGCTGAGGCTGCTGCACCTGAAGCTGCGTCTGCTGGGGTACTGGACCTTCATAGTAGGCATAGTTAATCTGTCCACAGCCCCTCAAACTCTGCCTGCTGGGCATTCCGTAACGGAACGGCGAAGGTTTGGAGCAAGATTCAGAAACTAGGCAGCGATGGTCATCTCCGTTGAAGAACTCGACCTCACTGTCCATAGCGTGATCCGGGGAAAGCTGGGCAGAGCCGGGAATTGGGGGAAGGGGCTTGGTGACTCGACTGGGCGTCTGAGGTGGGCTGTTGCGGTCAGATACCGTAAGACGTTGAAAGGAGGGAACCACTTGGTCATCCTCGACAGGGATGGATGCGATAGGCGCCGTAGACAAGGTGAGCTGGGTTGGTCTGTTTTTTTTGGGGAGCAAAGGCTGACCTGCTGGGTTGTTTGATGATTTAAGTCGAGCTTGTTCTGTTTAAAAAGAAGAAAGCACAACATCTTTAGTGGAACAACTCTATTTTGAATTAAAGCAAACAACCCCAGTCATCAGTAATAGCAGGTGAAGAGTGTCGTTTTTTTTCTATCCCAGTTTGTAGCCAGTCACAGGTTGACTACTGAGGAACGCAAACATTTCTTTCAACATTTGCTTTTAACATTTCTTCTATTTGATCAGCCTGACATGGCAACATTGACTCAACCAATGGTGTGAGAGTCTGGAGCAGAACTACTCCTTTGTCATCTTGAGCATCTTGCCCATTGGTTGGACGGACTCGTTTTTTGCTATTCTGTTGGGTGAGACTAGTTTAACACATTTCACCTTTAAATGTAGGATTCCAACAGTATTCCTTTACAGTGCATACATATAAAACATGTCTTTACATCTCTCCTAATGCATCCAATGTTAAAACTAAGCTTTAACAATAATAATAATATCAATAATAATAATAATAATAATAATTATTATTATAACTATTGTTATTATTATTATAAAACTATTTTCAGTAGTGCCTTTAAAAGTTGCATCTTAAAGTGCTTTACAAAAATAGAAAAAATATGATGCATATAATATGATGCATCAAAATACAGAATGCACCATGAAAAAATCTGAAACAAACAAAATCTGCCCTAAAAAGGGAATAAGGTGCCGCTTCTGTTCCCACCTGAGAAAGACGCCAGTGCTTGTTTCTGAGACTGAAGGTTGTAATCCACAGAGGAGTCGAGGGTGAAGTACAACCTGAAGATTAAAAACCAAAAAACCAATGAGTGTCTTCAACAAGAGTGACGCATCAATCCAAATCATGTTTCTTATCATCTACATATGAAATGTGCTGCATACAGATCAGTGATCACTTCTTGTTTTCTCATGCAGTGATGCAACGGATGTTCTGGGTCTTATAAAACGAATGCATTTTCAGCATTTGTGTTACGGTGCTGCACTCACTTGTGTAGGTCATGGTATTTCCAAGAGGGCTTAGATCCGGCCATGCTATGCCAGTGGCTGCCCCGCAGGAAAAAGCTTTGTGCGGGTAAACAGATCTCCTGGGCAGTCAAGCCTGCAGTGGACATGCTCCAGCTGCAGTCGGTTCGCATCCAGGCCAGGAAATTCTCCTCCCACCAAGCTGGCAGCTGCTGGCCGTACCTGTAACACAGCCACCAGAGGAAAAGCGTAAATCTCACGCGAAGAAAAATCACAAGGACGGCTCATTGATATCTCATGTGTTTCTTCTAAACAGCAATGAGGAGAGAGAGAGCAGCAGACCCAACATATTTATGTTATAGAAGATATCTCAGTTATGCAAGATTTATTTTTAACGTCAAGCTCCTAGATTCTGACTTAAAACATTTCTTATCAATTTCTTTCCAAAACCAAAATACCTGTGCGATGCTGTACACATTCATCTAACTCCACAACAATTTACTCATGCATCCATTTCGTCCACTTTCTTAAAAAAATGTTTTTACACAGATCTGAAACACAACTGAGAACTCCACAAAGCTTCCTAGAAGAGCAACCTCTGAGAAATGCCCATTTTTCTACATGCAAACGCTATGGAGAAACACTGACAGCATCTCTAGAGCATCTCAGTGTTGTAGTATAAAACTGACATTTTGACAAGTTGATGATCAACCCGTGTGCCCTGGGCTATCACCACACAGTCCAACACACCTCTTTCCCCTTCTGCTCATTTAAAATGCAGTCAGCCAACCCTGCAGTTACTGCGACCATGTGCATTAGACTCCAGTCGAGCTCTTGCAGTGAGAACATTGAGCAACGTTCTGCTCAACTTCACAGCCGGTAGTATGACAAGCGCTCCGTTTGACTGCAATAAACTACACTTATGCCCCAAAGCCCGAGGACAAATAGACTGTTCTTGTAGCTGTCACACGCATTCACACACGTTGTCACACACATTCACAAAAGTACAAACTTCATTTCTTAAACTCGTGTTATTTCGTCAGAAAAGCAGAAAACAATCCATCTCGTGTAGGATGTAGTCACAGCACATGTTTATTAGAGGAGATTTTTCACTGTAATTTCGTCGGCAAGCACAAAGACTTCGAGCTGGTGTAAACACTATCCGATCAGAGGAAGTAATTTAATATCAAATGACCGCCCGTAAGCAAATAAATCTTGAATTTCCTGCCTCAGGAACATAAGTTTGAAACATTGTGTTTGAAGGAAATTGCTGGAGCGTTTGGTGTAACACTAGAGATTGTCTAAAGCGGAGTAGGTGTTTGTAAACCACTCTGAAAAACCAGATTAACACCCCTGGGAACCTAAAGAGTGATGGAGCTGGAGGCAAGGTTCAACCTGGTGTTTGCTTACAAACACATATCACGCGCTATCAAATTGCAACATTATGACAGTCTGTCAGCGATACAAACAGCACACGTACCCTACACCAGCAATTAACATCTTTACAGATCAATTTATTGCAGGGCTGTAAATTACGTGCACGCTGCAAGATATTTCTGCAGGATTGAGGGTGATGCATAAACAGGTTAGTTGAATTCGATCAATGTCATACATGACAATCGTTATCAGTATAAAATATACCTAGCCCAATGTCTAGTCAAAGTGCCCAAACATTACCTGCGACAATGGACCGTCATGACAGTTACATCGTGACGGCTCAACAGGTACGTGCCTTTCCGCTGACCATCCTGATCCGGTTAAATGCAACCAGTCATGCATCCTGAAGGCTTTGGACCTTGGAAACCGTCACTATGAGCACACAATGCAACCTGATCCGTATTAAAGAACCTCACGGGACAAGAGCTTCCGCTCACAACAGGTGCAAGATGGACAGACCTCCTAGTGTCCGGCTCAGACATTTCTCAGAGCGTTTGGAAGACAATGCCAATGTGTTGCACAGACACTGGGTAAACAAAGCATGCCAAATGTGTTCAGTCCGGTGTAAACCAAATTAGACATGCTTTCAAACACAGATAAACTGATTTTTCACAAAGGCAATATGTGATTGTGTACCACAACCACCAATAAACACATCTGGGCGTGATCTCTAATTTACCACTTTGAATGATAAACATGCGAGATGTTTCTTGGAGGTATTTGGATCACATTTTACACAAAAGTCAAGTATTTCTATAGTGATTTTGCCTATCTGTATTGTTGCAAAGCAGCATTGAAGCAAACATACACACACGCACGCACACACACAAAGAAAACGGAAAAAAATATTTTAATAAAACGATTTTGCACTCTGACATTTGCATGACATTCTCCCTCAAAATTATTTTAGTTAAGTTTTAAGTTTAGTTAAATGGACATTTCACCCAAAAATGAAAACTGTCATTATTTACTCACCGTCAGGTTGTTTCAAACCTGTTTAAATGACTTTGTTCTGATGAACACAGAGAAAGATATTTGGAAGAATGTTAGCAACTTTCAGTTCTGGAACATCATTGGCCACCATAGTAGGAAAAATAAAAATGGTAGTCAAAGGTGCCCCAGAACTGTTTGTTTTCCTAAATTCTTCAAAATATTTCATTTAGTTTTGAACAGAACAAAAAATATATAATATGTTTTTATATTACAGAACAAAGACATTTATACAGGTTTGAAACAACCTGAGGGTGAGTAAATAAAGCCACATTTTTCATTTTTGGGTGAACTTTATTTTTAATTCCCATAAAGTAATATCAGCTTGAATCATTTACAATAAACAGATTGACAATTACAGTATTTTAAAGAGTTCTGGGCAAATTCTGCCTCAACGAAAACACTTTGGGGTGAAATGTGAGCTGAAAATTTTCTTGACATGCGAGATTCACTAGCATGCAACAATCCTATTGGAAATACTGCAAACGAACTCGCGGACACTGACAAACAGCACATTATCGCTCCAAGTCACTGTAGAGGGCCCTGAAATTACGAAATACTTGAGTCTTGACAATGTACTGACAAGCACTGATATGACATTGTTAGAAGGTATGAAGGAGAGACAGGCGCGCGTTCACGCCCCGCTCGTGTCACCTCTGCCGCTGTTTCCCAGCAACCAGACCCGATCTACCTGTCCGCTTCCGCAACCTGGCGGGATGAGTCACTAAACTCTATCACACCTGACGAAATGCACCTCCTGCGTTTCTTTAATAGAAAAACCCTAATGTTTCCCTAGATGAAGCAATATATGCCATCGTCATATATTATGAAATTGCATGCGTCCTTATTAACATGAACACTACATGGACTCAAAAGATCCAAAATGATCATTATGCCTGAGAAAATTAACACACAAAAAACAGAGAGCAAAAGAACGAACTGATTTGTTTAAACGTACCCATGATGCATTTTCTAGTTTGACTGTTACAAATGTTACACATTATGTAACAAATTTCACAATACAGAATGTTACTGCTACATTGTTACATTCTTAAAGGAGCTTGCGTTTCCCTCCTAATTGAACTGACTGACTGACTGACACACACACTCCTAATCAGATGTCCTGTCACAGAACGTGATAATATCGTCACACACATCACTGTCTCATCACACACACGCACACACATGTCTGGTTTACTATCTCCGTGGGGACAGTCCATAGGCGTAATGTTTATTATACTGTACAAACTGTATATTCTATCCCCTATCCCTAACCCTACCCCTAAACCTAAAGATCATAGAATACTTTTTGCATTTTTAGATTTAAAAAAAATATTGTTCTGTACAATTTATTAGCTTTTTTGCCCATGGGGACCTCAATTTTGGTCCCCACGGTGACACGAGTCCCCATGTGTTGGTGTGCGTTCAGGTTTAGGTCCCCACCGGGATATACAAACATGAACACGCACACGCACACGCACACACATAGACAGACACGCACAATATGAAGAACATGTTAAACTCACCCTAATCTCCTGGTGATAGGTGCACAGTCTCGGGTCCGGGATTAAAAGTACATACTGCTGTAATGTTCCGTCTTGCCCGTTTAAAAGCTTCGGTTTAAATCTCGTTTTGCTCTATCTCTGAGCGACATTCATTACAGCGCTGAAAGAGTCTCGTTAACAAACGAGCTCTGTGTGTGCGCTTTGCTTTAAATGCGTTCACTGCGGTCAGAGGACACGTAAGCTCCGCCCCTTCGGAAGCGATTTAAAGCGGCAGTACGCACATTTCTGTGCGTTTTCACATTTCACATTTTGTCTGTTGCTGTGCACGTTTTGTGTTTGCAAAACCTAGAATATTGTAAAACCACGTTTTAAATGTGACCACGTGCATTTGCACATGTGGAATCCAGGAGACCTCTCTGTAAGGGCAGACAAATATATAATAGTAACATTATAAATATCATCAGTTAAAGTAATATTAATCCAGTGCAGGGTAATATACCTTTTTTTCGGCATTGAGATCTTTTTAATTCACATTTTAACCTACAGTAAACATAAATTAACCGGGTGTCATAAAAACAACATTTAGGCTCCTGTATTTGTTTGGCCCAAATAATTTCAATTCTTTATTCTTAAATCATTATAATTTAGGTTATTTTGGATTTATGTATCTGATGGGGTATAAATTGTGCAACTTGTGCATTATAATCATAAATATATTATATTGACATAGAATATAAAAAGTTCTCTCAACACATATTTTCTGCAGATCTTCCCTGTGCTCCAGTACATTAACAGAAAGAAAGTGCACGTTGAGGGACTCAAAGCTCAGCAACAGCCAAAAACAACATAATTTACCTGAAGCTATAAAGGTTAACAAAACATAGGTCCTGTGCGCCCAGAGTGAGGAATGACTCAAACAGACAGACAAGACCATACAAGGCTAAAGAACCTTAGTGAGAACCACAGAGACAGAGGGCCTTTACACACTGAATGACCAGCATAAGGGTCCAGGGCCCCCGTGAATCCACATAGACAGTGAGATAGACAGCTGGTGGCTCCAGAGCTGATAAGAAAGCATACACAGCAAACACTGTGATGTTTTATTATTACTTTATATTTACAAGCCTGCCATGCTGGAGCCCATATTATCTGCTAGATGGATGTGGGTGATGTCGCTTCATTACGGCCTGAGGGGGATGATAATGGCTGTCGTATATCATATACCATATAATCCCTCTGATTTGGTCTTATCCAGATGCTCACATGTCTCTAAGATAAATGGATGTCATCCTCATTTTTACACATTTAACAGCTTGCATTTTCATTGTAAAAAGTCTTTTCATGCAATCTGTTATGAGAATGCTAGAACAGTGGTTTTCAACGGGACGTGATCTAGAAATGGGTCACAGATGGTTCTGATTTTGGAGAGCAGGAGAAGAAACCAATTCTTAATGCATAAATGTTTATGGTGAAAATGGCAAAATAAAAAATAACAATTTGCATTAAATCAAGTTCTTGTATTTTCAGCAGTCTGGTAAATGCTAAATACGTTTCAAATTTTATTTTTATTTTTAAAAGAAACATTCATTGACACGTGCACTCTGTCTATCATGTAAATCTCAGATTTAGTCAGACTAATATTCATTGATAGAAGTGATTTAAAACATGCTTACAATTATTCAAACAATAGTATAACAATGTAGTACATCAAACTTTTGAGTCAAATACAGGTTCATGGCTTGTGTCAGAATGTGTTTTGTGTGGTAAATTATTGGCTAGATTAACATCATAATGTACATTTTATTGGTCTTTAATGCTTTATTGGTCTTGATTTAAAGTGAGCTATATTGATCATATAAAATGCTTCAAGTCAACCAACAATAAGCCAGCGTGTGTACACCGTGTTGTGTACAGCCTCCCTCAGCCCTAAAGCAAAATCAGAACATTGTGCTCTTTTGTCCAATTGTTAGACGTTCTGTACCTGCATTGTGTAGCATGAATGGACCAACAAACCGCTATATAAAAGACCCAGATTCGAAATGTTACATAAACGCGGCAGCACACTCCATGCCATAATACTTTTGTAAGTTTCTTACTGTGGCTGAAGCTCTGTATAAGGTCAAGCACAATGCCCAACGAAAAACTCCAAGTGCTAAACAAACACAGCAGGAATTCAGCGGGAACAAAATGTGCCTGTGTTACAATGTTGCAAATCTCTGTCTGGCCGTGGCCCCCGAACCCAACAGGCTTATCACCTGATATCTGGCCGTGGATGAGCCCACTCGCTCTAATCCTCTTTAATAATTTCAAAAACATTCCACACATTCCAGCGGACCAGTAGGAGAACACACAAACTGTTGATCTTTGATGTGGAGCTAGGAGAAAGGTAAACCTGCATGCGTGAACTGATAAGTGTGCACTATGTTTTTGAGCGCTCGACCTGATTTTGCCAAGCGGTTGATGTCCTCAGAGCAACATATTTTGTTGACCTAAGGACAACATTTTTATAAATAAAACCTAAACCCACACCAAACCCCAACCCTAACCATAACTTACCCCTAAAATCAGAGGGAAATGATAAGTGAAAAACAATGGTCTAGAAGCACCTAATCCTGGTTGGAAGATTGAATTTAAAATAAACTGTAAACTTATTTCTGAAATCTGATTGGTTGATTTAAATGTTGTCCCAGGGTCAACATGATGTTGTCCTAAGGATATCAACCACTTTGCAAAAACAGGAGAGCCATTTTGAGCGCAGACGAGAAGTACTTTAGGGAGGTTTGTACAGGCATGTGTTTAATGCAACTGTGCACATTTTTTTTTGCATTTGTTTATACATTGCGATCAGGTAAGAAGACCGAACTAAACTGATCTGTGCACAGATTGCTTTGTGTTGATAGAAACACGGCCGTGAACTTTCCTCCATTGGCAGATCCCTCCCCACTCCCGCCTCTCTTACACACGGAAACATACACATGCACACACACACGCGCACACGCACACACATAGAGATTCAAGCTCTCTTCTGTTGGTATGATGTCATTGTATGCACACATATAGGAAGTGCCTTATAAAGTCAGGCCAACAGGCACCTTTTGAGCAGAAAGGGTCACTTAACCAACACAGATGTAACACTTGCCTGGAATATTTAAAGAGTCTGTTGAAAAAACCAGCTGGTTAGGTAGGTTTTGAAGCATGGTAGCTGGTTTGTGCTGGTTTAATATGGTCATGAGCTGGTCCTAAACTGGTCATGTGCTGGTTTAAGATGGCCCTGAGCTGGTTTATGATTGTCCTAAACCAGCTCATGACCATTTTAGACCAGCTGCCATGCTTCAAAACCTACCTAACCAGCATATGCTGGTTTTTTCAACAGGGATAACATTTACACACATGAAGAAAAGGCTGGTTTTGATTTAAAGTGAGTTTATGACTCAGTAGTGCCATCTAAAATCATGGTTTTGAAATATCTTTAGTTAGATTATAATTAGAGATTTTTTTCACTTTTCTTCTATAAACTATAGTTTATTTAACTATACTTTATAATGTGGACAGAATCTGATTCAGTATTTTATAGGAATAAAAATCACTAATAAAGGCTCTTTAATCCCTCAGTAGTTTCTCCCGAAGAGCTGTGAGATTAAATGAGGATGAAACAGATTCCACAGTCTCCACTTCAAATTACTTGACGTCTCTCTTCTTGAGCTTCACAACAAATAAAAAACCAATGAGAATGTTGTTGATATTGTCATTTGTTTCTATTTTTCCCCTAAAGAATTTTAAGAGAAACGTATATGACATATGTATCAAAGCAGGGAAATAAAAATATAATCCTCACAGCAACCACCCTCACACACATACAAGATTTTACACCTGATGGGCATTTTCTGTCCCATTGTCTCTCTTCACAAAGCCACATGTGTGTGACATGCTGATGTACCGTCATGGAGCTCCAGTGGGAAAGGGTGTGCCGGTAATGATGGAAAGGGTTGAATCATCATTCACGGAGGTCAACAGGTTACAGACCTGCACCTGTTGATGTAATCTCACTCTGCACATTCCCAACTACATGATCAAAGTTCAACCTGGTGATAAGAAGATAAGTCAATGACTGCAGCTCCTCGTGTGAGGCGTAAGAAAACGGTGCAAGCTCTTTTAGAAGGGTTTCGTAAAAGATAAATATGAGCTCAGGTCAGTGACCCGCTTGCAGTTCTAGTCATTAGTACTACTTTTGAAATGACTTTTGCTTGAGATGAATAGACTCACATTGAGACAAACGATAGTGTAATGGTTGAAACACATGAAGAGTATGGAGGTGTAAAATGAATGTAGATTGTACAGAGGTCAAATAATCTGGATTTGGGTCAATTTGATGAGAAATGTTTGAGTTCATATTGAGATCTTCAATAATATATTGACTTTTGATTGCAGACTTTGAAACGTTGCTGACATCTCTTCTGAAACTCTAATGGAGACATATGTGAGATTTCTAACTCTTTTTTACACGGTTATAAGATGCAGACGTTTGCTCTCCATTTAACCTCACTGATGTCAAGGACAAATTATTGACATATGAGGTCTCATCTGTGGTTTTTCTTATGGGACTGCTGGAACCAACTTGAGGAGGTTTTGTTTTATTTGAACCCGTGTACATATCTGTTTGATTATGAATGAATGAATGTGTAAACCAAATGTGTTGAAAAAAATGTAACATGTGGGATGGTTTACAGTGTCCATCTTTAACAAATTATGTTTTGGCTTTATTATGGTAAGTACGCTTTCCAGCTGGTCTGATTCATAATTATTTAGTCGATATCATCCGTGAGCCAGACATATGCTCTTGCACAATACGCAAAATCTTTGGAGACAGTCGAGATCAGCAAGCTCATAAAAATGTAAACATGTCCATCTTACAACACCAGGGATGATTATAGACACAAGCTTTTCTTCCACCCACGACAAATATTAATCACGCTTCTATTTAATAGCGTCGTCTCAAGGAAATTATCTTTGTCAGGACGTGCATTTCTAGCCTGAGGATGTTGCCTTTTATTTGCCATGATCTGTTTGTTCACAGTACATTTACAATTACTCATTAAACAGACACTTTAATGTTAAAGCAACACAGATGAAAGACATCTACAGAATATTTTATAAAGAAAATGACACGTTTGCAAAATGCACTATATCGTGTATGGTTGCTTAAGCATTGTAATGCTGTTGCTTTGGTATTCCGAATCGTTGGCTAGGTGGTTACTATGGTGTTGTGGATGGTTGATAAAGTGAGTAGCATGCTGTCCAGCCATTGCTGGGATGTATGAGCAATAGTGCCAGTAATGGTAGCCTTAAGGGGAAACGGGAGCAAAAGTGGAGTGGAAATACATCTCATGGTAACTGAATATTTTAATAGTACAATGCTAGCATCTTTAATGAATGTGACATCATCACTTTATGATAATGACACATATGCAGTGAGATTATGTGGATCAGTTTCCTCTCTTCTGGACTGTCTAAAGGAAGGATGGAAATGCCTGATGGTTGACAGAAAACCTCCACACTGGGGAAACATATAAAACCCGATCCATGTGGTCTGATCAGGAATGTCTCTACACATCAACCTGGGGTTTACAGCCAAATAAAAAACAACCAGCAGACTCTATTAAAGTGTTTGTTAAAAAAGCATCATGGTTACTATTGCTCTCGGTTTAGCTTCATATACAGTATATACAAAATAACCTTAATAAAATAACCGTTTTTCAAGATAATCTTATGATCTAAAGGCATGCATGTTTGTCAGAGAGAAGAGCATAAAAACCGACAAAAATGTGAAAAAAAGTGTTTTTTAATCATAACACGGACCAATACAAAATTGAAAAAACAGAAAATAATGCGATCTTGTTCAAATGTGTTCGAAAAAGGTGAGACTTCAAAAAGCAGCCTGATAAAACGAGAACATTTTTACAAATTCAAGGCAAAGAGTGGCTAAAAAAGGATAAAATATAACAATTTATTTTAGTTTTTATCACAACATAATTCCCATAGTTACATTAGTATTATTTCATTGTTTTGATGAGTTATAGAGGTATATACTGTATGTATATATACTGTAGAGAAAGAGATAGATAGATATGGACAATGTTTTTAGGGAAAAATAAAGTCCATACACCAGACGTTTGAAAGTCTATCAAACGATGAGAAACGGCCGTATCTGTTAGGAGAACACAATGAAAGCTGTGTGTTAGCTGCACAATATGTGTCTGCCTGCCACAACAAAAGAGAAAACAATGAATCTGCCCTGACCTGATGTTTCCAATATATGTACATAACGTTATATTACTTTATATTCCTTTATTCTTCTACTAAAATGTATATTTTGCTTTTGTAGATCTTTATTTAAACTACACTTTATTTCTGTTTTAATATATTTCCATATATTATAAACCACTTAAAGTTGCACTACATACATTACACTTTTTATTTTATTTTTTTATTAACATTCTTTTCGCTTGTATAGGGATGTAACAATATTATCAATATCGTGTTACCGCAATGGCAAAATTGTCTCAATATTATCGTGCTCACATGACTGTATGAAACGATAGGTCTTCTGGGCCAAACACAGAGAATGTTAGAAAAATAATAGATGTTACCTTTGGCAAGGTCCATCTGGTGCAATTATTTTATTTTATAAAAGGGATTTTTAGGTCATTTGACCCATCTCATACTATAACTCATACCTCTAAGCAACAGTTATGATTAGAGGATAAAGAAAAGAGTATGCTTATGGCACGTTTCCAAGTCATCATTTGCCATAAAAAATTTGCAATACACACTGTACTGTGGACATTATACCGAGGTATTATCGTGCAGTGAGATTTTGATATTGTTACATCCCTAATATATACTTGCGCTATTTGTACGCAGCCCAGCTGCAAATGCTTTGGCAATACGAATGTACATTTTGTCATTCCAATAAAACACACTTAAATTGAAAAAAAAAAATTGAGAGAGAAACTGCTATAGTATATTACACTAAATAATGCTGAAAATGTAAAAATGCAGAAATGTTTGTGTTAGAGTTTGATTTAGGGATAAGATGAGGGTTAGGGGATGGAATATACAGTTCATGCATTATAAAAGTCATTATGTCTTTGGAAAGTCCCCACAAAACACGCTCCCTAACATTAGTTTTCATTTATTTGTAATGTTCACCAACCGGCCTTAAAACGTTTAAACATCCTGGCACACGGGCAATGAAGGTTCTAGTTTTATAACTGCATTTCCTGCAGCGTTCTACAGAAGCCAAGGTCACGACTTCATTAACATAGCGATCAATTTGAGTAACGTGAGAGTTGACAGATGAGGGAGTCACTTCTGCTCTCTTACTTTCCTCTTCCACAGGGCTTTAGGGACACACAACTGCCCCATACAAACCGCTAATAAAGATTTCAGATGTGCTGCCTGGAGGGAAAAAAGAGCGGCGATGGTTGAGCTGTAGTCTCATGTAGCCCGACCTTTGACTGCAGAACCGCCTACTTACACTTCTTTCGAGTGACATGTAAGGAAATCAATCATAAGCGCTTTTGTGTCTATATGTGTATATAATAATATAAAGCAAAAACATTTGTAGTGACGTGAGGGTGATTGCACAAAAAAAAGTAAAATAGTGGAAAATTTGACAGATATGCATAAGCATACACACAGTACAATATGAAACCTGTGTGCTCTTTCTTGTGCAAGTTGCATTTAGTCAGCTTATTGAATTGAGAATGTCTTTTACAGTTTTCTGTTGAATATGCATCAGGTGGACAGTCAATGGCTGTGCTGTCTGAAGATGACACCAGATGCAAGACAATTGGAAACCAGAAACATGAGAAGAGTCCTTAAGCCTTGATTCACTGGAAGTAAACACTGTTTAACCCCTAGACATCTTTAGGAAATGTGTCACTTGAAATGTAGCCTTATAAGGAATTCGCCCAATAAGGAATTCACAACACAATATACACAGTAGAGGTGTGACTCAGCGGTGATGCAATAGACTTTTAACCAAGTGCAACACACTAATATGGTATTGTTGCAAACAGTGCGAACTGTATATGAATGAGTGCAGAAATTTATCGACCGGTAAGATGGTTGACTTCTTCAACTTAGAGCATGCATAAAACCCAGGAGGTTGTTAGCTGCATCTCTTAAAAAACAATTCTCCGGAACATAGATTATTTCCGACGCCGCAGACACCCACCACTGTGATCCGAGAAATGAGGTGCCATGCATGCCCGGGGCAGAACATCATCACTTTTTCCATCTTCTAACACTAGGTGTCCATGTGAACGCATATAAAGCGGTCTAAATGCATGCGAGTTTAAATGCATGCGCGTTTAAATGCAGTCTTATCATCAGGACAGGTTGAACTAAAAGCTACTGAACTACTGAACAAGCAGCCACAATGGCCTTTGTGTTTCTTTACCAATCCACCTTTAAACAGAGAACTATGCCACAGAATTATGTCAGCGCCGTCACACCCACCTTCAAAAAGAGTTTTTTAAAAACAGCTGTTTAAGATCGTCTGCAATATGCAAACATGAGAAACCAAATGTTACCAAATAAACCCACTTTTGAATCATTTTAGATTGTGTGTTTAAATACTAAACTTTTGAAGACTACAGAAAGCAACACTCGCGTGTACGGTGTGGTAACACTGCTCTCTCATTCAGAAGTAATGGCGTGAGACAATGGTCTTACTCAAACACGATGCATTCTGCACATTCTCAAAAGAGAAACTGAGGTAATGCGGTTATTGTTTTACTAACTCTATTAAAAAACCGAAGCATGAATTGTGTTCTGGGTTAGAGGGGAAAACTGCCTATAGTCCGAATTCTGTCATGTTCTTCTATTACGTAACACTGACCTTAATGAGACCTATTATAAAACCTGACGTGCAACGCAGCCATGAGCTCAGACTCTTCTGAACGAAGCAGCGGCGCATGCAGTGCATTTCAGAAATGTGATTTAGTCTGTTTATGATCTAGCACTCTCATCAAACAAACGTTAACCACTTACTCATTTGACTAGCTAAGCAACCCTGTTTGCCATAACATATGTTTTGCTGTCAAGCACTGATAATGGAGTTATAAAAGTGCACTAGTGAGGGTGGATTTTACTGAGCACGCCTTCGCTGTCGCTTGCAAACCAGGGAGACAAAAGCAAACACATTTAAACTCAAAAACTGTTTACAGCTGCTTTTTGTATCTATCACAAGTTACTAATAAGGTGCTTTTGTTTTGTATTTATTACATCTCCACTGAAGCCATTCAGGCCTAAAGCAAACTATATTTGAACATTTTCTGAAGAAAATGAGTTTCTGTCACGGACTGGCGTCGAAAGAACCCAAATGCAGGCAGGCAGTGAAGGGGTTAACAAGCAAGACTTTACTTTACACAAAACAGAAACCAAAACACCCACAATGGGGAAGAAACTAAACTGAGGCTAATACAATAAAACAAAAACTTCCCACGAGGGGGCAAGACAAAACAAGGTCCAAATAATAAGAATAATATAATAACGAATACAAACACTAGACGGGGAGCAGGAGCAGGAACAGGAACAAGGCATGAGACTGGGTAAGAACAGCAAGCACGAGCAGGGTAACAATACAAGAAACGAGAGGGGCGGGGCCAATGACAAGACACGAGAAAACACATGAGATGTCAAAAACATAAACATCTCATGGCTTTCTCACATAGAACCTAAGGGCTCAGTCCCGATCCTGCCACATGACTAGAAATACAGAAACAAGAATGCAGGACTGTGACAGTTTTGTGGTCGCTAAGGTGTTCTAAATGGTTGCTAAAGCGGTTGCAAGGTCCAGAATCCTAGCTAAAGCCTCATTCATCCAGTAAACAAGAGGGGGTCGATGTGACCTCACACTTTTCTCTTTCTGGCAGGGCGAACGAAAGAGTGCAGCTGTGATTTCATGTGATGACAGCATTAGTGCATGTACACTCTCCACACGCAGCACACACACACACACACACGCACACACACACATGCACACACACACACACACACACACACACACACACACACACACACACACACACACACACACACACACACACACACACACACACACACACACACACACACACACACACACACACACACACACACACACACACACACAATGTCTGGTTTATTATCTTCGTGGGGACAGTCCATAGGCATAATGACTTTTATACTGTACAAACTGTATATTTTATCCCCTACCCCTAAACCTAAAGATCATAGAAAACTTTTTGCATTTGTAATGAATATTTTTCTGTAAGATTTATAAGCTTTTTTGCCCATGGGAACCTCAATTTTGGTCCCCACAGTGACACAAGTCCCTTTGTTTTGGTGTGCATTAAGGTTTAGGCCCCTACCGGGATATAAAAACAAGGCTACACACACACACACACACACACACGCACACACGCACACACACACACACACACACACACACACGCACACACACAGGTAACTCTCTCACACACCAAGATATATAGCTATCACATGAGACATATAGCAGACTTACATATTTTTTAGAAAGCAAAATATAACTACGACATGTTTAAGGTTTGTAAAATATGTATTTTTGGGGTTATTTAAAATAGCTTTAGCTTATTTCTGGGACCATTCTGCTCCAAACTATACAGCTAAACCCAAGTAGACTCTCACATTCTTAAAATTATTAAGGTGCTGCATCCAAACATTACACTCAGGAGCCTTTAACTATAGTTTCAGCGGTAACAACATAAACAAACGTCATGTGGCCCAAACTTAACATCATATAATAAATAAAATTAATCACACATAAGATAAAATGGCTCTAAGCCTTTTTAATTTATCAAAGACATGCAGCCGATTGCAAGAAACCCCCTTAAAGGAATATTTCACCTAAAAATAAAAATTCTATCATTTAATGACTTTCTGCAGAACACAAACAAAGATATTTTGAAGAACGTTGGTAACCAAACAACACTGAACTCAAAACCGCTTTTCTCCAAATATCTTTTGTGTTTTACAGAAGAAAGAGTCACATTCAGGTTTTGAATGACATGAGGGTAAATAAATGATTTTTTTTTACAAAGAAATTAAGAAAACTCTCAACGGAAATATAGGCTACTCTTATGACTACAATCGGTTTCTTTGCAACTGAGCTGTGAATCTTGTATCTCCTGCTTTTCTCATCTGATGTATTTTTTAAGATAAAACAGTGTCTGTCTCGGAAGGCTGTGTGTTTCAAACACCGTCTACTTTCCGACCAACGCTGAATGCTCATGAACTCTAAACCTTCTAATTATGGAAAGGACAAAATACTATACTTTAATGCACTACATGCTACAACATCTGGATATCTGAGGATGTGTGCCGGTCATGGATGTGTTCTTGTCATTATAACCGGGTATGTGTGTAAACGTGTGTGTGAGCGCATGCACAAACCAACACATAAACGCCTTTGACACATGGAGTGGGTGGGTTGTGGAAGACGTGAGTCCCGGTGCCGGAGTTAAACTTGCCATGTGTGCCTCCGTCGTTCTGACATTCCAACAAAAACACTGTGACACCTCATCATTCCAAACAACAGAGAACCGGAGGTGAGCATCAGCTCTCCCCCACAGGAGTGCACGGGTCACAGACCCACCGACCCCTACATCCCACTCACATGAACATCAAACATGTGTTTAACACTAACAGATGTGTGTGGACGCTTGTCATCTTAAATAAACCGGACTGGGGCTAGTCTATATTTTGATATTGAAAAAAATGTAATGACTTATGTCTACTTCATCATGACATCCATTTAAACATCTGTCCTATTTATCAAACACACACGAGGACAGTCGAAGCGGTGAAAAAAGTGGTCGACGCCATTTACATTATTACTCTAAACAGTTTTCTTTGTTTCAGAAAGAATTATTTCCGATTATTATTTGCTCAACACCAACCATTTTATTTATTTGATTTGTCCCGTGAGCTTCACAATCACAAGAGTTAAACAAAGTCTGCTGTTGGGACAGAATCAAACATTTCCCCTCAATAAACTGACAGGGCGCTCCTCTGTTTTCATTATATTTTATACTATGGTTAGCCAAAGAAGTGATGTTGCGGCCAAGAACAACATGTGTGGGAAGCCGTGTATAAAAGTATAAAAGAGAGATGATTTCAGAGAGAGCGTCTAGACATTTCAAGGGAAGAGAATACAGACGATGCTAAAAGAAGATGTATACAGATGATGGTTAAAGAAGAGTAATAATTAAAATGTTCTCGCTCCTTCAAAGCCCTCTGCGCTCGCTCTCTTTTCATCATTTGCTCTCTATTCATTACCGTGTAAATATAAAAGTAATTTCTTCCACTTTACATGCTTTATTGTCTGTAGTTTCCGACTTGGCCTATTGTAAAGAATATAGCACAGAGTTGAGAGAGTACACATTGTACAAAGAATAGGGCTTGTTGGGAAAATTAAGGAATTATAGCATGTAACCTAAGCGATAGTTAAAAACTGCATGCTGAATGAAAAATAACCCCAGAAGTATATTGGACCCATTACGAATCTTATATCAAGTTCTCGACATCACATCAGAAAATTGCTAATCACATCGGCGCCGATAGCCTCGTGGTTAGTGTGTCAACCTATAGCTCACGGCGACCCGAGTTCGCATCCCGTCTCGACGGTCCTTTTGCCAGTCCTGCTCCCCATCTCCATCCCCGGCCTTTCTGTCACCTCTCCACTGTACTATACCAATAAAGATCCAAAAAATAAAACTTGCTCATCGCATCTCACTGAGATCTATTCTGAATCTTCAAAGGAAACACATGTGAGACATCTTTTCAAAATATTTAATTCTGTCCTTATTCACTCGTCTTTTCAAACCTATTGACAAAAGTGAAATACTGAAGATTGCTAAAGTGACCACACAAATAAAACAAAAATTCTGGTTTGTTCCTCACAGTTATCGCATGATTTTAAAAGACCTGGAATAAAGCACCCGAGTCGCTGGAGTATTTTTATGGCACTGTTGTGTTCTTTTAAGAGCATGACAACATGTGGCCACCATATGCTTTTAATTGTATGAAGAAGAACATTGTGAACATTATTCCTCTGAACATCTAGTTCACATTTACACATATGGCAGACACTTGTACCCAGCGCTGACAGCGTGGCCGAGGTATAGGCTATGAGTATATGATACTGGTTGCTCTTTTATTGCTCAGAAGACTATCAACTTAGTCTCAGATGTTTGTCTTAAAATTACTTGGAAGAAATGAAATACAAACAAATGAACCAATTGTTCAAATCCATGGAGAGTATGGAGGTGTAAAATAATCTGGATTTGAGTAAATGTTATGAGAAATGTTTGAGTTCATATTGCGATCGCCATTAATATTGACTTCTGATTGCAGACTTGACAAATCAGAGCTCAGATTGAGACATTGTTAAGATCTCTTCTGAAACTCTAATAGAGACATTTGTGAGATTTCTGACTCTTTTTCTCAGGAGAAACATGTGAAACGCAGATGAGACTTGTCTAGTAGAAAAAAGATACCATTATCTTTTTTCACCATTTGCTCATTTAATCTCATTGCGGTATAAAAGACGCAAGATACTAAAAAGATTGAAGCACATGGGGTTTCAAGTTCCGTTTCACACATTCTGCTGTGTCCCGGCGGACACATTACAAACACTGGCCTGATTAGATTGGAAGAACAGCCCACTGCTTACACCATCCCACCCCGTGGAGAGTTGTCCATACAGGGCTATCTGTCCAGTTCCTGTATCAGTTCAGGAAGACCCCTGCCCTGTCTACAGGCCTCACCGTCCTGCCTCAGCCCTTCCCTTGATTGCTTCAATGGGAAAAGCGGGGACCTCTGCTTAGACCGATGTGTGGGAAAAGAGAGGGTGGTGAGAACGGGAGAAAAGTAGATGTCATGAGTGTTGACAGAGTGGTCAATCTTACGCCATTGTTTATGCAGTGACTTATGAAAACTCACTTGGCTACACGGCTGCTGGGTTCATGTGAAATCATTTCCTCAGACGTGGAACTCAGCATCACCGCTTGACAGTATTACGCTTGGCATGACCATTAATGAAGCACAGTGGGGTTCTGGAAATAAAAGTCACATTCATTTTGTGTGTACATGAACAAAAAATGTAATGTTTTATACCAATCGATATCATTGATGAATACAAAGCCCAGTGGGATATGTTATTGCTTAGATGTTGTTCTTTCTGAGATTGTTGGAGATGTTTCTCCTAATGTTGCTTAGGAAATGATGTTGTGATCGTTGAAATTCATGATGAGTGTGCAGGTGTAAAATGAATGTAGATTGTAGAGGTAAAAAAATCTGGATTTGGGTAGAAATATTTGAGTTCATATTGATTTTGATTGTAGAGTTGACAAATCTGAGCTCAGTTTGAGACATTGTTGGGATTGCTTCTGAAAGACATTTGACATTTCTGACTCTTTTACTCAGGAGAAAAATCTCAGACGTAAACAAAAGTTTCCGTTTTTTCTCCAATGAATCTTATTTGAATATTGATATCTAGTAGAAATAAATAAGATCTTATCTGTGATTTTTCATTCTTATGGGAGCTCAGTAGTTGTACATATTGGCATCACGATGCTTAGGTTCTTGTCATATTTTTGCTTCAAAACAAGATTTATAATATTTCGATTTATTAGAGCTGGTTGGTTTATTTAATGGCTACTTTATGATTCAATCCCAAAAGAGAATTAGGTCATTTTTGGGGGTGCTAATAGACGTCATCATCAAAAGGAGTTAAAACGCCCAACTGTCAGAACTGCTTGAGTGGCATTTGGAACATTCTAGTTGGCATTGCATCAACACGTGTGTTATAGCAAACTGACCGAACAAAAACATGTCTACCCCTCTATAATGTCCCACCTGGTGCCAACATGTCTAACGGTGCCGACTTCATTTATGTTGACCCAGTGTGCTCACCCACAGGACTTGTGTGGGATGTATTTTCCTGTGAACCAGCTTCGTTCTCATGACTCACACGCTGTACCATGGTCAGTGTAGGTGTCTCTTTACCCTCTGTCGCTATGACAACCGTGAGTTCAGTTAACGCCAGACTGTCCCACGTGAATCACCAAAGATGATGGTGCCACAAAGAATAAACATAAAGTTGAATGTGTTTGCTAATATTGTTTCTACAAAGCGAGCCTCATAAGAACTGATAACACCCAGGTTTTAGTTATTGTGTTCTAAGGGTGTTTGAAGACGTGAGATGTCAAGCGAGCGCAACAATGACCAGCACTGTGTAAGTATCCCTAGATATTATTTCCAATTATTCTGTTTGTGCTATATCTATCTCATACAGTATCAAACTTTGGATACACCACTTTATTCTCTATTATTTGTAACATTTTAGAAATATTATAAATCTATAACAGTATGGGATTTGTCATGGCTCTGCTTCCTTAGTCAGGTTTTTCTTGGTCCTGTAGCAGAGCCATGACAAAGTCTTTGGTTATGTGTGGAGAGAAACGTATTATTGTCCGTTTGACTATAATATACGTTCTCTCCAGTGTCTTGTCATTGGCCCCATTCCTCTCGTTTCCTCGTTATTTTTCCCTGAGTGTTTGATGTTCTACACCTGCCCCTGCTCGTTATCCCTCGTTTGTTTTCTCTATTTATACCCTCATGTTTCTTTGTCTTGGGCTGTTGGATTGTTCATTGTGTTCTGTTTGATGTGTACGTGTCCCCGTTCATGGTCTCATGCCTGTTTCTTGCCCTGTCCTGGTGCTGTGAGTTTTGTGTTTTTTACCTTAGTTACCCTGCCGTGGTTTTTGATGTTTTGTCGTGTTTAGTTTTAGTTTTTTCCCTGCTGTTTTTGCCCCCACGTGGGAAGTCTTTGTTTTGTGTATATATATCTCAGTTTAGTTTTCCCCATTGTGGGTGTTTTTGTTTCGTGTTTTTTGTAAAAGAATAAATATTATCTGTTAACCCCTTCACTGCCTGCCTGCGCTTGGGTTCTTTCCTGCCAATCCGTGACAGAATCCAACAGCCAACACCGAACCCAGCAGGCAGCATGGAGGAGATGGACGAGGCGTTTAGGAGCCGCCAGGCTCACACCTTGTTCGGCTTTCGCCAGAAAGGCATCCCCGTGAAGACCTTCGCCATGGACTTCCTCTCCACTGCGCGCCACTCAGGGTTCGACGAGGCGGAGTTGAAGGTTATCTTCAACAGCTGCCTCGACGAACCCTTTGAGCCTGCGGAGATGCGCAGGTTGAGGCCCCTGGGCTTCGTAGACCAGCTCCAGATCGCGATGGATCGCGAGGAGTCCAGGGGACTGTCCGTGCGGGGTTCTTCTACGGGCTGGCGACGATCCCGGAGGGCCAGACCCTGCAGCTCGGAGTCGTGGGCATCACCACACCGCTCTCCTCAACCCCTGCAACCTCCCCACCAGTCAGCCTACGAGGTAGGCGAGGAAGGAGGGAGTCCTGGGGAACCACCTCCGAGGAGTCCCAGCCGGAGCCAGCCGTGCCGTTACCTCCTTCCATCACCCGACCACCAGCCGGGTGGCTAGGCGAAGAAGAAGAGGCAACGGCGGGCAGCGTGGTCTCCTACCCGGCCGATGCAGCCGGCATCCAGTCCGGTGCAGCCGGCATCCAGTCCGGTGCAGCCGGCATCCAGTCCGGTGTCCAGCCGGCGTCCAGTCCGTGGTCCAGCCGGCAGTCCAGTCCGGTGGTCCAGCCGGCATCCAGTCCGGTGGTCCAGCCGGCGTCCAGTCCGGTGATCCAGCCGGCGTCCAGTCCGGTGCAGTCCAGCGTCAGCCCTGTCCAGCCGGCCTATCCAGCCGGCGTCAAGCCCTGTCCAGCCGGCCTTCCAGCCGGCGTCAAGCCCTGTCCAGCCGGCCTTCCAGCCGGCGTCAAGCCCTGTCCAGCCGGCCTTCCAGCCGGCGTCAAGCCCTTCCAGCCGGCCTTCCAGCCGCGTCAAGCCCTTCCAGCCGGCCTTCCAGCCGGCCAAGCCCTTTCCAGCCGGCCTTCCAGCCGGTCCCTGGGAACTCCCAGGGTCAAAGACTGTCCCCCCCAGGACTATCCTAAGTCCCCAGGACTCCGCGCCCTCGAGCGCAGCCGGGGACTGGGACTATTCCCCACCCCCATGGACTGCCCCCTATGGGCCTTGTTTCCCCACCCCCCTCCCATGTTTGTTATTTTTATTGTCGCACCCCAACCCCATTGTATTTTGTCTTGTTTGCCACTGATTCTGTTCTCCATGTTTTGTCTGGTCTTGTCTTTGTCTCAGTCTGCCTTGTCTTGTCCGTCTACCCCTTGGTGAGCACCTGGAGGTGCTCATTAAAGGGGGGGGATCTGTCATGGCTCTGCTTCCTTAGTCAGGTTTTTCTTGGTCCTGTAGCAGAGCCATGACAAAGTCTTTGGTTATGTGTGGAGAGAAACGTATTATTGTCCGTTTGACTATAATATACGTTCTCTCCAGTGTCTTGTCATTGGCCCCATTCCTCTCGTTTCCTCGTTATTTTTCCCTGAGTGTTTGATGTTCTACACCTGCCCCTGCTCGTTATCCCTCGTTTGTTTTCTCTATTTATACCCTCATGTTTCTTTGTCTTGGGCTGTTGGATTGTTCATTGTGTTCTGTTTGATGTGTACGTGTACCCGTTCATGGTCTCATGCCTGTTTCTTGCCCTGTCCTGGTGCTGTGAGTTTTGTGTTTTTTACCTTAGTTACCCTGCCGTGTTTTTTGATGTTTTGTCGTGTTTAGTTTTAGTTTTTTCCCTGCTGTTTTTGCCCCCACGTGGGAAGTCTTTGTTTTGTGTATATATATCTGTTTAGTTTTCCCCATTGTGGGTGTTTTTGTTTCATGTTTTTTGTAAAAGAATAAATATTATCTGTTAACCCCTTCACTGCCTGCCTGCGCTTGGGTTCTTTCCTGCCAATCCGTGACAGGATTTATACAAATATAACATTACAAGCGTGTTATATTTCTACTTATATTTTACTTTCTTTAAAGTTGTCTAAATAAAACCAACAAAGAAAAAAGTGCTGAGGGTTGTCAGATATATATTATTCTTATCAAATATATTCTTATAATTATTTCTAGACATCAGTGAGATTAAATGAGAATGAGAACTTAAATCTCTGTATTTCAGATATTTCTCCAGGGAAGAATGTCTCTGGCATTAGAGTTTCAGAAGAGATCTCAAGTATGTCTCAAACTGATCTCAGATTTGTCAAGTCGGCAATCAAATGTCAATATTATAGAAAATCCATAACCCAAAGCCAAGTCCAGATTTTTTACCTCTACAAAATACATTCATTTTACGAACAATTGTCTTATTTGTTTGTAGTCCTAAGAAATTTTAGGAGAAACATCTGAGACTAAGCTGATACTTAAAATCTCATCAAATCTCTTGACCTATGAAAGAGCCACATCTGACCAATAACATTTTTCTCTTGGAAGGTTTTTGACTATATCTGAAAGCATTTTGTTATTAACTTCTGTCATGTTTTCACCGTGTTGCAGCAGTGTACAGTAGCTCTGTTAAAAACTGACCGCTGAACTGGACTGTCGTTCACTGAACCGCACGAGTGGAAACTGAACAATGAATGTATTATTGCCAGTGTTCTGGGATGTACGCTGACAGCCTCACTGAATCTGGCACAATGTGCGTTTGTTGCCAAGGTTCGGTCTTTGAGGCTCATCCACACCATTCATATTATACAACACAGTCTGTTCCGTTCTCAGAAATCTGCAAACACATTCAGTTACATGAATCCAAAGTGACAGTACTGTATATTTAACACAGCAGCATACATTCCCTGAACAGAGAAAGAACTTCATCCTCATGGAATCTGTTGCTTGAATAATTATAGAGCAGGTACATTTGAGATCTTAATGGTCTTCTTCAGTGTTAAGAAAGCACACAGCTCCTGTTCACCGTGCATTTGTTACATTCATCATGCGTGTAAGTCTCTCTGGTTCATGTGTTATCTCTGAAGTAGTGGGAACCGTAATACTGCACAATATCATGTTTCTCACATCTGTCTTATAAATGTTTACATTAATGCCGAGTCTCTGTTTTTCCTTACTATCCTGGTTACTGTATGTTTACCTTTTCTCCTGTCGCTGACTATTCCCAGGACATCCATGTCAGATTCCTCCTACAGTTCTGATAAAACCCAGCGCCGGCTGAACTCACACCAGACCCTGAGCATCAAGATAATCTCAGACACCACAATGAATGTCATGGTCTTTTTCTAAAGAAATACTACATTACAAATAAACTTAAAACAGTATAGAATATAATGAAATATCACCTACTTTAGCTTTGGCGTTTGCGTTCTCTGATTCAACCAAGAGGAATATGTGTTTTTTCAAAGTCGTTTTCCTACAAAACTGAGCTTTGTAGTATATGAAGTGTTTATCTTAGTAAACAATGAGATAAAATAGAAATAGAGATGTTTGCTAAAATCTACAGTTTGTGTTATTATAAATCTCCCAAATATACCAAAATCTAAAAAAACTTAAATGGAAAATTTGACATTTATTTCTTATCAATATTTACTTCTCGTCATGTCTTTCGAAAACAAAATTAAAAAAAGTTTTACTGTCAACATCAATGTTGTAGTTCTCTACTTTTATTGTGTTAACAATGTCTGTTTTAAAAGAATTTTAAGAGAAACATCCAAAGTTGAAAATAAATGATATACATATTAAGCAATGGACCTTTTTCACGTTTCCGAGTTTCTCAGCAGCGGAAGTCATCACAGTTGGCTAAACTTCTATAGCGGTGAATGGGAGACTACCACAAATATATTTTTTTGCATTCACATTTGCTCAAATAGCAAAAGAAAAACTCAACGGTAGTGTTTTCACTACTTTCAACAAAATAAAAATAATAGAGAGTCTGATAACGGCAGTCAAAAGAGAGAATGATGTCAAATTTACTGTGACTTCCATATACGCTGTTTAAGAAACACCCTTGCATTAGCGTTAACTATAATTTTGTAATTTGATGTGTAGTGTTATAAATGTACATACATATAAAAAAAAGAAATGATAAAAACTTTAGAGGATTTACGATGCTGATGACCATTGAACGTGTCAGCAGGCTTGTGAAAAAGGTAAAAAATATATACTGTATATATATAGAAATTTAAATAAATAAATAAAATTGCATGTACAGTCGAAGTCTGTTATGGACTTTGTAAGTTTATTTCNGTATAATACATTATTCTTTAAATATACACACATATAGAGAGATGTATCTTTTCTCTGAATTAAAGCTATAGATTTTATTAGAAAACATTTTTCACTTTTTACATCTTTCTCAGAAAATTGAACTCATGACTTTTGCATTTTTTCGCTGTACTCCACCAACTGACCTACAAGACCTTAAGGAGGATCAAGTTTTTATCGCTTACACAGATAAATTAAATTAAAATGCACGGACTCAAAATGAAACCTAACACATGCACAAAACAAAAACACATGCATGTCTGTTTTCTTATTTGCCTGAGGGTGGGTCAGCTGCGGGCTGTCTGACAGCGCTAACAGACAAATAACAGGCCTGCTTATACGAATGATAGTAAACTGAGAGGGGGGGTTCACTGCTAATTGGTCGAGCTGCGAGATGTGGAATCTGTCAAACGTGGTGGTTGGTCTAGCCCGCAGCCAAAAAGTGACCGTGTCCTTCTAGTGAAACCAAACATTTGATTTAATTGAAAAAAATGGCTTGCCAAATGAAAAATTATGACTCATGTTAAAAAAGCCTGCATTCATGAAGTCAGTTATAGTTCACCATGTTCGCTATTGTATACATAGCAGATTCTACAAATAACTTTTTCTCTTTCAAGTCTTTTTCTAACAAGAAATCTTTACTATCAAGTCCCGCAACATACTACTGGATATTTTACTGGTGTCCTCAAACCTTCACTTTGTAAATCTTGCCTCTGTATCACCATATTTGTTTGAAACATAAAATTGCAGGTAACATTACATCCTTCTCTTTATGTGGGTTTAAGTAATAAAGTGACGTTAAACTAACATTTCCAGAGAAATCGTGAACTATGATTTTTTTATACTCGTTCAATAACAAAGTTTTCTTCATTTTATCCGAATAAAGTTACACATGACAGCTTTAAGGAAGCTGCTATGCTTCGGACAACCCAACTGTGAATGGCAATTGTACGTCTAATGTTTCATCGCCGTGCAAAACCCACGCACTGTTTGTTTTACCTGTTGCCATAGCGATGTTGTCATCCATTCGCGGCTGATTTCAATAGCACAGGCTGAGCTGAGATAATAGTCTTGGAAGCGTTTGTGTCTGCTGGATTCTTGACATGGTTTGAATTGTTAAACAACCACGATGAGACCAGCCTTACTCACTGACCCCTTTTCCTGTGTATCAGAGGAAACGTCATGACTCAGATGGTTCGCTTTATCCCCGTCTCAGTCAGGCCACCGCGCTCATTTAATTTGCAGATGTTGCGCTGTTAGCGTGACTCCCGATTGCTTTCAAGGAAAAGCCTCTTGAAATGTGATCTCTGGCCGGTCGAACACAGTCTATATTGGGAGAAAAGTCCCAATATAGACTTTATTCTGCATTTAGAACGTCCAAGCCTGACCTTGAGGCTTTTTATATTAAACTGGTGGAATAGGAGTATTTCTTAAAGGGATAGTTCCCTGAAAAATGACAAATCTTTCAATATTTACTCACCCTCACCTCATATCAAACCTTTTGGTAGCCAAACAACTTTGACTTCCATTATATGGACACAAAACCGTTGAGACATTTCTCACAATATCTTCTTTTGTGTTCCACAGAATACAAGTTCTAAATGAAATGAGGATGAATCGATGACAAAAAGTTAAATTTTGGGTGAACTGTCCCTTTAACGCATCATGTCAAACGGGGACATGCATGACACACAAAACCACCGTGTATCTGTTATCCAATCAAAAAGGAATGACTACTTCTTCCTGATTGGTTTATGGCCCACTGGCACCAGTCTGTCTGTCCCACATACGATCAAGACCTATAGTTAACGAGACCGTCATAAAAAAACGCAAGTCTCACTGCAGGAGATAACCCTGGTCCCCGGATCGAGCGCATCTTCATTCCCTGCAAGATATGATAAAGGCATTAGCCAAAACACAAATTCGTGGGCCGCTTCTCAATTAAGATGTATTGTGACAACATACAAAAATAAGGGCTTTTGGGCGTCTGTGTCAAATGGCACGCTAACAAGACACACAAACCTGAAGACTCGGAAGCTAAGGGCAATTCTAGAGGCTCGTCCTTATGGCACTTGCAGAACCAGCTTTGTCAGATGTGTCTGCGTCTTTTCCCCTGTCGCTGTGGGTGAGGTTTGACTGAATCTTGGCTGTTGTTGCAAAAATGGTTTTCGCTGCAGCAAACATGTCCATTGCAATGCACCTGCATTATTTCTCGCTTTACATGATCGTTGCATTTGAGCCGCGATCATTCACTCATCTGCGCTGTAAATCATCCAGCACTGATCGGCGGATAATTTATTACCCAGTTGATTAGCGTAAAAACTTAATGTTCCCGAATAAGTATGCGCTTGGATGGGTTTTCGTCCTTTAATATTTGCGGAGCTGTTAATATTTAGCTCTTGCACCCGGTTACACTTTGCAAGCGTTTATTCTGTAAATGTGTGTGTGTTTGTGTACATGCACGTCTCTCTGGGTGGGTGTGTTTGCATGTGCCTTCTGTGCATATGTGTGCGTGCCCTGTTACCCAGTCCTGTCAAAACAGATTAAAACTTTCAAATCCAGATCATTTCTATATGTCAGATTCAAGAGATCGTGAGAGAGAGAGAGAGAGAGAGAGAGAGAGAGAAAGAGAGAGAGAGAAATGGTCAAACTGGAAAGTCAGGACTTATGAAAGCAAAAATGTATGACTGCAAGGATCTGATGAGAAACAAACAGGACGTACCCTTCCTGCAATCTAAAACTAGAGACGGTGTCGCTTCTCAGTGTATCGAAGAACTATTCTTCAAAAGTCTCCTGTTACTGTGTTATTGATCTATGACCCGTCATGACTGTCCCGTCACATTGTGGACATCTCCGGACAGACTTCAAGTGTCAACAGGTCACATTCCTGGAAACTCGTAGCATTCTTCCGCGGGGATGTGTTGTGTGTGTACGGCAGGGCTGTATGTGCAATCGATGTGTGGCCGTGTGCGTTGCGTGCATATGTGCGAATGTCAACACGTGTTAAATGTGCAGTTTTTGGGGAACAACATTCCTGCAGAGAGGCAAAAGCAAGCAGTGCATGTAGTCTGAGCGCATGCAGCATGGTTCAGACGCGTCATGAATCATTCCAGTTTTCTTTGCACGTTAAATGTGGCGGACTGGGGAAATCTGGATTTCGTACAATGCAGCAGTGTAAAGTGTCTTAACCAGGGCTTTCACACCAACTGAACAATGAATTTCGATCACTTTTTCTGTCATTCGTGATTTATAGATTTGGATACAGACTGTCCACTTGAAATCCATTTAGAGACGAGCAGAAAAAATTGATTCACTAGTAGGATCTCAACCCCTCCATTGTTCAAATAGTATTTAAAGGCCCCCAACTCATAATTTTTACCCAATAAAATATTCTGGAGCTAGAAAGGTGTATTTTTATTATAAAAAAGTTTTACTTTGTGCTTACTTTGTCTTAACTTGGAAGTTTGTTAATGCCACCGGTTGAGACTATTCATTTCTAGAAATGAGGCTAGAAATTACAATATAAACAAATATAATAACATCAAATTTCCAGGGTTTCTATGACAACAGGAACCCAACCTTACAAATCAAGTTTTTGAATAGGTCGCATATTGTACATACTGTAACAAAACATGCAACATCGGTCAATAAAAGACCAATCTAATCGAATCAAAGCGGCATCATCACTGAAACACTTTGGCCCTGTTTCACAGACAAGGCTTAAGGCTAGTCCCAGACTAAAATGAATCATATATCAGAAATATATCAGTGCCATTGTTTTATCTCGATATGCACACCAGTAATGTATTCCTCTAAGGCATTTTTATAAAAGCAACATAAATATCTTCATTTAACTAAGGTATAGTCCTGGCTTAAGCTAAACCGTGTCTGTGAAACCGAGCCTTTAAGTACCCATTTAAACATCTGCTCTGTCATTCTGACATCTCCCCAAATCAAAGAATACAATGATATTATATCCTTGAGTCATATCTCGTGCGTTTGTCACACAGGTGTAGCCATCACGCTGGGGCGGCACTGTCATAGTTTTCAGCGGTGCAATCTTGAATTACAATGTGACAAGGAGGAGCTCTCTAATGGGCTCGATCCTCAGAGATAAAGGGTTTCCCCGACAAGCAGCAGATGAGCCGGTTCTGAGGTTTTTAAGGTGGAGCACAGAGCCGGCGAAGCCCCGGCCGGGCCAGGGAGGAGAAGGCCGACGGCCGGTGCTTTTGTTTAGACAACAGAGCAGGCGAGCCCAGGTAATCCAGACTTGAGCACGCGAACACATGGAAGCACGGAGCTGCGCGAGCCGGTTTGCAAACTGTGTGCGGCCGTGGCTGACGTTTCAGACATGCGAGGGTGCGGCGTAGTACAGCTTGTCTCTTTCAATGGGCCACTTGGGCAACGCTTATGTCATTTCCAGTCTTTGCCACCCTCGAAAAAATAAACAATGACATAACAGAAAGGTTGATTTTAAGATAAACATAATGGGGAGGGTGCTAGACCGAACACGCCACGTGATGACTCATGTTTAGACTGATGCTCAAATTCAGCAAGGCATTAAAGAGCCATTTCCAGAAAACAGCGGACAGTTACGGGAAGTCTAACACACGGCAATAAGTGACCTCCATTAGGGGAATGAGTTTATGTGTGTGAATCTACACATGCTGATAGACAAACTGAATCAGCAGCGGTCGCATTCCATAAGAGTCGAGCTGTTATTTTGACCACCGTGATACAGTGCATAGCCGCACGCTGCTGTAAACACAAGCATCACCAATATTATTTCTCACAGTCCTGTGTACAACTTAATGCAGTGTTTGTGTTTTGGACTTACATCGACTTCAGATAAGCAAGAAAAAAAATCTCTTTTGTCCTGGACCACCTAACACGTGCATAAGAAATATAATGTATAATAATATACCGTATATCTTCATAATTGTTCTTTCCTAAAGAATACATGAAAACCTAGTCTGTTCATTTTTAGGTCCTTGTAAAATCCAACTTGCAAAATGTTCTCCCTACAAAGATAAATAAGTAACTTGAACATAGCGTTTTTAGTGAAATGAGTCAAATGATTGTTTTGCATATACTGAACAAAATTAGCCTAAACATGTTTCTAACAAAGATTATTTTGTTGACTGGATTTAGATTCTCAAGTTTATGGCCAAAATGCATCAAAAAGTTACAAAACTTACAAAACAGTGTATTGTGAATATCAATATTGCAAGAGTTTGAAAGTTCCCAAGCTGCATTGCAGCATGTTCAATTCTGTGTTTCTTAATTGTTTTTCTTTTAAAGATTAGTGTTTTAGTTCTTGCTGGCTTAATTTATGCTTTAATATCGTTGTTATCTGTTGAGTTTAGAGTTCTTTTAATGAATGATGGTTTTTGATTGTTACCATGGTTGAGATTTGTGTGTTCAATGTTGAGGTGTAAGTGCATGACACAACGGCAAAGCCTGTGTATAAACACTATATTATCTAGATTCTCTATTTATGTTCAGCCAACAAAAAATATTTTGTGCTGTTATTTGTTAGGTAAACATGAATATTTATGTTTTGACAACTTGTTTTATTAACAAAATATTTTGAGTTGTGTGGACTTCAGACCGCATTTGTTGAGAAAACTCATAAATTTGCTTGTGATCGGTTTCCTTATTATTTTAAGTTTTGTCAACTTTTTTTTACAGTGTGGGTGATAACACATAACATAGCAAATACACATCCGTGCCATTCTGAAACTATATTAAATCATTTATAAACAACACCAACATAATGCTTTTGTGCAAGACCAACATATAACTTTTTTTGTTTGTTTTCAGTTTTAAGAGTTTCTCCTGATCTGTCACCATAGAGTTGACAAAAATCTGAAATAATGGAGGCAACACTGCTGGGAAAGCCCTTCCTTCGTGTTTTAAACCCCCCGTTCAAACACCTTCATGTCTGGATTAGAGGGAAGCGATCGTGACACACTAAGGCCAATGGAATCCACTTGAGTCACATCCACACATGCAAGTGTCAGGATGTGCGAGAAGTGACGCAGAAAGTAGTACGCTAATGCTGAAACGGAGATCTACGTAAGTGCATCTCAGGACAAGAGGCTTCTGGTAAGATTTCCAAACTGATCATCAACAGACCAGAGAGAAAAGTGGCCCAGTCCCAGGGGCTGTAATACCAAACATATGCACCCAATGTGCAAGAATCTCTAAATACATGTACTTGCCCCTCGACTCCAGTTTTTTTTCTTTTACTGGTGAGGTTTCTTTAATGTTTATTTAAAGGTTTCGCTCCGTCTCATATTTCCCCTAAAGTTTCTCAAAAGAAAAAGAAGATCTATAAAATTACTGCGGATAGCATGGCTCAGATCGTTTGGTTTTACGTTATATTGCAGACTTGTCTTTCAGAATCGAAGCAGTTTGATACATTGTTATCTTCTGAAACTCTAGAGGACACATAAGAAAGAAAAGTCACACGTGATACTTCAATATCTCAGTAGTTTCTCCTAGACAGCAAGAAATGGAGGGCGAATGGTAACTTTTCCTTCTCTGGTCCTGAGAAAGACTCAGAAGACATAAATAAAAGACCACTATAGTTTCAGAAAAGATCTCAACAATGTCACAAAATGAGGTCTGGAAAGTCTGAGATATTACTGAAGATTTTAATATGAACTATAAATATGAACATTTCTCCTCAAATTCAGATTGTCAAGATTATCTTAGATATACTTTCTATAGACAGTTTAATCAGACGCACAAGCCTGGTTCGAAGTTAACTTCTGGTCTGGTTTTGTTATGACAATTTATTTAACGTTTAATTTATGTTGATATTCATTTATATTTTGGTGCATATAAATTGAAATAAATGAAATGAAAACTACTCAAGCGTTATTGGTTCTTTGCAGAGGTCCGGAAGCACAACTTAACCTGAAGTTAAGTTTGGGCCACATAACATTTGTTTATGTTGTTGCCGCTGAAACATCTATATTTGATAACTCTTAATAATAATAAAAAATGGCTTCATTTATATCTATTTCTATATAAGAAACATTGAGGAAAAACATCTGACAAATGCTAATACTTAAATGAAAGCACAAATAAGAACTCCATCCAACCTCGAGCTAAAAAGAGCAATCTGAGGTACATCAGATCCCTCCAGCATCTGTTTGAAACCAAATAAATAATTCAGACAATGCCTTTCCAAAAATTCGAAGCCCAACAGAGCTTAGAAATACAGATTCCCTTGGCCAGATCAGCCTATATCATCATTGATCATTCATAGATGACAAGCTTTCCTGGCATGCGATGAATCAAGCTTTCCCTCGCAACATATTTCAGAGACACAGACTGTTTACTCATTGACTCTCAGCTGTAGTATTTACTAAAACACTTTCTGTTTTCTGAGCTCAATCTGAAACTTTACAAATGTGGCCAATTCATCGCAAATGCATGCACATGTGCCGACACATGCACAACACTGCGTCAACGTCGTGACAAACTCCCATACGATTTTAATACGATCGAACTGTGCTGAACTGCAAATGACATCATCGTGATTTTCATTAACTCCTTAATGCCCACGATTACATAGGCTACTTTTTGTCCCCTATAAATGTAACTTTTCTTCTATCCGCTGATCTTGAGCGTGTGTGTGTGTGTGCGTGCGTGTGTGTGTGTGTGTGTGTGTGCGTGCGGTTTGTGTGTGTTTAAAGTCTGTCTGTCTCCTTGTCATTGCTCCGGGCAGTGGGCGTGGCTTTGGCAGAGGTGTGATTAGCTCTGACTGACTCAGGTACAGGTGTTTTGAAAGTAGAGGGACGCACCTGTAACATCTTCCTGCTTATTTTAGCTTCAGAGTGCCAGTCATCTTAATCCTTCACACGCAAACCTCTAACGTGACCTAAACACACACACGCACACATGCACAAACACAAATACGCACAAAAGTGAATGGAGTGGACAATAAGACCAAAACCTCATATCATGATACAAGTCGCACTTTATTTTACAGTACGTGTACCTATAGTGTACTGACTTAAGAAAGTACTTGGTAGTATAAGGTAACTACATGGTATAAGTTTAGGTTTAGGGGTAGGTTCAGAGTTAGTACTTAGTTATTACCCAGTTATGATATGTACTGTGATAAGTACACAGTATGTACATGGGAAACAGGACTGTAAAATAAAGTGCTCCGTAATTTTATATCATGGTTATGATTTGGTTATGATAGCAAAAAAATGAATACATAAACGATTAATCTGATATTAGTTTCAATTTGTGCAACATTCATTGTGTTAAAATGAGTTTATTGTAATAAAATTAATATAATAAAATCTATATTATCTCTAAATTCGGATTGTATGAGCCAAAACAGACAACATAATCATATCAGTTGAATTCTACATTAAAGGTGATGTGTTTTAAATGCTATTACTTGTTTATGGAGACACAACTGTTTACGTCTTTATTTTCAAGTTCTTTCTCATTTTGTTTTATCTGGGGCACATTCTGCTCTGGATGTCACATTACTGCAAGTTTCTTTATCATTTACACACATAAAAAAAAACTGATAGTTGCACAGATATATCTGGTATAAAAATTGGCTCTGGAACTGTTCATCAACACAAACACATCTGTGCTGAGACATCTTATCTTACCGACAGCTCATTTCACAGTTTAAACTGAGGTTACCGCCGTCAACTCGCTGGCAGTATGACACTTGTATCATTTTGGCACAGACAACCTGTGAAGTGACATTGAGTGCTATTGTGATTGGCACACAAGTCATGTGGAATTTCCTGTAAGATGGCCATTGTGACGTAAAACGCCTGGGGAGTCAAAAGAACCTGATTGAGTCATCTGGCACTACAAAGTGAAGGGAGGTAAACCGGAGGAGAGACTATTGTTTGAGAAGCGTGCCCGGCTAGCTTGTTTGAAATGGTTGCTGATATTTATCTGAAGTCAAACTAATCATTCATTCACGTTCAGACGCACACAAACATTCATATCCTAAACAAATCATATTTTATTAACACTTGTTTCATGTTAAATAGGAGAATTTGAAGGCCTTTTGTTATTTGTTGGTATGAAAAACAGAAGCGTTTTATGTTCCTATAAAATGAATTTTTGAATTATCTTTTCAAACATTATTCAGTTCATTTTCCTTCACTTCTGTCTGCTTTCCTCAATCCATCTCATCCGCCTTCGGCTCTATGTAAAGATAATTCAGACGAATGAAGATGTCATCACTGCTGCAGTCGATGGCCTCTTGATTACAGGGTTTTGTGTGCAATAAAGTGAACTGGATCTTCATAAACCTTATCTGAAAATAGTCAGATTTTAAACATTCTGCCGTGACCAAGAAGCTGCTCTGAGGAATCTTAAAGGGACAGTTCAGACAAAACAGAAAAATTGTACTTATACTGTACTTTCAAACAAAATTACTTTTTTTCTTCAGAACACAAAAGAAGATATTTTGAAGGACATTGATAACAAACAACAATCAACCCATTGACTATTGTATGAACACAAAACCACAGAGACATTTCTCAAAATATCTTCTTTTGTTTTCCACAGAGGAACGAGTCACATACAGGTTTTCAACAACATGAGGGTGATTTTTTTCACTTTAAAGGGATATATCAAATGTTTCATTAAAAAGTTTGCCTCAGAGATTCTTCTGAGGAACCTTAGGAGAAACAAAACAGACATACATGAGACAGATATAAAGCTATAAAATAAGTAAAGCTTTAACAATCTGGTCTTGACAGAATTTGATTACTTAGACATGTTAAATCAATGGCTTGTACAGTTTGTGATATACAGTATATTGTATTTGAAATTTAGGATTACTCAGAAGTCTAAAAGGACAATTCAGCACCTTGAAACGATAAGGTTTTGTCTGAAATTTCTGTCAAAACTGAGTTATTTACATATGCTTCTTCTGTGACAACTTTACATTGTGTACATTTTGGGACTATCTACAAAGTCAAAAACTTTGATGCTCAATCTATCAAAACTGCTCAGAATGCAGACAGAACCTTGTAATTCCAAGGTGGCGAACTGAAATTTAAGAGATTGTGATTTGTCTTAGCTATAATTGGGCCAAATCCAAAAGCATGTACAAAAGAAGTGTCCAACAACTTCCTGCAATATAAATTAAACCCCTGCTTATCTTTGTCCTGAAATTAAAGGGATAGTTTACCCAAAAATGAAAATTCTGCCAAATGACTTTGTGTCTTCCACAGAACACAAAAGATGACATTTTGAAGAAAGCTGGTACCCAAACAGCACTGGCACCCATTCACTGTATGGACACAAAACCAATGCAAGTGAATGGGGGTCATACAGGTTTGAAATGACAAGAGGGTGAGTAAATGATAAGAATTTTCATTTTTGGGTGAACTATTTCTTTAAGCTTATAAGCTTAATGTGCCATTTCTAAACCACCTAAAAGCGTGATTTCATGTCATCAGTTTTCGGGTAAAATTAAATCAGACAGTAGCACGAAATCACGCCCACTCTTATGCTACAATTATTCTTTCCAGTAGAATGAGAAAATTATTTCTCCATCCATCATAAAGGATGCGCCCACACATATGAGAAATGACTAATCGCTCACCTGGAGACGGTATAATTAAAATCTATTGAACGCATCTGAGTGGGTATGAGCCATAGAGGGTCTCATGACTCACGACCGGTCACAAATTATCCTGAATGAATGGAAGAGGGGAGGAATCAAATCCAGACTTGCGCTGTTCCGGAATGATTGTTGCTAAAAAAAGCAACACATTACATATCTATTTCAATGGTGCAGGTGAGAGGAAGAGATTTTGTGAGTCACAGAGGGTGAGAATGACTTTCTTCAGGTGGAAACTGGACTTATAAAATCAATTTATCAAGCAGAATATTTCGGAAGTGACAGCCCACTTTTTCAGGTTCAGTGTGGTTCAGCATATGTTTTATTTTTCATTTATTTTCTGAATTTATGTGACATGAACCAAACTAACCAGCGAGTAAGATTAATCACAAAATTGCAAGGCTGAACAATACTGAAGAAAATGCGATACGCAATAACTTCCTAAAAGTGCAATACATGATATGATAATGCCTAAAGGTTGAAGATTGAACATTTTCATCCAACGTACATTTACATTATTTCTGAAGCACTTCACATATACTTCACATTTGCAGTATTTTAATATATTTTGGAGCCCAGTAGCTACATGTAAGAAAACATAAATTTCATTTACAAGAATGTGTGTCATTGTTATATTTTAGCCTACATAATGTAACAATATTTATAATAGCACCTATAATTTTAAATGTCAAATTATTCCAATATATTAACTTAGATGATGCCTTTAAATACAAATCGATTATATTTTTATTTCTTCACCAAAAACTAAACACTAAATCACTCTGTCTTAACTGTATCTTTCAACTAAAAGGAAACTTTTGACTATCTCTATTCTTTCTCTACTTTTCTCTGTATGCTTGCTTATATCATCTTAACGTTATACCCGAAACGTTTGTATTACTGGCGCTTCTCGTGTATATTGCCTTACGTTGACGAATTGTTTGATGTTTTTCACAACTGTAAGTCGCTTTGGATAAAAGCGTCTGCCAAACGAATAAATGTAAATGTCTTCATCTCAGAGCTCACTGTAGATCTGTCCTGAAAGCTCTATATTTTACTGCTAAAAATCAACATTTCTATAGAGAAAAATGAATGAGTACTTTGGGACCCTGACTGTCATGCTTAATATGCCACGAAAGAAAAAGAAAAGGGAAAGAAATGCATTAACATCCTTTAGATAGAGAGATAACTGATGTAGAAAAAAAGTACATGCCTGACCGCTTCCGACTCACTTAAATTCTTACATAACCCCATAATTACCCTCACACACACACACGCGCATTTCATATATCCTTTGGCTTCACTTGTGGTTAGTACAGTTCTGAATATTATTTCTCCATCCATCATAAAGGATGCGCCCACACATATGAGAAATGACTAATCACTCACCTGGAGACAGTATAATTAAAATCTATTGAATGCATCCGAGTGGGTATGAGCCATAGAGGGTCTCATGACTCACGACCGGTCACAAATTATCCTGAATGAATGGAAGAGGGGAGGAATCAAATCCAGACCTGCACACACAGCCCGGGGTGAACGGTGTTCTGGAATGATTGTTGCTAAAAAAAGCAACACATTACATATCCATTTCAATGGTGCAGGTGAGAGGAAGAGATTTTGTGAGTCACAGAGGGTGAGAATGACTTTCTTCAGGTGGAAACTGGACTTATAAAATCAATTTATCAAGCAGAATATTTCGGAAGTGACAGCCCACTTTTTCAGGTTCAGTGTGGTTCAGCATATGTTTTATTTTTCATTTATTTTCTGAATTTATGTGACATGAACCAAACTAACCAGCGAGTAAGATTAATCACAAAATTGCAAGGCTGAACAATACTGAAGAAAATGCGATACGCATGCAACTTCCTAAAAATGCAATATGTGATATGATAATGCCTAAAGGTTGAACATTTTAATCCAACGTACATTTACATTATTTCTGAAGCACTTCACATATACTTCACATTTGCAGTATTTTAATATATTCTGGAGCCCAGTAGCTACATGTATGAAAACATAATGTAGATCTGTCCTGAAAGCTCTATATTTTACTGCTAAAAATAAACTTTTCTATAGAGAAAAATGAATGAGTACTTTGGGACGCTGACGGTCACGCTTAATATGCCACGAAAGAAAAAGAAAAGAGAAAGAAATGCATTAACATCCTTTAGATAGATAGATGACTGATGTAGAAAAAAGGTACATGCCTGACCGCTTCCGACTCACTTAAATTCTTACATAACCCCATAATTACCCTCACACACACACACACACGCGCATTTCATATATCCTTTGGCTTCACCTGTGGTTAGTACAGTTCTGAATTCACCTAGAATGTTTTAACCGGTTTACCCATAGGCTGCTCCAGTTTACTTCAGCTGAATGAAGTAGTGTTCTCTGCATTACACATTTCCAAGAATAACTATGGGGTCCATGCAATATCTTTATCCTTGGTTCGAGAATCAGTTAGATCAGATAGGCAGATTACTCATTGTGTCTGCTTAGGGCAAATATTACTAAAATGATAGCATATACTTACAATTACAGATTTTGACTCCCTAAATATTAAACTTGTTTTGTACAGTTAAGGTAAATGCACATAGAGTCCGAAATTTGCGTCAGGCTGTATTGTTTTGTGAACAGAAATATACCATAAAATATTTTTTTCCTGTAAAATTATAGGATATATATAAAATTGTTTTCCCTGTTTTTCTTGTAAAATTGTTGTCTTTTTCTGTAATTTTATAGTTTTTGACCATGTTTCAAAAATAAACTGTAAAAATAAGAAATCTTGTTAAAAAAACGAACATTTTCTGGAAACTGGGGTACCACAAACAAACTGTAAATTAATGGTTCTCCCCTGTAAAATTACATCCCCCTCTTTTTCTTGTAAATTTTTCTTTTTTTAATTTTACGGTTTTTGACCATATTTCAAAAACTATTTACATAAAAATTCAGTTTTTTTACATTTATGTGGAAAATCTGTAAAAATCTAACAGATAAATTACCGTTTTTTTACAGTGTGGAAAACCCCCTAGCAACCTTATAACCTCAAAGAACACCCTAGCAAGTGGCAACACCAAAACAAAAACAACATGAAAACCACCCCATCACCTGAGCATCATGGTTTCTGCTTTTAATGAAACTGTAAATAACATTTTTCTCATTAGAATTTGAAGTATACCTCATTGAAACACCAAACATCAGAGTTTACCATTCTAGCTACTGTAACGTTAAATAATGCATTAGAAACAATCACAGCATTAAAATCTATCTGTGGCCGATTCCCATTTGGTAATCTGTAACTATAACCGAGCCTGCTGTAGGTCTCTAATGGTCAGCTAAGACATGAAGGAAACTAATGATTTACTATTTTACAGTAGGTAGCAGCTGAATTATGTTACAGCCACTTATCATTTATGCTTCATTACGTCTGAAAACAATATCAAATGAACAATGCAGAATTCATTCAAGTGTGAGGGCTCAATTGTAAGCTCAGTGCAGTTTCTATGTATACTGTACGTGCTCGGGTGTTTTTGATCGTGTGACTGCGATCAGCACAGATTCTTGTTGCAGGCTTAAAATGAGCATCTCCATTTCTATTTTTGTAGGCGACAATTGGGTGTTTAACTATGAGCTCTACTGGAAACGCTGTATAATTATAACAGGGTGAACCTGGTTCAGACCTCCAGAGAAAAAAACACACGCTTCACATGTTCCCTCTTTCTTTCTCTCTCTCACACACACAGTCTCTTTCTTAAAAACACTTGTAAGCTGAATGTACAGATCGCCCTTGCTGGCTTCTGCCGGGTGTTGCATTACTAAAGTTGGCCGTTTTGCAGCTGTATGTTGTTTTTTACTTTGCAGAGCTGCAATAGTCCAACAATAATGCATTGTTCCATTTTTATAATCAATATGACTCATGTTGCATTATCTGTCAAAAAACAACAACACTGCAAGTCACAACAAAGCTGAAATGAAGTAACACGGTTGGCATGGTCTGAGAGGGGGACCGACTCGCAGGTTCTTCACTTAAAAGTGTAAACAAAATTTGTTCCTGCACTTTGGGTTTAATGACGTGCCACAGGCTCGCTGTTTCTAGGTATCTGTTAATTTTTTATTTCATTTACGTTGTTCCTCTTGTGAGCTTTCATCTGTGTGTGTTGGAGGACTTATTCAAAAGATGTCTGGTAGACTGGTATAGACAAAACATGATATATATAGTGTTAAATGTGAGTATGTCTTATCACATGTAAATGTATTGTGTGTATGTTTTTTTATGTATTTATTGTATCAGGTCGGAGTCAATACGCATGTTTTAGCTACTGAAGTCACTGCAAATTTCCTTACTATAGCACAATAAAGTATATTTCATTTTAAATATGTGGTGTGTGTCACGAATGAGCATGTTAATGTTTAATTATGTTTGTGCCAATGATTATCCATGTGTGCATATGAACACATTCACAATGTGCATACAGTTATACAGCTCATGTGAACCAGAAGAACAGGTCGGACAGCTGTAGATAAAGGGGGAGAACAGGAAGAGAGGATGAGTTGTGTGTGTTTAACCACAGATGACAGGTTTGGCCCGCATACAGTCATCATTAACACACACTGTCATGACTTCCCCTGCAATAACACACACACACAAAATCATAATTAACACATTGTCACGAACTGTGGCAGGAGAAGAACCCAAATGCAGGCAGACAGTAAGGGGTTAACAGAGACTTTATTTTAACAAAGAAACAAAAGGCAAAACAAAAACCCACGAGGGGGGTAAATGACAAAGTAACAAAATAATGATACACACAACAGGACCAAGGCTAACTAAACACTAAACTAGACAATACTTTGACAAAGACTAAACTAAACACTTACTGGAACAGGGAGCACATGGAACGTAAAGCAGACATCAACCGACGAACGTAAAGCAGACATCAACCGACAAACGTACACACTCAACGCAATCCAAAGGCACAAGACAAAGAAACATGAGGGTATAAATAGAGAAGACAAACGAGGGATAACGAGCAGGGGCAGGTGTAGAACATAAGACACAAGAGGGAGACAATACCGGAAACGAGAGGGGCGGGACCAATGACAAGACCTGAGAAAACACATGAGATGTCAAAAAACAAACATCTCATGGTCTTCTCACATAAAACCTAAGGCTTTGCCATGGCTCTGCTACAGGACCAAGAAAAACATGACTAAGGAAGCAGAGCCATGACACACATATCGTCATGAGTTCTGCAACGCACACACACATAGGAGTTATCTTGCAATAACACACATACATTCAAAAACAAAATGAACATACACTGTCATTAATTCTCCTGCAACACAGACACACACCACCATCATTAGCACATTGTCATACATTCTCTTGCAATAACACAGACACACACACAAACCATTAACACACTGTTATGGATTCTCTTAACACACACGCACACCTACACAAGCATCGTTAACACACAATTTCTTGGGTTTTCTTGCAATAACACACACGCACACACACACACACACACGCACACACACACACACACACACACACACAGTCATGGGCTCTAACACACACAAGCATCATTAACACACACCTTTATGGATTCTTTGACAATCTCTCACACACACACACACACACGCACACACACACAAGTTACACAACACAACCCTCATGAACAGGCTCTGTCATGGCCTGTTTCACACGCACACACACACACACACCATACAGATTAAAATGCAACGTGAAATAATGCAGGTGTCAAATAATCACTGAAAAGTTCCTGACATATAACAAATTAATGTTATAAACTACTTGAATTTGAACAGACACATAACCTGAAACCCCTTTTATCAAATAGAACCCTCTAAACAGAACAATACTAATTAAGCAATGCATTCATATTTGCAATCTTGTCTCAAACCTCACAGGTGATGCAGCAGGGGAACTTGCTCCTTAAAGGAACAGCTCACCGAAAAACTCATGACTTACTTACATATTTACAAACCCACAGGACGTCCACGTTGGAACAAAAAAGTGAACTACTGAAGAATGGTAATCATGGTGGATATTTTCATATAATGAAAGTGAAAGAGAACCGGGGCTATCAAACTCTAGAAGAAGAAAAAAGAAACCATAACAGTACCATACTGTCACGGTATCATAGAAGCGGTCTTGTGTTCTGAAGCCATACAATAGCTTTGTGTTCGGCAGAGGGAAAGATTGTCAATGAAAATTGAGTAGAATTTCACTCAAAGCTTTCGTGTGGCTCGGAACGGATATGCAATGAGAGTGATGGAAGAAAAGGGGAGTGTTCGGGAAACCTGTTTGGAAAGTCTCGGCCTCAAAAGACACGCCCACAAGCTGCCCACAGACTGGCCACCTGACCCATTCAAAAATCTCTCATCTGATTGGCTGACAACCTGATGCACACATTTTTGTTTTAAATAACCCGTGGTGGAAACCAAGTCACATTTTAAACTTAAACCGGACCAGACAGTCAAAACCTTCTGACTGGTTCACATATAAAACATACCTTTGCTTCACTTCAGTGACAAAAACGTATTTATATACAAATACTGCCGAGTCCAGTTTTTCTTAAGTAGGCTAGAGGAGGAGCATATTAAGGGAGAAAAGCTTTCAGCAAAGCAAGAAGTTAAGCGGCGAGCGAGAGAGTCTAGTTAATCATTTGTCCCTGGCCGTGGTGGATCTAGGCAGCGTGTTGACAACGGGCCCAGTGTTCTCGGAGTATACTGATGGAGATTAGAGACGGACCAATCCAACCATTCACGGGGGTAGACAGAGAGAGTGAGCCAGCGAGAACGAGAGAGAGAAGGATTTGGTGAAAGGGGAGTTACTTATAACAAATGAAGGCTTAACAAAACAAGACATTGAGTCCACAAAGAATTGCTTGAACATCAAGATGTAAGATCTTTCATCAGGAGACACACCAGGGATCAACCCTTCCCAAAAGTTCACGTACAGTTTCCGAATTGCATCCGTGCACCTTTTCTAACATCTTAAACTGATGCGTTCGGGATGCTTCTACAAACACAAAACAAGCCGCTGACCCAAGCGTGACATTCTTACGTAAGCAGTAAAATCTCGGTCACCGTGAAACAAACCCAACGCACATGTTGACAGAGTAATTGTCTGCTGATAGCACAAGCAGACTCGTAACCGCTTACATCTCTGTTCCCTGAAATCAGGTACATCTATACATGACATCAGCTGTCCAAACACGCTTTGGCTACAGTGTGTACCCATCCACGGACTCGAGGTCATCCGTGTCCACCCACACACATACATCCTCTCGGTGCGTGTCGCTATACATGTGTGCATCAGCCCTGTATCGGATTACAATGATGAATTTACAATGACCTCATTAAACTTTGTTACATTGTGTGTTTTTTTGTTTACTGGAGCTGAATGTTTCAGTATGCTGTTAACCGGTTGTTACAGTATGCAAACAGGGCACATCAGGACACACCTGCATTGAAGCATCCTCTACCCACATTCTCTGCATGTTGATTTGTAGGCACATTCCTGCCACCTAGTGGCCATCTCTAGGCAAATCAAGTCAAATGTGTTACTGATGTGACGTGGTGTGGATCATAAAAACATGATCAAATATTATTAATAAACAACATGCAGGGACAGAGAATGTGCAAAAATGTGTGAATATCAATTCTGTGTGAATAGACAATCATAAGTTTGTATTCTTTAAAGGGATAGTTCACCCAAAAATGACATTTCTGTCTTCATTTACTTACCCTCTTGTCATTTCAAAACTGTATGACTTACTTTCCTCTGCAGAACACAAAAGAAGATATTTTGAAGAAAGTTGGTCACCAAACAGCACCGGCACCCATTCACTTCTACTTTCTTCAAAATATCTTCTTTTGTGTTCTGCGGGAGAAAGAAAGTCATTCAGGTTTGAAATGACAAGAGGGTGAGTAAATGATGGCAGAATTTTCATTTTGGGGTGAACTATCCCTTTAACATAAGTAAATGCATTAGCTTACATTAACAAGTTTTTAACATTTTATAATCCTTGTTAATATTAGTCAATGCCATTACAATTGTTCACGTTTGATCACAGAGCATTAACTTATGTTAACAGATAGAACTCGTGTTTTTAAAAACGCATTAGTAAATGCTGAACTCGACATGACCTGCGATTAATAAATGTTGTAAAAGGTTTTTTGTTGTTGTTGTTAGTTAATGCATTAATTAATCTTAACAAATTAGTTTCTGTATATTTAATACCATGTTTACACCAACGAAGATCTCTGTTGCTAAAATATATATAGTGTATTAAATGCAGAAGGGAAGCCCTGTTTTGTATGCGGTGGCGCTGTGACGCATAATGATGAAACATCTGGGCTGAACTAGACTGTCGACAAATGATAAAACCATGACCTGGTTTCGCACACCCAACGAAATGATTCGATAAACATTCTTTCCTTTGTTTATGGTTTTCCATAAAGGAGGCAAGAGGGATTAAACAGTCTCTTTAGTTTACATGCAGGCAAAATAGCAATAAGTCGGTGGTAAGCGGGATAAAAGGGAAGGAAATTCGCATGCAATCATTTTTTGTGTTTTTTTATTGTAGCCTATGTGTTATGTCCGATAGGCTATTTAAAGCACTTTGGTCAACGCCTGTTGTTTTGAAATGTGCTATATAAATAAATGAAGTGAAACATGAAATGAATTAACACTAACATTTGTTTTTCTTCTATTTTTATTGTTTTTCAATTATAAAAGAATCAGCGCACATCCGCATACACTGTTTTAATCGAAAAGCGCTTTTAATACACGGCGTGTATGTGTGTTTATAGTAGTGTGCATATAAATACTATGTCTCCGCTGGTTGTAGTGGTGCCGTAAATCTACTTTTTGCAGGAGAAAGTGTCACACGGCACAAACAGTGCAAAACAAAAGCGGAAGGCCTTCCATACGGGCTAAATACATGTTTTGCCGAGCTTCGCATTACTGCTTCCCCTAAAGAGGAGTCACGGATAGCCACTGTTATAGTTACAGTTATAATGTGAACGGCCTTTTACTCCTTTGCCATTTAATAAAAAAATGTTCAATGCACAGAACAAATCAGACAAACGTGCGGAACTATAATAGCATGGATGTCCTCACACTCACATACCCACACCAAAAGAACCCCTATGTTGACCTTCACATCTGAGCATCAAAGCCAACGCAATAGTGAATCTAGTCCAACAAGTTGAATAAAATATTTCCAATTCAATAAATGTCACCATACATATTTTATGTGATCGGCACAAATAATATTTATTTATGATATTTGACTTAAGTCTGGGTGGTGGGTCATTCAATCCTTACACTTTGGGAACTTTGCTTCTACCAAGTTAGGTCTTTGACCTAGTCAACAAAAGACACAGTAAGTGTCCCCTTTAAAACTTTTTTTTTGCCATCCTGACCACGCATGATTAGATGGTTAGTTGCTTTTTATTATTTGCATTTAACGTGTTTACTCACAAGCCCCACAAGCCCCCTCGAACCTGCGACACATTTCTACGTTAAAAACCACTGATGTACCTTCCTTTTTAGAAAACAACTGATAAAGTGAGCAAAAAGGAAACAGAAGACAAGTAAAAACCATTTGACATCCAGATCTCCAGGCAGATATAAGAACTTGTTCTTTTTTCCAGTCCATTGTGGAAGACGAGGTTCTTCATTTCAAACGTTGTTTTGACCTGCTGGTCACAGATATAATTATTACAATCAAGCAGTTGAATGTAATATTAATGGAAATGTAATATGTACTTGCATAATTGCTAACGCCTTCTTAAATGTGAGCTTTGCTTTATTTTATTTATACACATAAGTAAATCTTTATAGGCTATCCAAAAGAACCCTCAAATGTTTCTGAATGTACAGTGAAATAACAATGAATGCATTTTGATTTGATTGGTTTTAGTCATTCTATTAAATGACAACAATCCTGAGAAAAAAACGACACAAAACAAAACGACATATCAACAAAAATGAAATATGTTTCTATGGGTGTCGCTCCCAATGTAGGCAAAGCACTTGTAAACATGCGGTATGGACTGAAGTTCATCACACGTTCAAGTCAAAATTCAATGCAAATATTTGACCAACAGTTTTGACATTTTACATCTGATGTTATACTTATGCAAAGTAAACTTAACCCCATATTATAGGGTATGTAGATGACTCCAAGTGTCAACCTGCAACACAAACACATACAGTAAAATATTATCATAATACAAGTATAATATAAGTACATACAGTAATATAAATTAAATAATAAAAATATAAAAGGTGTAAAAGAACAAACCTTTATTTATTTATTTATTAACTTATTTATTAAAGTGGGTTGGTCATATATACCTATTTGAAAGCAGGTATAACTTGATGCTGTGTGTATTTGTGCCCTGATGGTTTTCTTTTATGTGTAATTCTCTATCACCCACAGCTAGTTCATCATGAGACACTTGGATTTAAAGCCATAAACAAATCCTATGAAAATGAAACAGCGTCTCTATAAATGCGTTATGCAACCTGCCACATTTCCATTGCACATCTTGTTCAACTTATAATTCTTGAGCATACACCGTGTGTTCAATTTATGTGTTTAAATGGGAAAATAACATTCTGATGGAGGCCGACTAAAAATAAAGCACTTGGACGATGGTTGTTTGCACAAATAATTCATTTCTAACCAATGTATCTATCAACCTGTTCACAGATAAGAATTACGTACGGTAAGACTTTTTAACAGTTTTACACTGTGAATTATCAATTTATGCAATTCAAGACGTGCATGAGCATTGAGGTGAAGCCAGAACATTTTCATGAGTAGCCTGAATGGAACTTACTGTACACCCATCATTTACATGGCTGGTACACGAAAGTTAATCTCACAGGGGTAGGGTTGGGTTTTGATTCACGTACATGTGGCGAATGGTGACCGTCGAACCATTCTTCTCACTATCGGCTTCGAGAATCACACTGAAAAACGACACGCTAATATTTCAACTGGAATTACATGAGGTGAGTCTTTCACGTTCATTTATTGAATATCAAACATTAAATATAAATGACTTATCTATCATTTTATGGTCGTTCAGCAGGATGGCTATAGACGGGACGCTTATGGTGCTCTGTGTAATTCTGGGATCTGGCATCAGTGTAAATCCACCATGGTTCGAGAACATCACAACAGGTCTTTTCAGATCTCCTGGTGATATTCTCATCGGAGGAATTTTCCCAATTAATGAACTCACCAGCAACTTGAGCGAACGGGTGAAGCCAGATGATATTCACTGCAACAGGTAAAATACCAGAGGAATCAAATGATGCATTCCTGCCATGTTGTAGTCACAGTAATTACAACCCCTGATGTTACACTTGGACTAGGAATGATCAGTTTCTATGACAACACAAATAACATTACTTGTGTAGTACAGAAAATTATACAAATTATAAAATGCAGCGGTCAGGTGCTCTCAGAATTCTGAGTTTACAAGTTTTCTCCACTTGCCATGCATTTCTCCTTTTGCAGGATCAACTCTTACGGTCTTTCCATTTCATTGGTAATGAAGTACTGCGTGGACGAGATCAATGCTAAACCGGATCTTCTCCCTGGAATCAAACTTGGCTTTGAGAGCTTCGACACCTGTCAGCAACCGTCCGTCGTCATATGGCCTGTGCTACAGTTTCTCACAAAGGAAGCAACCGAGGAAATGGATATCACCTGTAACTACACTGACTACAAGCCTCGAGTTATAGCTATCGTAGGCCCCAACAACTCGGAGCTGGTGCCGGTCATTGGCAAGCTGATTGGATTTTTTTTAATGCCACTAGTAAGTCGCCAATAAAGGTTTCATTAGGAGTATGCCATGGTCATTGTAATAGCAAAAAGTGTAAAACACATCTAGCAGAATGAATAAACCAGAAAGTAGTTCAATCGATGTAAATAAATACGAAGAAAGTATCTTACCAACAGAGCAATTCTTGAAGTAACGTTATGTCCCATGGCAGATTAGCTATGGAGCCACCAGTGACGTGTTCAGCGACAAAGAGACGTTTCCATCCTTCATGCGCACGGTCCCCAGCGATCGCTGGCAGGCTCTGGCCATGGTGCAGCTTCTCAAACAGTTCGGGTGGAACTGGGTGTCGGTGGTAGGCAGTGATGATGAGTATGGTCAGAAGGGTCAGCGGCAGTTCTCCAGCATGGCCAATGAAGAATCCATCTGTGTGGCCTATCAAGGTTTGATTCCTGTCTACAGCAACCCAGAGGAAACGATAAAGGAGATACTTGATCGCATTGTGGAGGCCAAAGTAGGAGTAGTGGTGGTCTTCTCCCTTCCCAAACCAGCCAGAGACTTCTTCACAGAGGTGAAAAGCTTTTTAATGATTCAACATACAGTGAAAATATAACCTTGACATCTTTAATATTGACTGAGTAAAGCCATGTCAAAGATTGAAATCATATATCATCATATATTAATACTGAAATCGAATTTGATGCTCCTAATCTTTAGCCGGGATTTCACAGACTGGGCACATACTGAAATGGATTAGGGCTGTAATTGCGATTAATCGCATCCAGAATATAAGTTTATGTTTACATAATATATGTCTGTGTACTATGCATATTAATTTTATATTTATAAACACATGCACATACATGTATATACTTAAGAAAAATATGAAACATAAAAATGAATAAACGTTAATTTATCATTTCAATTATTGGTCAATTTAAATAAATAAATCTAAATATTTCTTAAATATATATACATGTGTGTATGTTATTGTGTTAATAAATACAAAATTAACATGCACGTATATTATGTAAGCACAAACATTATTCGGGATGCGATTAATCGCGATTAATCGTTTGACAGCCTTAAAATAGATAAACATGTATATGACCAAACTCGCTGGTCACAGGTTATCAACTAGTAGAATTTAAAATGTGATCGCTTGAGGGATAAAAGATAATTTGGTCCATATTTGCCATATTTAAGTCGTTCTTTGTAAAGACTTTCTAACATCGTCCCTAACAAAATACAGGTGGACAATAGCGAAGTATTTTTACTCTTCGGTGCATTTTTAAGTATCTGTACTTTATTTTACTTTACTATTATATAAAGCATATTTCGCTGATGTCCTTCTGAAACCACGTATCTCCATATTTAGTGATTTTTATTTTTTGTCATAAATCATTATTATTAGTCACCCTTTATGTCTTTAGGTTTTGCAAATATCTAACCAATAAGTCTTAAAACGTGCTTGTCAACTTTGACAAGACAGTATTTAATCAACTAGTATTCCATTTCCTGAAAAACAGCAAATTCGGACATATGAGACTTCGGAAGGACGGCGACGATATCCTACTTTTCACTCCTCTTCATTTCATAAATGCATGTCATTTTTTACCTTTAATACTTAAAGGGATACTTCACCCAAAAATGAAAAATCTGTCATCATTTACTCACCTTCGAGTTGTTCCAAATCTGTATATAAAAAAAAACAGATTTTGCCCCCATTGACTCTCATAGTAGGAAAAATGACTTTATCATTTTTTTTCTGTTGAACAGTTCTGGTGCACTTTTGACTACCATTGTATTTTTTCATAAGATGGTAGGCAATGGGGGTCAAAATCTGTTTTCAAGATTTTACCTGTGTTCACATGTGCTCGTACAGAAATTCAATATGACCATATATTCAGAGATTATTATGATATAGGAAATCAGTTGTTGTTTTTTTGTCTATCCAATCTTAAATGTCCCCTTATGTGTGACATATGAAAACAACCAACTTAGTAGTACTTTGAAATCTGTTTTGTATAAGCAGAGGTATATTTACATATATCCACGAAACCCAAAGATATATACATATACTGTATATTATGTGTTTTACATGTACAGCTATACAGTATATGACATTTCTATATGGTGATTCTCCACCTGTCCAGGTTATCAAACGTAACATGACAGGAGTCTGGGTGGCAAGCACAGCGTGGGCTCTGAACGATGGTGTATCCAGCCTGCCCGGCATCAACACTATAGGCACAGTCGTGGCATTCGCAGACATCACTAGACCTCTCGACCTCTTCACCCCTTACGTCCGTGAGCTCTTCACAAAAATCGAGAAGGAGAGACAAGCGTTAAGCCTTCCGCAGTCAGGCACACCCATCTCCCCTCTGGACAACCCTTGCCCCGCGTGCAGCCAAGTCACCCAAGCCAACGTGAGCATGGTGGAGATAAATCTAGTCCAACGATCAGCTTTCAGCGTGTACACTGCTGTCTACTGTGTGGCACATGCGCTGCATGACCTTCTTGGATGCAATGCCAGCAATTGTGCTGTGGACCCCAAAACACAAAACGTCTATCCATGGCAGGTAATCTCACTGTAAACCTGTTCATTTGAGCGTCTAAAAGTGCTAACAGAAAGTATATTAACACTAATCTTTCCTACAGTTGTTACAGAAGCTCCGAAACGTTTCCATGAATATATCAGGGATCTCGTTTAAGTTTGATAGTGAAGGTAATCCAAACTTTGGCTATGATATACTGCAATGGAACTTTACTGGCAGCACTGTCAACTTTAAGGTGCTTGGATACTTTTATCAGAACCTCACGATTCAGACACACGAAATAAAATGGCACACGGCAAATTCCAAGGTACGAACAGCACATTAAAAATAAACACATAATCCTACAAACTATGACAACTAAAATATTTCCATATTAAAAATGCGGTAAGCAATGCAAGTTGTATTACAATTTCTTACATTAGAATTTAGACATGGCCTTCAAATGAGGTGCACACTGAAAGATGCTATGATACGGTTGAAATCAGCAATGAAACTGGAAAAAGGCCTAAAAAACTACCAAAACCAGACATTTTTGGCTATCCACACTCACGCTGTCCCAGAAGCGCAGACAATTAGATGGAAAATAAAGTCGCAAAAAAATAACAACAGCACACAGACATATACGATATTTTTGGACATTTTAGTAATATTTGTCCAGTAAAAGACATTTATTGCATGCTTACAGCACCTTTAATGCTTAACATTTCCTATTAAATGCCACAGAACCAGCATGTCTTATAACTGTCATTAACTGATGGACGGTTTCTGGAACAGGTGCCAGCATCCACTTGCTCCTCAAACTGTGAGGTAGGACAGGTGCGCAGGGTCAAAGGATTTCACTCCTGCTGTTTTGACTGCATTGACTGCAAAGAAGGAACTTATCTCAACAGAACAGGTGCGTGAACACAACTCTAAAACAGACATGAGTAAACTATGACCCTTGTTTTTCAATTAAAAAAAACGACACGTCTTTAAGATGTATATTAGTAGCAAAAGGACACAAGATGGTGCATATAGTGTAAAGCAGTGGTCACCAACCCTGTTCCTGGAGATCGGCCGTCCTGCAGACTGCAGCTCCAACCCTGCTTCAGCACACCTGTCTGTAATTATCAAGCAAACCTGAACACCTTGATTAGATAGTTCAGGTGTGTTTGATTGGGGTTAGAGCTGAAATCTTCAGGACGGTCGATCTCCAGGAGCAGGGTTGGTTACCACTTGTGTAAAGTAACAGGCCGCGATATTTCAACCAAAAATGAAAATTCTTGAATTCTTGAAAATGTTGAATTTATTTCTTCCGCGGAACACAAAAGAAGATATTTTGAAGGATGTTGATAACCATAACATTGAACCCCTATTGACTCAAATCAATTTCACGGCAGCAGCACAAATAAAATATGTGTGTGTATTTAAGTGTTCCTTGCAGTATGATGCCGACTGACCTTATCTGGCTCTTCTTCTCACTGGCAGATGACATCCAGTGTACTTTATGTCCTGTTGGCAAGTGGTCCACCTTCCGAAGCACACATTGCGTCTATCCCGTTTATACATACCTGGACTGGCCCCACTTTGAGTCGATAGGAATCATGTTTGGAGGAATTTTGTTACTCGCATCACACGCATGGGTAGGGTTTCATTTTTTCAGGAACAGAGGAACTTCAATGGTGAAAATCGCTGGTGGACCGCTGAGCGGCATTACCTTGTTGTGCCTGATGGCACAATGCGCCAGTCTGGTGCTGTTCCTGGGTCAGCCGAATGATATTGCGTGCCGCCTACAGCAGCCCCTGAACACCTTCTTTCCCTCAGTGGCCCTCTCGGTCATCCTCAGCAGTTCCATTCAGGTAATCTGTAAGGAAAAGTCAAGCGTCAATACATGTTAATTACTCGCTTCTGAAAACACTTAGTGAGAGATTTATGTTTAAAAAAATCTATCCATTGTCTTCTTTTACTTGCCAGATTGTCTGCGTCACAGAATTCCCCGAAAAATGTCCCGATCACCTGTCAAACCTGCGTGAGCGAGTAAGCTGGTTTGTAGTTCTGGGTTGCTGCGGGGTCCAAGCGGGGCTGTGCGGTTGGTACGTCCAAGATGGTCCCACCTTAACCCAATATGTCGCCAGTTTGGAGGTGAACTACGTGACCAGATTTCTGCGATGTCCAGTGGAGCCCTTGTTGAACTTTGGCTTGATGATTGGTTTCAACGTGGTGCTGGCACTGCTATCATTCATGTCCACCTTCATGGCTCTAAAGCCACATGGACAATACAACCTGGCCAGAGACATCACCATCTCCTCCTTGATTTATTGTGTAACGTGGGTGATGTTCATCCCCACATACACAAGTCTAAATGATAAGTATAAGTCTGTCGCTCAAGCCGTAGTCAGTTTAGGGAGTAATTTTGGCTTGACAGCAACCTATTTTATCCCTAAATGCCAACTGTTAGTCAAACAGCCTGAACTCAACACAGATGATCATTTTCGTACATTTTTAGAAGGGCCCCCTCCACCTGAAAATCCACCAGAAACGCCATCTGAAACAACAACAGAACAAACAACAACAGAGTAAATCAAGCACAAAACGATTGCTTAATTGATATTACTATCATACAGCTTTGCGTTGTGTTCAATATAACACAGCCTTTCTCATACATTATTGCTGAAAAAAAACGCATCAGGTTTATTTTAAAGGAATAGTTCAGCTTTAAAATGAAAATTCTGTCATCATTTACTCGCCCTGTTGTCTTTTTAAACCATTTGTGATTTTTTTCTTCTGCAAAACACAAAAGATGTTTTGAAAAATGTTGGTAACCAAAAACCGTCGGTCTCCATTGACTTCTATTGTATGGACACAAAACCAATACAAGTCAATGGGAACCAACGGTTTTCTGTTACCAACATTTTTCAAAATATCTTCTTTCGTGTTCTACAGGTTTGAAATTTCAAGAGGGCGTGTAAATAATGACACAATTTTCATTTTGAAGGTGAAATATCCCTTTAAGATAAAAAAGTCTGACTGTTCATTATATGCATGATTTACATTATTGTTAGTAGTAGTAGGATATGAATTATCATAATAATATTTTTATATTAATTAATGACCTATAGTGTAACAAAATGTGAATGAGAAGTAATGAAAATAATTAAATGATTGCAAGACATTCAATAATCTTGGTAGTTATAAATGTCTTAAGTGTTTCGTTTTATATCCAAGAAATGTAATAAAGGTGAATTAAAAAGTCACTCTCTTGCACGCTTGTTTTGTGATATGGCGCCCTCTACAGCTTGTTTAACAGTATTTGCTTAGAAACCGTTGCTAACAACTTTGCCCAAAGAGAGCTGAAACTAATACACAGCCACCTGGAGAGTGAAAAAAGCAGCGTTTAAGGTAAGATAACACATGTGAAAATTATTTATTTACCTAACAATATCTCACTGTCAGAGAATCACTCACAAAAATAAAGTGTATAAAAGTTTATTATCTATATCCAGGTCTTAACTAAAGTTTGTTCATAGGGTTGACTAGTCATATGTTATATAGATGTGTCATTTAGTCACATCACGTATTTTCAATATCATTTTGAAACAGTTAGATTGTACTACCATTGTGTTTTGATAACTTATTACGTACTGTATATAGCATTGCATTTACATGCTTCTCCAAAATACTCCAAAGAATGCCCATGTATTACCGTGGTAAGCTACAGTAGTTAACTGAGTTAAAATAAGAAGTCAATAATAAAATGTAGATTATAATTCATACAGTACATCTCATTTAAATGTTGTTTTTTAAATACATATAGAAGTTTTAGATTTGAAAAGCTTGTATGATATTTTAAGTTTGTTTTCAGTACTGCACTAATCATTATGCCTCGAGGCAGAGCCAACAGTGCACTCTCTGACAGCAATGACGTGGACTTTGATCGCATTGGTAGGCAAACGATAACAGCACCAACATTTACTATATAGAGAAATGGGGAGCATATCTGATTAGTGTTTGTGTTCATTCAGCTGAGACAGAGGTGACAAAGCTGCAGAGACAGTATCGTATGATGGAGTCTGATCATCAGGCCCACAAAATGCAGTCGGAACATATTATCCGCAAGCAGAGGTCAGTCCCAAATACACGCATGGCCCCCTCTGCCAGTCTCTACAAATGTGTGCTTTTTTATTTACCACTAAAGTCTTCTGCCTTTTATTAGTGTATGTGTATTGTAGAAAATGGGTGTAATTTTGATTCCTCTTGTGATTGTGTGTGCACAGGGAGGAGATTTCGAAGCTGCGCGAGGAACAGGAGGAGCTGCTGCGCAGTCTGCGTGTGTCCGAGTGTCAGGCACGCAGACAGAGCGACAGTCAAGACACTCAGAGTCTGAGGACACTGCTGGAGCGAAGTGACGTGCTGGACGAGCAACTGGAGAGCGAGAGACAGACTCAATCACAGCTGAAGCAGGAGGTGCAGATTAATGGGATACTTCACCCAAAAATGAAAATTCTGTCATCATTAACACACCTTCGAGTTGTTCCAAATCTGTATACATTTCTTTGTTCTGATGAACACAGAGAAAGATATTTGGAAGAATGCTTATAGCCAGACAGATTTGGCCCCCCATTGACCACCATAGTAGGAAAAATACTACTATGTATTTTTATTTTTATACTACCAAATCATTTTTATGGTTCTATGGAACACAAAAGAAGACATTATGAAGAATGTAGGACAGCAGTTCTGGGGCACTTCTGACTATTGTATTTTTTCCTACTGTGGGAGTCAATGGGGGGCTAAATCTGTCTGGCTATAAGCATTCTTCCAAATATCTTTCTCTGCGTTCATCAGAACAAAGAAATTTATACAGGTGAGTAAATGATGACAGAATTTTCATTTTGGGGTGAAGTATCCCTTCAACAACTACACACTCAGACGTGTAAATACTCACACTTGTACAGCTTTAACAAAGAAATCGCTCAACGCTATATGTTGTGTTTTGGTTGCTGGTGTTCAGTATGCCAGTGTTCTGGTATTCCAATAAAGATTCTTTACTAATTTAACCAGGAACACTGTTTTGGTCGATCCATTCGTCTGGCTCTGCCAAACCCGCACTAACAAGCATAAACCTGCCTGAACCAGCATGAGAATTCTCGAAGGTCTGAGCCGACCTTTTTTTAGCATCGTTGCCTTAATTTGCGTGCGTTCTGTTCAGATCATGAATATGGAGAAAAGGCTGGAAGAACTGAGGAGAGGAGAGGTCTCGGAGCCACGTCTCACGTCTCAGAGCCGTCACGCTCAGAAAGCCACTCGCACCCTGGAGAACAAACTGAACCTGGTAAACACAGAATCATACTTACAGCATGCCGCTTTAGATGCAAGTTTGTCTCAGACTCTGTGCCAATATCACCAGCTTTAAGTCTGTGACCCAAACGTAATGCAGTATAAATGCAAACACATCTACTCAAAGACTATATAAAGAAAAAGTGCATTGAGAACACAGAGCAGCTTCTGAAACCTGAACAAATTGCTTGTGAGGAAGCTATGTTAGTAGTGTGTTTGTTTATGATCTACAGATGCACACAGGAAGTAAACTGCTTGATTCTGTTTCTGCAGGCTCTTGTGCGCTTTAATGAGTTGATGACTAAGAACAGCCAGCTCAGAGAAGATATCGAAACCCTTCGTATGGAGCGTGTCCGATTTCAGCAGCTGCATCGCAAACTGGAGAAGGTTTGAGGATTCTGATCACCTTCAGGTTTAATATATGACTGGGGTTAAAACGATCTGACCACACTTGTTGTTCCACCAGAAGCTGCAGGATATTCGTAAGGAGATAAGAACAGCTTACGATGTAAGGTGAGAGATACACTGAGAGCTGAAGATGCTTTACTAATACTGCAGATCAGGTGTGTCCCATCAGCCGTGTATTCTGATGAAATGTTATTGCTTTTATTCATTTATTTATGTTTGTGTGTGTGTCCAGAGCGGAGGCTCAGGCTGAAATGAGCATGATGAAGGAGATGTCCGGGAAGGATCTCGTACAGTACTTGTCTGAGACGAAGGAGCTGGAGAGAGTCATCGCTCACGAAAGGCGACTCAAAGAGTTCATGAATGTCAAATGTCATGAGCGAACCACATTAGAAGACGGTCGCAGAACTGGTGAGAACGAATCAGAGATGTTCTTGTAGCGCAGTCGGTAAAGTATTGTGTTAGCAGCGCAGAGGTCATGGGTTCGACGCCTAGGAGAAACACATACTGCTAAAAAGTTGTATAGCTTTGGATAGAATAATCTGCAAAATGCATAAATATAATGCAAAATGACGAAGTAAAATGGATTTTCAATGATTTACATTTCAAATCAAAACAAAACAAAACAATAAACAGCTTGAGTAAACATCTGACTGTGATGCTGGCAGAGATGAAGGAGCAGAGGAAAACAGACGCAGGTGAAGACACACCGGATACTCTGGAGGAGGTTTTCCAGAAGATTCAGGAGATGACTGGAGAGAATGATCTGGAGATGTTGGTTACAAACTTCATTCAAGGTGAGTTTGTTTGGAGTTTTGTGCAGATAAAACATCTCGATCTCAGTTAGTTTGCTCGTCTTCTAAGACAGAACAAACATTTTCATTGGCCGGTCAGTGTGTTATCATTGTCACTCATTCAGTTTGAATACATCATTTTTATTCATCAATTCGGTTGTGTAATGTTAGTAAATAATAAATATATAAATATATGAATGTGCTCAGTTTCTGTGGCCGTCATATGTGACCCTGGACCTCTTAAGTAGCACAAGAATATTTTTAGTAAAAGCCAAAAATACATTGTATGGGTCAAAATGATAGATTTTTCTTTTATGCCAAAAAATAAAAGTAAAGATCATGTTCCATCAAGATATTTTGAAAATGTACAACCGTACATATATCAAAACTTTATTTTTGTGAGTAATATGCTACATGCTAAGGACTTCATTAGGACTTCATTTTCTCAATTTTTTGACACCCTCAGATATGCCAAATCGTCCTATCCTAACAAACCATACAGCAATGGAAAGCTTATTTATTCAGATGATGTTAAAATCTCAATTTCAATTTCTCAATTTCTCAATTTCAATCTCAAGTTGACCCGTAAGACATATAATCGTCAGATCAGTTATAGCGATACAGCTGATAATGTGTTTTTTTTAACAGTTGAGGACAGAAAATTTGCTCTCTTCAACTATGTGAATGAACAGAACACGAAGACTGAGATACTGAGAGAACAAATACATAAGGTCAGTTTACACCCAAAAGTATCAATACAAAAAAATTTTTTAAGTACCCACCCCCATGATATTCTAGTCCCTAGATATGGTCATGGTCCCGCCTCCAAAGTAAGACCATAGAGGTTTTTAAACCCTTTTTTTCCATTTACCTGAATAACTTCAAAAACAGAAATGTCACAATGTATTTTAGATTCATGAAGAGATGGAGCAGTTCCGCTTAGAGGGTGTCCAGCGGGAACAGGAATATCAGGTGGCTTTAGAGCAGGTGAAGGATCGACAGAGAGAGTGCGAGACGCAAGCTCAACAGTATGAAGCCCAGGCGGATGATATTAGCAAGACCCTTGGTCAGATTAAAGCAGGTACAAACTCATGTTACATAATAGGTAGTATTATTGAAAGCAAAGCCTTGACACCCAGAGTCTTCCCAAGGCTGAAAGCTCCAGTCTGATGGATTTATACAATTTCTTGGAGTCACCATATGCAAAAACAGTAATGTTTATCATATTTAATCCATGCAAAAAGATGATAGAAATGAACCAAAGCTGATAGTTGAATGTGTTGGTGTAATTCTAGGGGTGGAGAGTGTGTTTAGTAAGACTGACTGTGACCGAGCTCTGGTGGAAGATACGATGGCTTCCTCCACTGGGATCAGAGACAGTAACATCATCAGTTATCTCGCTCTGCTGGAGCAGAAAGCCACCGAACTGCTCGCTATGCAAGCTTTCATAAACTCTAAGGTACAGAAAGACTCTCGGCACTATCACGACACAATATTAAAACAGGGATGTTATAAAGTGACTAGATTTGTTTAGGATCAAAAAAAGTCAACATATAGGTGCAGGTTAGACCAACAGATGAATATGCCTTAACAGGACCTGGAAAAGAATTACGACCCGGAGATGACGGCTCAGTTCCTGCTGGGTCAGAAGCCAGGGATAGAGAGACAGGTGGCTGTCGTTCAGCCTTCCATTAACAGGTAAGAGTAACCAATTAAAGGAGTAGTTCACCTTCAAAATGAAAAGTCAGAATTTTCATTTTGAAGGTGAACTACTCCTTTAAAGAAGCCCAAACAGCTGATTATTATTGTAAAGCCGATCGTAAACGTTTCTTATCTACATTTGACGAACAGGGACAATAGTGAGGTTGAGGATTCTCCACTCACAGATGAGGAGGATCGACCTTTGAGTCAGGGAGAGCTCCTTCAGCACATCAGGAGACATGTAAAGCTAAACACTTTCCTATTGTGATTTAGTCATTGTGACGGCAATTGCTCACCGGTATTTTCCGGCGGTCTGTTTCAGGTCTCGCACAAAAAGGATTCAGTGCTTACAGGACGTGGAGATGCTAAAACCCCCAAAAAGAGCACAGTGTCTAGCAGACAGCGCTCCCTCTAATATTAAAACACATCCTGCTTTTTTTAAGTTAAACATTTTGTTGTTGTTGTTATTTCTCTTGTTTTTGTGTATGTTAGTCTTTCATGGTTGTAGATGAGTTAAAATGAGTGATTGAGTGAAAGTCAAACGCATTCAGATGTTGTAGCCTCACACTAACAGAAGGGGGCAGCATGTAGCCATGCTAGATAATGCTAGATTTCCCACAAGACTTTTGGATGTAAAATATGTCTGGCCATATAAATAGAATGTATTTCCTTGTCTTTTAGTTCTTCGTTTGGTTAAATAATCAGTCAAGTTGTCACTAGCTGTTATTTCATGTTCCTATTTAAGGTAGAGCTGCATTAAAGTGACAGAAATAAAAGTTTCCATGTATTGTTTTCCAGAGGTCAGATTGTTTTTAGTCCATCTTTAGACACAGCATCTGCAAACAGATTATTGCTTTTGAACATTCTTGCACATGTTAACATTTATGTTTATTTTATTATCCGTTTGTTTTTCTGTGCCAAACTCTGCTTCTAAATATTCTGTTTTTGTAGCCCCTTGAGGATTAGTGTCTTTTATGTCAGTCATGCTTAAAATACTCCCATCTCAATTTCATCCTGCGAACACAAACTCACACAGATAATGCATCTGACGCAACTCAAGATGGAAGTTTAGATGCTTTGAAATATGACCCCTTTTTAACCCCCTCCATTTGCGGCTAAATGTTTTTTGCGCACGGCCCGCCTTGTTACCGTAGCAACGCTCTCCTTTTTTTCATTTCATTTCCTTATACTGAAAACGGCTTCATCTCACCCACTCACAAGGACCGCCCACACTGCAGAGCAAGTGGCCAATCAGAGCTCATGCTGACACAAAGAAAAACACGCAGACTACTAGAACTCACATATTTACTATCAGTAGCTGTGTCTGAATTCGCCCACTATCTCAGATATAGTGCACTATATCGGGTGTCCGCCATTTTGTAGTGGTGTCCGAAACCTGAGGGAACGACTTCATTCCCTACATTCGTTCACTCTTTTTACCCACAATGCACTCGGATTTTGAGTGTACATTCGATCGATGAACGCTCATTCACTCACTACTTCAATACAATTTGATACAATGCGAATCAACTGTCTGATTAGAATCAGCTGCAGGAGAGTGACGTTTACACACTTGTGTTTGTTCTTGTTGACAGTTATTTTCTACTTTTTGAGAATAAACAGATTAAATGAATGTTATAAATATCAGTGTTTTATTTTAAATATATTAAGTAATTTTATTTAATGTAATGAAATGTAATTGTAAATAAACGTGGCAAACATGTGTTTTGTTCTCTTTATTAAAAACTAATATAATAAACGTGACAAATAATGTAACAATGACCTTAACCATTTTACAAAACAATCCATAAAGCCACACAGGTGTAATATAATCGTGATGACGAATGTCCGCAACAGTACTGTCAGACGAAGGATATATTACGTCAGTGTCCGAAATTGTTCACTCATTTTCATTCACTCCTTCCGGATATAGTGGACTATTTCGCTATATAGGGAATAGTGAACGAGTGAGCGAATTCAGACGCAGCTATTGTCTTATCTCATCCTTACGTGGGTTTTCTTCCCATAATGCCTTGGGAGTTCCTTCCGTTTTGTCTTTCAGTTGCTGTGTGTTTATTTTTTTTAAAACAAGGCCCTCGTATACATTTCATTAGTGGCGCATCATTTATGATTGCTCATACATGTAGTTAGTGAGGTAAAGTTATGGAGAGGTGTGCTATTTGTTTTTTAAATGATCAGATCTGAAAACATTTACGGTTTATTGGTTTCTCTTATACTTTTTCTCCAGAAGTGTGTTTGTCCAATGTCACTGAAGCATTAATCAATCAGATGTAGCCAACAAGAAACGGCTGCGACTGACCCAACAGGAAGTGTTTACCAGGCCTGGTGAACATGCTGTCAAGATAGACAGAGAAAAATGAACAGGATATGGGTTTAGTTTGGGTGGTTGAGATAAGGTGTGGAACATGTGTGATGTTTGTGTGCCTTCTGTTCGTCTGTAAAAGTTATTTATTATTCTGAAACAAAACTGACAAGTCAAATTACCAAACAAATTAAAAGAAACTTTCATTTTGTGTAGAAAATTAAATGTGCATTTTAGGGGGTTGCTTAGGTGTTCCCAATGGTTTTTAAAGGCATAGTTTATCTTAAAATGAAAAATCTTTCATCATACACCCTCATAACATTCCAGACCTATGGCTTTCTGTCTTCTGCAGAACACAAAAGAAGATATTTTGAAGAATGTTGGTAGCCAAACAACACTGACCCTCATTGACTTCCATTGTATGAACACAAAACCACTGACATTTCACAAATGATTTCTTTCTCAAAATAGAGGAAAAGTCATGTACAGGTTTTAAATGACTTAAGGGTGAATAAATGATGACCGAATTTTCATTGGTGGTTAAACTTTCCCTTTAATGGTTATAATGCATTTCCACCATAAGACTGGGTGGTTGCTAGGGAGTTTCTAGGTGGTTAGTCAAAAAAGAGTCCTTATTCCCAAGCAACTATGATATTCTGAATTCTAGAAGTCTATCTGTAGATTTGGGCATCATTAATGTCTATATCACAAGTTTTCCAGTTGCTTTTGTACCATATTTTATTCCCATGTATTTTGTTCATAACTAATGCAATTTTTGCTACTAAGTATTGCTTTCACTACCTTGAAGTTGTAGAGTAAGGTTGTATTACAAGGGTGTATTTGTAGGGTAGTCCCTATAGTTTCTTCCTTAAGGCACCTTTTTTTCCTGTCAGATCTTATGATTGATAATGCTCTGTACTCTATTTACACCTTTATAAGGTCTTCTCTCTCTCTCTCTCTCTCTCTCTCTCTCTCTCTCTCTCTCTCTCTCTCTCTCTCTCTCTCTCTCTCTCTCTCTCTCTCTCTCTCTCTCTCTCTCTCTCTCTCTCTCTCTCTCTCTCTCTCTCTCTCTCTCTCTCTCTCTCTCGCGTGCGCGCTCGCTTTATGTGTCATTTCTTCCTCTCTTTGTTTATTTTCTTTGGCAAAATTCCAGGTATTTTCTTCTCTCCATCCATAAACTGGGCTGCCAGAAGCCCTCCCCCTATTCTGATTGCGTTGTTAGGCAACCTGAGACCTTGTGCTGACCTGACCAATCAGAGCCCGTGTTTGTGTTTGAATGTGAGTTTTTTCATTCAACCTGTAGCTTAGATTCATTGTCATGTCCTCCCTAGATGTTGCCGAAGACAAATCCATAGTTGTTCTCTTTATTTGCATCTTGTATGAGATAATGACTGTGAATACATAGGTTTAAATGTCAGTGTAGCTGCCAGTTTAGCCTTCATTTACGAGAAACATCAGTAAGATCATCTACACATGCCGCTATGAAACTGCTGGTGGATAATCCATTCATCCACACCTGTTTGTTCATCATTAACTCACATATACTGTACACTACGGTAATAATCGGTAATAAATAATCATTATATTCATGAATTATTTGTACTGGGATTATTGTGTGGTGGGTTATTGCATTGTTTGAGTATTGAAATGTACATGTCTGTTTTGTTTAATATCCTGATCTTGTAGTAGTAGTAGCCTAACTGCGATGAATAAGGTAAACCCCAATTTAAAAATGAATCTCACAAAACCTAGAATATCTCATGTTCAAAAGCATCTCAGATGCTCAAAAGCTAGTAGAATTCCCCCAAAATTCTCATTGCCATAAAATAAAAAAGTATTATTCTCTTTACTGTGATGTAAAAAAAAAACAATATACAAGTTGTTAAGTCCTCAGGCTTTTGTTCTTGTCATTTTGGAGTTCAGGGTGACCCGGACAAAATTATGTGAGATTCTGAAAGGATTTGTTTTCTTAGGCCTACGTAATATTCTTTTTTACTCCCAACTAGGGCTGTCTCGATATCAGATTTTTACCACACGATTATTGTCGTGTTTTAAAATAATAATTGTCAATTTCATCCTTCATTTTGTTTATTTTGCCTTTTCTCTTTTTTTGGCCAATGAATCACTAAAAATACAAGTGTAGGGAAGCAGAGAGAGAGTTTGTGTCTCTCAAAGCAAAGTGCTGAATTATTTACCACATTATCATGCCTGCAGAATAATTGCGATATTGGTAGCCGTGGCAATTCTATATCGTGGTTATTGACAATACCGATAAACTGTGCACCCCTACTCCCAACATGATTACATCAATTCGAAATTTCAAACAATCTTCTTGATTTTCTCTTTAAAGCAAATAAAAGTGCCTAGATCTACTTCTCTGTCATCACTTTGCATTGCAAATTTACTTGCAGGAGCGGTTGATAAATGTTTTATGAGGACAGTTATTGCATAAAGCAGAATGTTTCTCAGATTTTTCCTTTAGTTTGCCTGCCACGTCTGATCCGAAATGTTATTGAAACCATGAAAGGGTTAACTAAGTCTGAGAGCTCTAATTACCTTCATCCAGTCTTCTTCGGGAAGTATGCTTGTGAAAGATTACAACAGCCCTCCATTTTCTTGACCGTGTTTCGTTCTGTACCCTCATTCGAGAAAGCCAAAGTTGGTTTACCCTTCACCACAAAATTACCTCATCATACATATTTAGAGATTTAAAGGGATAGTTCACGCCAAACTGAAAACTCTTTCATGAGTCATTCCAAACTTGACTTTCTGTTGAACACAAAAGAAGATATTCTGATGAACACCCTTTCCAAAACCCTTTGACTCTCACTGTACACAAATCCACTGATACATTTTTCAAAATATCTTCTTTTGTGCATTACAGACCAAATAGTCATATATAGGTTTTGAATGACATTAAAGTGAATAAATGATGACAGAATTGTTATTTTAGGTTGAATTTTCCCACCAATCCTCTTCCTGCCTCTCCTCTGTCTTTGTTCTGTTTCTAACTCTTTCCAGAACTGCTGTGCCTCCCCCGAGCAGTCGTCCATGTTTCTCGTCTCCGCTGCGTGTCCTGCAGATGGCTCTTTGTTGGCGCTTCACAAAGAAGCTGAGGTCAGTGTGGCCTAACACATAAACTCAATCACATCAGCTTTCTGCTTGCAAAGTTCAACAGAACTCGCTCCGTTAGACATGTTTGATGACATGAGCATCACTGTTGCCTTGTGAGGGTTACAGATTAAAATAAATCTCAGAAAACAGAAACAGACAGAAAAGTTTAAAAGACTTGCTAGGGAAACAGTCTTGGCAGATGGTAACTTAACACAAAAACCATATCAGAAACCAAATCAGATAGAGACCAGCATTGGGGTGCATGGGCTTGTTTGTCTTGGGCATGTTTTCCACTAATTTCTATTTTAACCTTTAACCTTGCAGCATTTTTCTCATGGTATGTATCATGGACTGGTATTTTAAATAATTCCACTGGTTTAAAAAGAAGTCTCAAATCAAATCCAGCTGGAAAACCGTCATTTGCAATTTGAAAGGAAAAATGCTAATTCACCATCTGGATTATTAGCCATTCGTTTAATTCCCTCGTGCCGCCGTCTGCTGCAAAGTGCAAACCAGCACAATACGGGTCTAGTAAGACGAAACCTCATTGGTCACTTTTCAGACTGTGACATCCAATAGCGTTGCGGCATGCGGCACGTAATCAATTTGAGAGAGTTCCTGACATTTAAACATTCGGCGACCGCATGTAGAAACATGAGGAGTTTTATTTGGACCACGCTCGTTTTGGTTGCAACCTGCTAAGACCTGCAGACTTCTGAAAAAACTGTCTTCTGAGGAATGGCTTTGATGTTGAGATCAATCTCCTTCTATATATGGGTGAAGCACAGTTGCATCCCAGCGTTCACAGGTACGCAGGGTGGGAGGGGACTGCTTAGAAGACCCTCCCTGTGGTGAAAGAATGGAAATTTCCACCAGAAAGCAATTAGAGATGCAAGCACATAATCAAGTCTCTTACTGTATGACAGAACAGCAGTAATAAAACCAGACGGGAGAGAGAGAGAGAAAGTTAACTCATGTCACCAACTCCACACTGCTTTCATACTGGCCAAAAGTGATGTGCAACTTTGGAAAATTGACGTATTTGCGAATGTATTCTTAAAGATGTATTAAAAACGTTTTTTCATGTGTTTGGGGTGTAAGCTGGAGTTCGTCTTTGAGAAGAATTTAAGGAGGCTTGGCAAAAAGTTACATGATACAGTGCACAAATTGTATTAAGTCAAGACCCAGAAGAATTAGAAGTATTACTAAAAGAGAGGATCAACAATTGTAATAACTTATAAAACAGTAGTCAATGTTTGCTTATATGTTTCTTGCTTTCTGCTGTGTAAAAAACAACTAGCAAGATTTACTTAATTGTTTGGGTAACACTTTAGAATAATGGTCCGTTGTTAACAAGTAACTATGCAGAAAGTAATAGGCAGTACTACATTAACACTTACCTTAATACTATTAACTAATATAGAAGCAAGATTAACTAAGCAGTAAGTAATAGCTAATTTAGGACAAATGTAGTTCCTTATTTGGTATTTGATAATTACTAAAGAAAAATGCCATCATTGACAACTACTTGCGAACTATGACCAATTAATGAAGAAAAAACAATTAATTACTAATCTCAACATTAACGTACATAAAGTGAAAAAATAGGTTGTTTGTGGAAACTAATTTATGAATAAATACAAATACCAAAACATGAATGGATATATTCTACATATATAGCCTATCCATAGAGATATATTTCATGTAGTACTGCCTATTACTTTCTGCATAGTTACTTGTTAACAACGGACCATTATTCTAAAGTGTTACCATTGTTTGTGTTATTTGTGCAAGTTTTTGCACACAGCTTTTTTAAGTAAATTATGTGCAAAAACTTGACGTGAAAAAAATTAGGTAAAATTTACTTTAAAAACTTTTTTTTAAATAAGTAAAAATTGCTTATTACGTAAAAGAAATTTAAGTAAATCTAGTTGTTTTTTACAGCGTGCGCATTTCTCATATAATTTTAGAAAACCCCATAAATAGACATGCAGTAGGTTGCATTATTTCCAAACAATTTTGTCCAACAAAACATTAAACGGTTAACGTTTTTATCCCTACACCTCATATTTTCTCATTAGAAGCAAATACCGCACAAATATGCCCTCTGGACATCACTTTTGGCCACTTCTGTATTCCACACACAGAGTGACTAATGTTATGGTAATTGCAGAAAATGTAAATCTTACATATATGCTCATATAGGAAGCGTGTGTGTTTGTATTAAAGTTAATATGGGTTTACTTTAACTACCATTCCTCTGTTTTTCATTCATCTACACCTTGTTGTCTTTGTTATGTTAACAGTCAGTTTTGGTTACCCATCATGCCTCAGTGAGCGCGATTATTCATTGGCTACATTCCAAAGCATCATCCTCAATAAAAAGTGTGTGCTTGGATTGAAGACACAAAGGACTGATCCTGGAGTCCGACAGTGTGCACACACGCTGAATGAGAGACACAAATAAAGGTTCTTGGGGCACGGGTGTAGGTTAAATGGGACCGTGTCTGATTGCAAGTGATTTGTAGATTGATTTGATTGAACACATTTTGTATAACAGGAATGAAAATTTGGTTAGCTTTTTGCTAGCAAGTGACTTCGAAAACCTGATCTGTTAAAATTTCTGATAAACAAAAATGTGGTTTTGTAAGAACACCCATCTGATGCATCTGATGAGTTCTTTTTCGGCAGGTACGCATAATCCATGAGAAAGCAGTGATGAGTGTAAAGTTTACTGCTGTTCTGAGACAAAAACGCACAGCTTGACCACTGAGCCCTCCCTCTGATTTTTCCAATTACTGTGACCTATTCCCTCCCTAATCCTGACCCCTGATCTTTTGGCAAACTTGCCTAAAGCACTAAAATTCCAAGGGTCAGGTTGCAGCTTTTTTGTCTTGAAATTGAGGTGCAACTGCAAATTACTTCCCAACTACGAATTGCTTAGACTGACCAAAGGGAAAGTCACAGACTCAACTTTTAAAAAGCCGACTCGATGTACAGTATGAGGTTATGTAAAGTTACTATAGAAGCAGGGAGTTCATTTGATTTTAAATGAATGAAAGATTTGACTGGATAGTCCTGTCTTAATCAGCAGTAAAGTAGCAGTACACCAATAAATGAATAACATACTGTTTTGTTTCTCTGTTGTTAGAAAGTTCCTTTGTGATTACTAAAAATAAAGCAACCACACTTTGCATCACCTGCATGAAAGAGAAAAAGAGAGAGAGAGGGCGGGAGAGAGAAAAGTAAGATTAAGAAAAAAATGAGAATGTGAGAGAGAAAGAAAGAAAAACATTGTAACCAAATGCAGCACATGAAAGAAAATTTGAGGATTAGAGGAACATGTTGGCCCTTTCTCTTCCTCACATCTCTGGTTATTCTGAGGCTTTCGTTCATCAAAGAGCAAACGAAAAACCAGCAGGCAATCGTTGGAATTGTTCCAGTATCCATGGAAACAAATCTAGCTTTGGGCAGGCTGAGAGGGGAAAAAAATGACAGGAAATGACCTAACAAAGACTCCCTCCTCTCCGATTGCTCCCATTTTCCAGTGGCAGGGAATGAGTAATGCTTGGACAAGAAACCCGAAAAAAGGAAAAAAACGTCTGCTACTTGTCTGGATTTGTACGGCAGAAACATTTTGGGCGGCTGTTTCGGTGTGCTGCATATGGTCTTCGTTTCCCCAGTGAAAGAGCCTCTATGTGCCGTGTTCCACTGAGTTGACGTCCAAGCGCTTTATGAAGATGAATTAATTTGGTAGCACAGCTCTGCATGTCTCCACCTTTTCTGACAACCTGCCAATCTCCAGACAAAAAAGTTATTGAGCCAGTACAAAAAAGTCAGTCAAAAACTCACAACGGAAATCTTATAATAATGATTTATAATTTGAGCAGATTTTGTGGGAAATGTTGGTTTGACATCATTTGACTTAAAACAAGTACCTAAAGAGACCCGCAATCTGTGTTTTAAAGTGTGTGTGTGTGTTCATGTTTGTATATCCCGGTGGGGACCTAAACCTGAATACACACCAACACATGGGGACTCGTGTCACCGTGGGGACCAAAATTGAGGTCCCCAGGAGCAAAAAAGCTAATAAATTGTACAGAACAATATTTTTTACAAGTCTAAAAATGCAAAAAGTGTTCTATGATCTTTAGGTTTAGGGATAGGGTTAGGGATAGGGGATAGAATATACAGTTTGTACAGTATAAAAACATTACGCCTATGGACGTGTGTGTGTGTGTGTGTGTGTGTGTGCGTGCGTGCGTGCGTGCGTGCGTGCGTGCGTGTAGCATTGGTGTGATGTCATTTAATGTGCTGCTTCTGGTGAGATTTGAAAGGTCATGTCCTCTGAATGTAAACATTTATTTTTTTCATTAAAATAAATAGTATGCTAATACAATATTATTTTTGTTGTAAGTGTAATTCTGTTAAAATATTTTCTCACCTCACAGCGCAGTCCTCAAAGTTAATTTGTTACTGAGGTTGTGTAAAAACTCAATGCAAAATTGACTTAAATATGCCTAAACGACGTGTTTTAGTCCCATCCGAATAGGGCTTTATTCAACTTCTCATTTACATTTAAATCAAACTTGAGCGTTTAAATCAGTGGTCTAGTCCTGCATGCACTCCATCTGATAAAACAAAGACTGCATGCTGACCCCTCACAACGCATGCCGTATAGGTCCTCACCATCTGTGACCACCAAGTGGGCTTTGTTACCACAGTATGACAGATCTGATGAGGTTCAGATGGGGGGGTCTTTATCTCAAAGCACAAAGAGAACAAACCTGATAAACCCTGATGTATGGACATTTCAAAGTAAAACATGAATCCTTAATCCATTTTGATGAAAATTAGTTCTAGACCTGTTCTACATAAAGGGTACATAAGTGCACTTAATATGTTGGTTTTGACTCATTTCAGCACCTGAAAAGGGGAACTAGGATTAAATGTTAACTGCATTTCCTGGTGCAACAGGTAGGCTACATTCCCTGTGACAGGGAGGGGAACGACTGTGTGGCTTATCTTTTAAACCATAAATCTGTTGGTTATCTGTGCTGATATGTTTGATGGTACGGAGTAGACATGTTAGCATCTTAGTGTGACTTCTCATTGTGAGTGAAACAGCTGCCTGGTGCGTCTCCATCTGGGACACAATGGCCTCAGAATACAACATGCTAATTAAAACCGGGCTGTAAACAAAGCCTCCTAAGAAGATTGAATTCATCTATGCAGGCAGGCTTGGAGGACGGTCCATAACAGATACTGGGAGAAATGAGGTCAAAAGAAAGTTTAAGGCCAATGGTTAAAAATGTTCTACACTTATAACTCTGCTCTAGAGCTTCTCTACTATTTTTTTTTTCAAAACCTTGATGTTTGCTAATGTAACAATGCACACTGTTAATAAAGTATTGCAGATTCTATTAGTTTATTCGTAACAAATATAATATAGATTCTTTTTAATTTTACACTCATCTTGCTACGAGAAAAAGCCCCTAAAACAAGTCTCCAACACAAGAATAGCGTAAAGTAATTAAATCGGGGTCAGGAGATCCTCCATATGTCCATATAACATTATTTTAAAAGGCCGGGTAAAAGGTAAACGAACGACTCCACCAATCAGAAAGCAAGAGCGCATTATAGGTGGGACGGACAAAAGGCGGAACTTCGGAAACAATTGGCAGTGGCTCCTCCAATCAAATCAAAGGACGGGTTTACGTTCTTGCGCTCAAGTCCAATCAGATGTCAGTAAGGTTGCTGCTGCGGTCGACGCGCCTTTCAGTTCTCAGGTTCAGACTGATTTGATTCACTCTTCCTCCTCACGTCCGACCGTCTCCTACCTCACCTTTGCCCGTACACTTACCACACTTTATTTGGACATTTTTCTTTAAAGTATCTCTATAAATTACCATGGCTGATACCGCTGTCGACACAACCACCGCCCCCGAAGTCACCGCAAAGGTAAGTTTAATTGACGTTTTATATTTGAGTAGCGTTAAATTGCTTTGTCTGAAAACATGAAAAGCGGCCAGTCAATGAGATACTTTTTGAACTGAAAACGTTATATTTTCCTCACGAATGTACATATAATGTGCTTAAGAAGCCGTTAAATCGTTATTATCCGTATAAAACGATGTTAGTCTGAAATCATACCGCTATTGTCTGTTGGCGGCTCGCGCAAAATTACGAATAATTATATAGTAATTAAGTTAAACACTGAGTATTTTGTCCAAAATAAATGAAATGCAATGATTTAAACGTTTTATGATGTTTGAATTTATTTATATATTCAGCATCGTTCCGCTCACGGTGACGGGGTGCGTAAAATCGTGAACAGTGTGCTTTTTCTTTCTCGTTTTCAATTCTTTCTTGGCTCGAGTCAAGGCTCTTGATCTTCGCCGCGCGAATAGGCGGGAACGTCTCCGCCGCGTGCTGTACGGTGTTCGCGCCACCCGCCCCCAGTCTCCTCCGAGCACGTTACACCGGCGCGCGCTCCCGCTTCCTCCCTCCTTTTGTTTCCAGCTCGTCTTGTGAGCGCGCATGCGCGTGTACGATCTCCTCAGGAAAAGAAAGGGGCGACGGACGAGGAGGAGCGAAATAACCCGAAGTGACCCCGACATGTGCGCGCGAACAATAGATTAAATTTAGAAAAGCGTGGAAATGATGGGGGTTGTGGGAAATATTTTACGCGGATTATGACAGCATCTGTGGTGTCATGGAAAATAATCTGCATACCATATTGTTATGGAGATTATGCGGTTATGAAAACTGTTCATCGTTTTATTATAGTTAAAGTGTATTGGTCGTGTTTGTTGACGATTTTTCACGGTTAAACTAGGGCTGCCGTAATGGGGCAGTGGTACATTTGAGGTCACTATGGTTTTACTATAAATACCATAGTTACACTAAGGTTGCTGTAGTAATACCATGGTAATTTAACAAAAACTAATCACGATCTTTCCGAAAGTAGCTTGAAGTTATTTAAAACCTGACCTATATATGCTGTTTTTTTACACATCTGCCCTTGGTGTTGGTTTTCCATTTTAATGTATTTTAATAGGCATCAAGCCAGCTGGTGTGTGTGGTCTTGTGGTTCATCTGTATGTGTGGGTGTAGAAGAAGCTCTAGAAAACAAACTTTCCCCTATACCAACTGTGTGCAATCAACTGCGTTATGATGTCATGAGGTTTGTTTATTAACAGATAAACCTTTGCGTCGTTTCAGGAACTGAAAGAAAAGAAGGAGGTGGTTGAAGAGACCAAGGAGGCTGCAAAGGAAAATGGCAGCGAAGAGGCACCTGCCAATGGAAATGGAACAGTGAGTAAGCGTTGAGTATTTCCCAGCAGGCCTTGTGGCTTTTGTCCGGCAGTACTCGCTCGTTGCGCAGGTGTCGGAGGGCCCCTTCCCCCTGCTGCTCTTTGTTTGGGGTTCGAGAACTGACACAGATGCGTTTTACGTGGGGACGGCTTTAGGGCTGCGCATTTTGATGTGTTTTCTCACGAGCTGAGCTGCACGTGGCTTCAATAGTCATTTACATAACTGTCTGGGAAATTATCTGCGATATGACTCAACAGATTATCATACATTGTTCATAAATCCCCAACTCATCTGGTGAAGTTACAGACTTGGTATTGGTTTCACTCATGTTGTTTTCTGTCTCTAGACTAATGGCGCTTCACATGAGAAAGAAGCTCAGGAAGATGAAGAGGGTGGAGAGGATGAGGAAGGTGAGTTTTTATTTTTTGTCTTCATCACCTAATTTTTGTGCAAATCCTCCTTAAAGATCTTTAATAAAAAAATACTTGTGTTTTTGTTAAGCAGCAGCAGAGGGAGAGGAGGAGGAGGAGGAGGAGAAAGGTGATAAGGAAGACGCAGACGCACCACCCGTGAAGCGTCCAGCAGAAGAGGAGGTGGGTTTGGGTTAAACTTTCCATTCTTATGCCCGGTTTCACAGACAAGGTTTAAGACTAGTCCCAGACTAAAATTAAAGTTTGACCTGTCTTAACTGAAAATAACTTGCCATAACATATCTTAAAATATATCAGTGCCATTGTTTTGTTTCAAGAGGCACACCAGTAATGATTTCTTTGTAAGGCATTTTTATAAATGTGCCTAAAATATCCTAATTTAACTAAGGTCTAGTCCCGGTTTAAGATAAGCCTTGTCTGTGAAACCAGGCCTTAATGTTTTCATGTTATACTGCATCACAGAAGCAGACATGGCCGTTTCCAGCATTCTGACGCTCTTATCTTTGCTTGCTTTTTAAAGGAGGTAGTCGAAACAAAGAAACAGAAGACAGAGGAGAACGGAGACTCCAAAAAGGCCGAAGTCAAAGCTTAAGAGTTCTGCCAGTAGCTCTGTCTTTATGGCCAATCCGACCTAGTAGAGTTTGTGCTTTCTGTATATTTCACAGACATTCTTTTGCCGCTACAAGACCTTTTTATTGCACTGAGGCCCATAACATCGCAACCCTGTCCCTTTTTGTACAACCTTATTTATTGGTGTAGGACCAACATGTTAGAACCCTGTATCAAAAGAAACGTTTAAGGTTAAGAGTTTACGTTGGCACGAGTTTAACAAGCACACATTCTACTCAGTTATTTGACCAGTGGACACACACACAAGCAACTGAAAGCTGAAGGTTCTGTCATTTCCATGAGTGATGTTTCAGATTCATTAAAGACCAAAGATAAGTTTTAAGCTGGGGCTAATATACAATGTTTAACCTGGTTGTGCTGCTAGAAAGTAATCCCACGATTTGGCAGATCAGTTAACAACAGATGGCTCGTATGTATGAGGTTTCCTCAGACAACACCGATCGCCCGCCCCCTTTTCTGACTGGCCTCTAACATGTTAATTAACCCCTTTTTAAATCTTAAACGATTTTGGTCTTTTGTTCCATATGCATTTAAAGGGAGTGTATCTTTTCTATCCTTATGTACAGTTTTAGGGTTTTTGTTTTATCATTGTGTTTTATATGGGAAGTGCAGAATGCATCTATAACAGAAAACAGTATGGTGGTACTGGTGTTCCTTCAAGCAAATTCTTTTTATGATTGTGTTTTTGGTTGCCTTTTGACCACTGCTTTGTATAGTTTGGTTCAGGATTATAAATAAAATCAGTCTCGTCTTTTTCAAACGACTGCCTCGTGTGTTTTCTTGGTTCTTGAATCATCTTGAGTTGAAACGAGACTGAACAAGTGCTCGTCTATGGCTTCTTTACAAATGCATTTGTAGGATTGACCTTGTAACTGGTGTTCAAATGTTTCACTTTGAATGCAAAACCACAATAGCGTTTTGTTATTTTGACTTGTCACAATTCATTTATATACACATTTATATTGCCACTATGCCCTCTGGCGGGGAACCATGTCATTACATTCTGAATAAGTAGTGTGCTACCCACAGAATATAATCTCTTTCCTTGAACAAATGTTCAATGCTACTTTATATTTTCTGACTTTTTCAAGCAAAATACCTTTAGTTCACTCTATCTGATTATGTACTTACAACACGACGGAGCAAGAGAAAGTGATGATGTATTTGATTCAGTTCTTTATTTGCTGGAGCTTGCTACCTGGTGAACATGAGTTATTATAGGTTTGATTTTTTGTGCGGCGTGTAATGCACAGCTTCAACGTCACCCCTGAGAGGTGTGCAGACAAAACAAACAAACAAAAATGATGCTTGGCAATACAAGCGCACAGTTCAAAGTGCTCTGATGAAGAGTCCGTATTTGTTGTCCAGATTTGTTGCTCGTCACCAAACAACACGTTTGGCTTGTTCGTCCGCATGCGGCCTCTGTTTCCATATTGCAGTCACTCATACGCCGGCCTCAACGTCCGTTCTGCCTGATGATGACAAGAATGACTGTCATTACAACCATTCTGCCAGACCACAGGGAAGCAGGCATGACAGCGTGCGGTCCATGACATGGCTCAGTAAGGCATAAATGTGGCATTTATGGTTTTCTTATAAATATGTCATTGGAGCGTCCACTGGTGTCAAGCTACGAGCCATGTTGCATTATGGCAAACATGCGGAGATCTTCGTATTCATAGTGTGGCTGGGTTTGTGCGTGTATGTAGTATTCTGTAAAAAGAGTAAGTGCAAACCGAGGAACCAATAGACACACACACGTTCTCTGTTTTACTGTCATCCAGTTTGAAACAGAGGCCTACATAAGGCTTCAATGCGGCTTTCCATGCAAACAAACATCGTAGACATTTGGACAAGAACAAAGCGTACATTTGTTTTGGATATGTGAGAGGGGTTCACTTTTATTAAAAGCATTGAAATTGAACAAGTAGCTGACCAAAAAGACACGTTGAGAGCTAAAAACAGTTTTAGATTCCTCCGTTACGAGGAAGTGACAGTAAAAAACATATCACATATGTTGTACAAGCCGGATGAAATTATTCAGGTGTCACGTGTACACAAACACGTCTCTTTCGGCGCGCCACAAGCTCGCAGTCATGCAGTCGTCGTTGCAGCATGCTAACATTGAGACTGGGATGCATAGTCGCAGATTGCAGCTGTTTTAGCCTCTCTCACATCTCCAGTACTGCGTACGTGTGTCGAGTAAGAAGGGGAAATCTGAAGCAAGCGCAAAAACTCAACTGTTTGTTTGTGCACAGGGTCCAAAATTTACTCCGAAACACCAGCAAACGGGTGGTTATGAGAGAGGTTTTGACAAGTTTCTTTTAAAATACGCCTGACGGGGAAAACGAAAAAATGTTAAGAAATTATTTCATAGATTGCAGACCCATATTTGTGTCAAAACAGGCATCATGTTTCATTTGAGTGAGTCTGGCCGAACGTCATCCAAAAATTTGATTTTGTATCTGATCAATTTCGCTCGGGTGAAATGTTTTAGTGAAAAAAAGATTTTGTTTGGCTTCCTATGAACTTCATATAAACAAATTTTCTACTGAAGTAAAAGTTGTTTAAAGATGCATGATAGTGGTTGATCTTTAATTTAGACTCCCAATGTCTCCATTTTAATTATTTATTTATTGAACCCTTGCCATGTTTAACTCATAAAAAAGTTGTTTTATTTGATTTTACTTGCCGTGTGTTCATTTTGGACCCTACGTGTACAGTGTGAGAGAACCAATCTAAATGTGCACCAGTAGCGGTTGGGTCTCGCTCAGGGGAGGCTCACCCTCGGGCGGTGGCACCTGGTACACCACACACAGTGAGGAATACAGGCAGCCCACAAACGACATCAGACTCGAAAAGTACATCACGCCCTGGGCCCCACCCACCAGCGATGTCAACGGGCCCATCGCCACGGAAACCAAGATCTGTGCCAGGAAGTACTGGCAGCTGAGCAGGGAGATGTCCACCCCCATGCCGCGCCGGGTCCCATTCTCGGATGAACCACAGAACTGCAGAGAAGCACACGTGGAGGTCAATGGTACATAAAGCCACATTTAAGAAAGGCCAGAAATGAATCGCATTAGCTTCAATGAAGACGTAAGTGACAATTTCACGCAACCATGGGTTGAACACAATCCAGAATTATTTTGAGTGTGCATAAAGCACCTCCGCATCAAGTGTGGCAATTGGGACAGGCCCTAACAGGATAAAATGACTAACCATTTTAAGAACTTTATCGGTATAAGTATACATTTACGGTAGCTTCATAAACTGCAAAATATGAATTTCTTAGTATTTTGTTTTCAAGTACAAATATCTAAACATTCTTAAATAAGATAAGTCTTGTTTTCTGCAAAAAATCTCAAAATTAGGTGAGTTTATGTTTAAAACATAAAAAAATCAGCCAATGGGGTAAGAAAAATAAATAGTTTTTCTTTCAATCAAGTTTATTTTATTACCCCATTGGCAGATATGTATCTTCGTTTAAGCATAAACTCACTTAATTTTGAACAATTATTCAAAAAACAAGACTTATGTTGTGATCAATTGACCAATTATTTAAAAAAAAAACAAGAATGACTTAGGCCCTGTGGCTTCTCAAGAAAATACATCTTGATTTACAAATGTTTCAATATTTTTACTGGAAAACAAGACAAAACTTTTTTTTGCTGTGTAGCTATCCGTCATCATCTATTGTTTGTATGAAAATCAGACTAGTCATTTTATTAACATTCTGTGTTCCACACAAATGAAAAAATCTTTTTTGAAATGACATGCAAGCGGGTACATAATGACCGATTTTTTGAGGCTATTCTTGTTCTCACCTGAGGGCTCTGGTAGTATTCACAGAGCAGAGAGTAAGGCAGCGTGCACAGAGAAGAGAAGAGGACTCCGTACGTCACACACAGAGACAGCACCACATACAGGTTGGTGGAGAGCGTGGCCAGTCCTGTGCCCAATCCAAAGGCAAGGTAGGCGAAAAAATACAAAGAACGCAGAGAGAATCTCTCCTCCAGCTTCTCAAGAATGGCTGCAAGATGAAGAAAAGCGTATAAATAAATGCTGATGGCAACATTTCTCTTTAGATCTCGCAGATTTCATGGTCACACGTGTGCAGACCTGAATAAAACGCAGCACTGAATGCATAGATGCACATGCCCCAGCAGCCCATACTGACGCCTGCGTTGTAGCGCTCGTACGCCTCAGAATCGTGGGGGGCCTTTGGGTCGCCACCAAATACCACTTCACCCATGAAGTCAGTGTAGAAGAGCAACATCCCCTCGAATGATAACCAACCTAAAACACACATGGAGCAGATCAAACTTGTGTCAAAATTGATGAGGTATAGAGTTAGCTATTACAGTTTTTTATTCTGTTAAAGTCTTGTAGCATTTAACTATCAGCTAACAGTAAACAGTAACAGTAAACTCATCCAAACTACTGAATACAACAAATGTAATCTCTCCTCCAATTGTTCATGTCTAAAATTTGCAGAAATGTTTTCTTGCCATTTTCTCAAGCACTTGAGGTCTTCTTGACTGCTTTTTCCCTCATTGATACAAAAATACTTTTGAAGAATACAATTTTAGTTTCATAATGAAACAAACCTAAAATGTCAGAGCAATTATTATATTTTTTTCTACAGAACTAATTTCAAACAGGAATGTGATTTTAGATAAAATCATGAGAAACACTTCACTGACCCTAAACGTACGACTGGTAGTATAAAAAAAACATGCACAAAAGAAAAACAAAGGACACTGACATGAGCTTCAGACATTTTGTATACCAGAAGAAGCTAATGAAATTTCAAACATGTATTACCCAGAAAATGGTTGGTGCACAGGCTTCGTAAACACGGAGGCATCCTGTAGATGGCAGTACAGAGCAGCTTTATTGACATCTGACTGTCTGCTCTCTCTGTAATGCCACTGAGATCACTGTCATATCTCAACCCGTTCAGCAATATATTTGCCACCTAAAAATATATACAAACACAGGATATGTATTTAAAGAGACTATAACATTAATTTTATTCTGTTTCAGAACATTTACATAGCAATGCACTTCTAAATAATAGTAAAATAAAAATGAACTTTTCTTGCAAAGAATTGCTTAAATATACAGTATATGCCTCATCATGCACTCACAGGCATATTCAATAAAATGCATTCTCTGTCCCCCCTAATACCTCCTGCTTTTGACCACCATTAGCTAACAGCAGATAATGGAAAGCTAGAGGATTTTCTGAATATTATCACCATCTGTTTCAAAAGGAAGTATGTCAGCACAGGAAAGACAACTGCATACATTTTAGGGAAATAATGATATATTGTGATACAAAAATGCTGATATGTTTTGTAAAGCTATGTTGATTTTTTTTACAATATGACATCTGTTTAATTCTATTGGTTGAGCGGCCAACACGTGATCTGCATCAACATTTATGTCTTAAAGTCCCCGTGAACCGGAAGATGCGATCATTTTTACTTCCGTATTCTGACACATTTCCGAGTGAAAAGGAATTTCAAAGGAGAAAATTAGCGGGCGTGGCTTGCGTGTTTCACTGCGAATTGATTGGATGTGTAAAAACAGCTGTTGCATTGATTTTGAATCGAAACTGGCAGCAGACTGACAGTTGAAGGGGAGGAGTTAACGGATGCTCCGGCCAAGCCGTCTAATTTACTTCATTGAGATGGATCGTCATTTCAGGGCGGAAGTGCATTTTCAGATTTTAACTAAAGATTATGAGGGTACATGAATTTTAAAAAGAAAATGACCCACATTGATAAGCTATTTACTATAAACGCTGCAATATTTCATGAAAAAATAAGAATTGTCATTTTTAATTTCACTGGGACCTTAATGTCCTGTTTTTCGTCATTGGGTTTCATCATTTATTCACCCTCATGCAATTCCAAACCTGTATGACTTTCTTCTACAGAGCACAAAAGAAGATATGCTGTTTGATAACCAAACAACATTGAACCCCAAACCACTGATATTTTTCAAAATAACTTTTGTGTTAAGAAAGAGTCATACAAGTTCTTGAACGAAAACTGTTCCTTTAACCACATTATGTTGAATTAATGATGCCAAATCTTTTATTTTTGGGTGAACTGTCTCTTTAAGAAGCTCTCGCTTACTGTTTAGCTAATTTTATGTTAAAATTCAGTTTTATTTTTCAACGCTTTTTCATTATTCATTTACATACAGATTAATGTAAACACTTTTACTTCTATAACAAGTTGTGTCTACAACAATTATTTTTATTGAAAATGTTTTTAAAAATAAAAGTATTATTGAATTTTTGCTTTATTTGTGAAATTTTGGTTTAAATATTGCGATCCTAGCATCATGTATGGAACCAAATCGTGAACACAGTATATAAATATGTCGTTTTTTGACATGATAAGACACACCTGTTGACTGAAGGTGACAGTGCGTCTACGGCCGTTATCCAGCCCACCGCTTGGGCCGATAAGCGGGTCTTCCATTAAGGCCAGACTCTGAGGGCGTTTCAGTATCCCTGAGGTACTTCCTCGATGTGACCCCGAGGCACCCTGCAGGACTTCATTACACTGCTCCGCAGGTTCAATGGCTTGTTTCTGCTCATTAACTTGCAACTCCTCTGTTGCAAACAACTCTCCATTAGGCTGTGAGAGTTTGTTTTGCTGAACTGGTTCATTCGTGCCAGGCGTTTCACTTGATTGGGGCCCTTGAGGTGGAGGCATTTCCCCTGGCGGCAGAGGCGGAGCCATTACGTCCGATTCTAAAGGCAGAGGAGTCTGCTGTCCAGTGTAGCATTCAATCAATACTCTGTCTATATAAGAGGTGCCAAAGCTGGAAGCGAACTCGTTGATACCCGTGAGCGAGTTGTCTCGGCTGATGAAACTGCCGTATTTGGGGGTGAGAGGACTCAGGGGGGAGATGGGGCTGCTGAGGCCGGCATAGAGCCGTGCGTTGGCACTGCTCGAACGGCCTAATGGATCCTGGTAGCAGCGACTGGAGAACTGGCTGCTGTATAGTGCGTCCTCTTCATCTTCATTGTCCGGGTTTGTAGCTGCTCCGGGAGGCGGGGGCGGAGACGGTGGCAGGGGGAGATTTGGGCTCTTGAGATTTTGATTGTTTCTCGTTTGAGACTGAGATTGCGGTAGAGGTCGCTCAGGAATACTTGTGAGGGTCATAGCTGTGGCGGCGACGAGGGTGACGCTGGTGAACAGGTATATGACGCGGAGCTGACCGCCCATTGACTTTCCGAACTCGGTTTGGTCCCAGTTAATGCCGCCCACGATGTAGCCGAACCCGCCTCCAAGACCTGCATTACAGAGGCGACAGTCATTTTATTATCTAGACGTATATAGACGTTGAGGTATCACACAGCATGACAGAAAACCATTCAAAGTCAACGGCAACATGGTTCAAAACTTTTAAATCCATTGTTGGTAAGTAATAGGCAGTTGTTTTACTCGAACCTGCCAGAAGGGCGTGTATGTTCAGTCCTCTGTCCTGGTCCTCCGGGCTACACACATCCATCATGTACGCATGACTGGGGTTATCAGCCGAGTCGGCACTGAAGTCCATCAAAACCACGCCACACACCGTCAGCACGATGCCCCACTTGTGATCAATGGTGGTGTCCGCCACAGCTGATCCAATATCCCGACCGTTCAGTACCAGCGTGAGACCCAACAGAGCTCCTGGAGACACAACAGATGTAATACAGGTTACAAGGAAACACCCCTACAAAAAAATAAGTATACTTCAAGTTCATTTTATTGAGTTTACTTAAGTAAAGTTCAAGTATGTTTTTAAGCATACTTTGTGTACTAAGTTTACCAATATCAGTGTACTAGCAATGTACTTGTAAGTGTATTATTTCAACACTATTTACAACGAAATATTGGCCTCTTGTTTAAGTTTATAAATGTATACTTTTAAGTACACTTTAAGTGTAACAGTTGTAAACTTTAAGCGCACAACTAGTTTGCAACTGCATTTTTCTTTTGTACTGCAGCTACAAGTGAACATAAGTATACTGATACACTAGTTTAAAACTTGTAGCACATTTTTAGTTTACGAAAGTCCACTTTGAAGTATACGCTAAATAAACTAACAGTTTAGTAGTTTCTATACTTAATTTTTTCTTTGAAATACACTTATAATTGATATATTATTTCTGCACTTAAGTATACTATATATTTTCCTATTTATGTATTAATTTTCATACATGAAATATACATTTAAGTGTACTTTTGAAAGTAAAGTAAACTTCGATTTTCACTCTATACAAAGAAGATCAGCTTCAGTTTCACGCATAATTTATTTACTGTAAGCTATTTTGCCCCAAAATGGACTTGTTACTATAAACTTGAACATGTACATTCATAAGACAGTATGTTGTCACGATTCTGCTTTATCTTGTCATGGATTTCTTGGTCTTGTGGCAGAGTCGTGGCAAAGCTTTATGTTTAGTGTGAGAAGCCATGGGGTGTTTACCTTTTTGACATTCCATGTGCTTTCTCGTGTCTTGTCATTGGCCCCGCCCCTCTCGTTTCATGTACTGCCTCCCTGCCGTGTCTAATGTTTTCCACCTGCCCTCCTTGATTACCCTTCTTTTGTCTTCCCTTTAAAATGCCCTCATGTTTCATTGTCTTGTTGCTCGGTCATTGTGTATGATGTTTCTTGTATGTATATGGTGTCTTTGGTTGTGTTCTGTGGTCCCTTGGATTACCTTGCCTGTCTGTGAGACGTTGTGTCGTGTGAGTTTTAGTTCATTCTTGTCCTGTTGTTTTTGTGTTCCCCTCGTGGAAAGTTTTTGGTTTGAGTTTATGTATATATATTAGTCTGGTCCTCGTTACCCCCTCGTGGGTTTTTGTTTTGTTCTTTGTTTGTATTAAAGTATTTTGTGTTAACCCCTTCATCCCTGCCTGCAATTGGGTTCTTCCTACACCTAGCGTGACAGTATGTAAAACTATGTGAAATCTATGTGAATCAAAAAAGTAAACGCAACTACAAGTCAAGTATACTTAGAATTAGGGATGCACCGATATGTACATTTTGGAAATCATGGTGAATGAAAACTTTCACCATGGAAAACAAGGTAATCATTAGTTCTCTTTTCCCCCTGAAAATCATGTACCAAGCCTACTTCACACTAGTTAACGATTTTTTAACCTTCAAACTATTCTGGTATATTTAATAAACAAATTATAGATGTTCTTCCAGAAAAATGCTTTCAATAGCCACATGTCAAACAGGTCTCAAGACAGAAAGCATTCAGACAGCAGTCTGATTCAAACAATATGCTTTTGTTCCTATAATTTACACACTGAAATTATAAATATACACATCATAAATACTATCTACATACTGTACCTACATCAGCAATGTTTTGATAATAGCAGTAAGTGAATGATCACGACATAAAGACAGTACTGTACTGTACTGTACTGCGAGCAGCGCGTAGATGAAGTAGTGTAACCAAAGGAAATTATTTAAGATTTATCGGCTTTAATATATCGGCATACATTTTATTATCGGCCAATACCGATAACATTAAAAATGACCATTTATCGTCCGATACCGATATATGGCCGATAATTTATCTTCGTGCATAGAATACTTCACTATACTTTTAAGTACATCCAAATCAAAAGAGTACAGTAGACTGAAAATAGTATACTTATTTTTTTAGTTTAAAAACGTATAGCCTACTAATAGAACACTTGAATAAACTTTTATTTGTGAGTCTTACGCCCGTTCAGACCGCCAGCGAACCCCTGCCGACAAAGTGAGGCGATGTTATACATTTCAATGGAGAGCCGAAGACTTCCGACGACAGTGACCATTGGCGACAGTAAGTGGGCGTGCCTAGCGACGCGACAAAGTTGAGATTTGCTCAACTTTATGCAAATGATGCGACTAACAATAGGTAGTAAAGCAGCGGAGCTCCCGTCATCTGTCTCTCGTCAGTTACTGCAGGGTTTAATTATAAATGTTACTAGAGCAACCAAAGCTAGGAACGCCTTCTAACCACCTCGACACAGTCGCTGGTGGTCTGAACACAGTCACTGATCTCACTGCAAATCTCAACTTTGTCGCGTCTCTAGACACGCCCACTTCCTGTCGCCAACGGTCACTCGTGTCGCCGGCTCTCCCTTGAAATTAATGACATCGCCTCGCGTCGTTGGGTGTCGCTGGTGGTCTGAATGGGGCGTTATAGCCTGGAACGGTAGTTTCAACTTTCTTACTTTGTTTGAAATTGCTCACCTATCGCCAAAGCGAAAATAAAAGGTCTCCTGCGTCCAAAACGAGACGTACATCGATCGCTCCAGGCTCCAAGGAAAGGCTGCAGCAAAAATCCTGAGAAATACGAAATAAAACAGAACAAAAAACACATTTAGAATGATAGGGTAGCAGGATGAGGAAAGCAAAGTGATTTAGTAGTTGGGTTCTTTTCTCGCCTCAGTCTAACTGGTTAACTGCTGACTTAACAAATGTACATTTTTTAAATATTTTTTTTCTTATAGCCGCCTACCTAAAATTGGACTGATAAACCATACAAGACTGTAGAACTGATCGGGCAGCCCCATCTGTAGAAGTACAGGTGTGACGTACGCCGTCTCCATAGCGTAACTGAACTCAATACCAAACAGAACGCATCCATTGAAGAGAAGCTCATGGAACGTGCGTCTCGGAGGCAGCTCGCTCAAGTCCAGCTGTTCCAGAGGGCACGGGGTGTTCGGAGGTGGAGGCGGAGACGGTCCAATCAGTTTCCTTCGTTTGGGGTGCCTCTGGAAGTTGTTTGCTCTGTGACTGAGGTGCCGTGTTGTGGACGATGGGAAGCTAGACGTCTTGGACAGCGTTGGTCTCCAGGTGCCATCCTGGGCGGTGCCAAACTTCCCCCCTGCAGGACTGGACAACAAGGGGTCGCTCGGGGTGCCCATTCCGGGAGATGACATTGCACTAAGCCCTAAGTTCCAACTCACACTGAGAAATCCAGAGGGGGGAAAGAGTCAATGAAAAATTCAAGGAAAGCAAATCGATCACCTCTTAAGCACAGGTCAGCACAGAGAACACTCAGGTCGTGATGACATTGACTTTTTGTTGGGCAAATAAACAAGACAATCATGAGTCGAGCCATGCAACGTGTCAGAAAAGAGGTTTTTTAATTAAACTAGCAAAACAGTAACAACAAAACGGCATTGAGGTCAGTTATATGACACTTCCCCTCGTGCACACGATGTACTGCAGCCAATGCGCAGCTCCTCTGTCAGGATGCGCATTGCACATGTGGTCTGTCCATAGCTGAGAAAGCAAAACGCACAACTGCTTCTTTTTCTTCACACTTATGAGAAATATACCAGGTTTCTGGTGACCTCTGTCGCTTTTTTAACGCATGCATGAACAAAATCCTTTATTCATAACAGTGTTTAATAGACGAAAGGCTTCTAGAGGTAAACATGGTTACGTTTTCTCTCGGACCAAACTGTGCAGTTCGGTGGAAACATAATTATCAAATAATTTGCATACAGGGTGAAGATTATACGACGGATGCTCATTGTTCTTTGTGAAGGCATGCAAAGGCAAACACAAATAGTACCTTTGTCGGGAATGCTTTTCATGTGTTACTGCACGAGGTCGGGTCGACGTGAAAATGGCACACTGAACGACACATCATGTTGACGCTGCTTGTTAAGGTTTCATATTTTTGTGCCCTTTTTGGCGCAGTCATCTCTCAGTTGTTATCACTCGTCTCTGGTCTTCCCCGGTTCTTGCATCTTTCCATCTCCCGTCCGTCGGCTCTCCCTTGTGACGTCACGGCATGGCCCCTCCCGTGCGCCGATCTGCAGCATCAGCAACACTCGAACTTGACATGCATACATTTCTTTAAAACTCATAATGATATCTTGAATAATAAATGTAAAACATTTTTTAAAAATAAGTGTTTTATGTTTATTTATTTGATTGATTTACAATGACCACATGATACAAATCGATTCAATATCATAGGAAAAAGTACACATGAATACAACTCACAAAAAATACAATATACATTATATAAATATATCAATGATGAATTTAAATATTGTATATTATTATATGGTAGCTGAAATGAAAGCCCATTTTACTATTTAATTTAATTGTTTTTACCTTTTTACGTTCTACAAAAGAATTGTAAAAATGAATAATGAACAATAACACTATTTTCTAAAAATCATTTTACTATGTTGCTAATTTGGTGTGCATTTTTGGATGGAAATAAATAAAGACCGAGTCTGAAATGATTGACCTTTAAAGATAAACCACACGTTAATCGATGGAACATGTGTGGACCTTGAGTTTAAAACAAAGCCCTTTTAAAAGGAAAGCCTGCAACCTTCAGCCAAAAACGCGTATGCTAACGCCGGTACGCAGGAAAGGAGACCAGAGGCAGATTTTATAATGGATGTCAATGGAAGAGAAGCTTCACTACACTGAATGAATCGCTTTTGTGAAACAGCTGTTCATTTAAGGAATCTATTGCCTGTCCATTAATGTTCAACATGCTTCACACCAAACAATACGTTGGTTGGGAACGATATGTAGATTTTGCTATGATTCAAATGTTGTTTTTTTAAGAGAAGGCAGAGTAGCGAATGTTGCGACAGGCAGGACTCACTTACGTCATTATCATAGATTGAACGATGGCTTTCAGGTTTCAGCAGTTATGAGAAAACTTGAACTGTAATAACTAAAACTGCATGTATGCATATGACGCTGATGCAATTTTACGAAAAAAGGACATGAGGAATGTAAAATATTATATTGTATATTTGATGTTGAATGAAAATTAAATGTTTCAACAAATACATTTGAAATGTAATGACTTGACTGTTGCGTTGATCATGACAATGCAATTTTATGTAAAATGGACAAAATAAACAAATAAATAAATATAAAGGTATGGTTTCTCTGACTTCTAGATTTAAACAAATAAATTACATTTACAATTACGGTCATGTGATCTATTTTAAACGAGAATGATATCAGGATAACAAACAAAATCTCTTTTCTTGTGCAATATTTATTGACAATGGCTGCGTCCGAAATCGCCTACTTTCATACTATATACAGTAGTAGGCGAAAATGGAGAGAGGCCTGGCGCAAATCGCGGCATCGGCATCTCAAGTGGCACTTCCGGTGGCTTCTCCAGCAGCCAGAGAATTTCGTCCGGCATCTGTCGCTACAGCGGCATCTCGCAGCGGCACTTCCGGTGGCTTCTCAGCAGCGTCACAACGGCATCTCTAGCAGCCAAGGACTTTCTTTGGCACCCGTCGCCCTTTGTAGTAACTGCGCTGATCAATTACATAATCCGATGTAATATTGTAATACTGTTATATTGTAATACTGCGTGCGAGTGACAGCAAATAATGTGTGTAATGATACAACTGTCTGATTCAATATTTTGTTCTTTCAGTGCCGAAGAAATAAAAAATCACATGACTTTATAAAGATGCAGTGTGTATACATATTACTTTGAAATGCTATGTAAATAGGCGATAAACTGTTATTCAGTAAATACAGAAAAGAGTTTATGATTTTGAAAGTGCAGCATCTCCGCAGCCAGAGACTTTCTCCGGCCACTGCCGCTACAGCGGCACTTCAAGTGGCATCTCTAGCAGCCAGAGACTTTCTCCGGCCACTGTTTCTCTTTGTAGCAACTGCCGCTGGCCAGTATACCCTAATTTAATGTAACGTTTTTATTGTAACAAACTACTTTTTAAAAAAAAGCATCGTTATATAGGCCCTGTGGTAAAAAGGCTGCAGTATTAAAACGTTCATCTGTTGCTGTTGTTCACTCTTTATTGAACTTAATGTCTATGTTCAATGTACTGTATATCTATTAGTTCTGTGCAGATAGATAGATAGATAGAACCATATATCACGAAGTAAATGTTCAACAAATTACCAATAAAAACTATGACTTAAAATAGTCCTCACACGTAGAATAAAAACTTTGTGATCTCCAAACTATTAACGATCTAACGAACTTTCGCGAACTAGTTGTAGGGCTGTCACGATAAACCGACGATAAATACCACGTGATTTATGCACAGCTTTTGAGTGAAATACGGGAAAATGCTGCTGCATCCGAAAGCCAGAGGGCGCTCTCGTGCGGAAACTCCAAATACGCACTGCAGAAGAAGACCATAACATGTTCTAGAATCTAGGAAATGCCTATGGTATGGACATATTTTTATCACTGTACCGTAGATGCCACGATTTCACGATCAGAAACTCATTTCTGTATGAATTGAATAACTGTGTGTGGCATAGCATCAGAAACTGTATTAACCAAATATGATAAATGCTTACAAATAAAAGTCTCGTGGTATATAATGCTATTTTGTTCAAATGTAGTTTTTAAAGTTTAAACAGTACATCGCATACGTGCCACTCAAAAAAATATTTGGGCCTAATACATAAGATTTATGTATTTTGATTGCATATAGAATTTCCATCCATTTAGATTACATATTTTTTACCTAAACAAAGTAATAAATTTAATGTGATACAAATTTGTAAGACATATGAAAATGAAACGAGTAAGAATAAGTTGTATGTAATAATATTAATAAATAAAACGTGTTTTAAATTTATAAGAAACATGATCACATATTCTTACATATTAAACCCAATTTAATTCTTATGCATCACATTTAAGTAATTTTCATTAATAAATCTAAATAAATTTGTATTAATTTATTCCTGCATAAATCATTTGAAGTGCTTGCTTTGAACATAATTGTTCCAATTGATAGTAAAAAAATCATTGCTTTCTTGTACGTTTTGTATAGACCCCCTGGTCCCTACACTGATTTTCTGAAAGAGTTTGCGGACTTCCTATCGGACCTATTGGTTAACGTTGATAAAGTACTAATTGTCGGAGACTTTAATATCCACGTAGATAGTGCTAACGATGCATTAGCAGTGGCATTTACAGAGCTATTACACTCTTTTGGAGTAACACAACACATCAATGGACCCACTCATCGATTTAATCATACACTACTTGATTATATCTCACGGAGCCGATCTAACCAATATAGATATTATACCTCAAAGCGACGATGTCACTGATCACTATCTTATAACATGTACACTGCGCACTGCAGAAATCAGCCGTTTAACTCGTTATCGACAGGGTAGAACAATTACCTCGACTACTAAAGATAGTTTCGCAAAGAGCTTGCCAGATCTGACTCCTTTAATAATAAAAATATGAATAAAAAATATGTAATCTAAATGGATGGAAATTCTATATGCAATCAAAATACATAAATCTTATGTATTAGGCAAAATATTTTTTTGAGTGCGGCTCCCAACGTCTCTGGCTGCTAGAGATGCCGCTTGAAGTGCCGCTGTAGCGGCAGTGGCCGGAGAAAGTCTCTGGCTGCGGAGATGCTGCACTTTCAAAATCATAAACTCTTTTCTGTATTTACTGAATAACAGTTTATCGCCTATTTACATAGCATTTCAAAGTAATATGTATATACACTGCATCTTTATAAAGTCATGTGATTTTTTATTTCTTCGGCACTGAAAGAACAAAATATTGAATCAGACAGTTGTATCATTACACACATTATTTGCTGTCACTCGCACGCAGTATTACAATATAACAGTATTACAATGTTACATCGGATTATGTAATTGATCAGCGCAGTTACTACAAAGGGCGACGGGTGCCAAAGAAAGTCCTTGGCTGCTAGAGATGCCGTTGTGCCGCTGCTGAGAAGCCACCGGAAGTGCCGCTGCGAGATGCCGCTGTAGCGACAGACGCCGGACGAAATTCTCTGGCTGCTGGAGAAGCCACCGGAAGTGCCGCTGCGAGATGCCGCTGTAGCGACAGATGCCGGACGAAATTCTCTGGCTGCTGGAGAAGCCACCGGAAGTGCCACTTGAGATGCCGATGCCACGATTTGCGCCAGCCCCTACTGCGAAAATGAGTATGAGTCATGAATAGTATGTCCGAAACCTCAGTATGCAAAAAACAGTAGGCGAGAAATACCCGGATGGTCTACTACTTCCGCCGAGATTCGTGAGACAGATCGGATGGACACTTATCTATCCCATGATGCCACGGGAAGCTGAGCAACGGTCAAATTTCATAAGTAAATCAAATAAATGTAGCGGAAAACTTCAAAGGCGGACTTCTGTTAATGTAAGTGCCAATAAATGAGTTTCTCGTGACTAAATTATGTTTTTATCAATGCTCAAGTGTAGGACGTTGTTAATACATCATAGGTCAAAGAGCATACGGGTCACATGACCATAAAACATGGCGGAAGCAGTATGTCCGAAATGTATTCATACTACTCCCACTCATACTATACAGAAAATACTGTTTTAACGGCCGATAGGTAGGTACTTATTCAAATTCAGTACGTACTGTCACAGTATACGATTTCGGACGTAGCCTATATGAACAAACAAATCCACACGAAATATAATTTATAGAAATTATTTATAGAAAATAAATAAGCAATAATGTGAATAACAAACTATTTTTTATTTAAAATTTCATCAAATCATTGATTAAAAATATATCTGTATTGTTTATGTATATAGATATCTGACATCAACGACACCCCTCCCATCCGTACTGTGATTGGTTGCTCGCAAGGATTCCTGGGTAGGTAACTTCAGCGGAGTCTCCAAAGATGCAGGCTTCACGGAAGACCACCACATAGGAGGCGCTCACGAAAACACGTTTGAGCCCTAAAAAGACGACTGGGACACTCTACGGACTAGTAGACTTGGCGAGCACGCGCAATTTAAGTCCGCGAGACCGCAAGTCCACATGAAGTGCGTAATTTGGGACAGGACCTAAAATGGAAAGTCATTAAAGGAAGTTAATTTTTTTATTTTTAACTAAAGATTAGGAGGGCACACGAATTTTTAAAAGAGAATGACCCACATTGATAAACTTTTTACAATAAACGGTGCAATATTTCATGAAAAAATTCCAATGCAATTTTTAATTTCACTGGGACTTAAGGCTCAGGAAAAACTCACAATGCTCATGTGCACCCATTAATTTTTACAATTTTTTTTTGTAAATTGTACAAAACATTCTGGATATTCATTCCATAAATTAAGAATAAAGCATATTAGTGCACATGTAACCACACAGAACATGCCATTGTCACATTAGGCTTGTTCGAGCTTGTGAGATGCTGCGCCGGCTGAGCAAGCCGGCTGTTCTCGAAATGCTCTCGCGGTATGTCACGTGGCATCGGCGCCGTTTCAAGTCGGACAAAATTTCTAACCTGCATGCACTGCTTCAAGTCAGATTTCGAACGATCTGCGCAGCGCCGCATGAAGTCGAACAAGCCTATTTATATAATACGCCCCGCCTCTCGACCGCACGTTTGGATTCCCGAGTCCGTGATTGGCTGTTACGCGTGTCACTCATACCAAGTCTGACGCAAGTGGGCGTGTCGTGTGTATATAACGGCATCGTTTGTGTAAAAGAGAAATACAGAAACATGTCGTCCGTCGATTTGACCAAGCTAGGAGCCAATCAGCTAAAAAACACCACGTCTGGAGAGGTAATTTACCTTGTTTATGCGGGTGATAGTTAACCAAGTTAATGCAGAAATGTATGTTGTGAAATGTATAGTGCGCTGTCATTTTGTGACTTCCTGTTGGGACATAATTTTTGTTGGCAGGTGTCTGTACTGTATTATCAGATCTGCATCAGGAATACCATTACAAATAATGGTACAAATAAGAGTTTATTTTGTGTTTGCTGTGTGCATTGTAAGATATCTGCATTAAAATGTGTTTCAACATCTCAAGTTGGTTGGTCACATGCACATGTGTATCTGCTGCTATGATCAGGGCCCAAAACAAGCAAAGTCATACACCCTAATAATAAATGCATCTATTCCACATGATCTTGTATTGGAAACAGAGTCTCTATTCGTATTTTTTGACAAAGCACATTATAAGATGATGTTTGTAATTTTGTTTCTCTGTTCTCTTCAGATGGTGGAGGTGGGCTCTCTTTGGCGGGAACAGACGGTGGTCCTCTTCTTCCTCCGGAGGTTTGGATGTCAGGTGTGTCGGTGGTTGGCCGCTGAGGTCAGTAAACTAGAGAAGGACCTGAAAGCGAACGGTGTTGCTCTGGTTGGTGTTGGACCTGAAGTCTTAGGAGTGAAGGAGTTTAAGGATGGAGGATTTTTAAAGGGTGGTGAGTATTAACAAGAGCGTACTGTCATTATGGCTATAGAGGGACATAACACTTGCGTGTATAAAAAAATGTAAATAATTTGAAGGTTTATGGTCAATTTGGATTTTCTTACTTTTGGATTTAGACTTTAAACCCTAGTAGAATAGAATTTAAAGATTGTAAACCCTAAACCTTCATTGAATTTGCATTCATCTCTTATAAACGTTTCGTATGAATCTGTGCCTTTTGCTGTCAGTTAATCTGTTACTTTGTTACCCATGCTTGTGTTTACTTCAGGTTTGCCGCTGATAAAAAGGTGTCACAGGTTTCTTCCTGCTGCTGTGAATCTTTAACTTTCTTTCTTTCAGAAATTTACATCGATGAGAAGAAACAATGCTACAAAGATTTAGGCTTTAAAAGGTATGAGGGCCACTATGTAGTGTCATAACTGAAGTGTTTATCAGGTTTTACCCAATATTATTATATTTTATTGATATATTATTATTATTCCTAAGAAATAGTAAACACATCAGTCAACCAATATTTGAGAAAAGTTTTAAAATGAAATGCATGTTATAAAGATATCAAGAATAACATATTCATTAATACTTTTGATAATACAGGTACAATGCCATAAATATAGTTCCCGCTGCAATGGGAAAGAAAGTACGAGAAATTGCCTCAAAGGTATTTACGATACTTTACAAACTAATTTAATTATTATTATTATTATTTGACTGTAGATGGATCTTATTTGTGGTCTCATTTATTATAAATGGGTGATTTGCTTGTATTGTTTTGATGGCTCACTTGCCTACAACAACCACATTGTTTTCATCAAAGGAGTTATTTTAGAAAAATCATGTGATCCCAGTTTATCCTTCTTTTTTGAAGGCCAGTGCTGAAGGAATTCAAGGAAACTTTAGCGGGGATCTTTTGCAGAGCGGTGGCATGCTCATAGTCGCTAAAGGTAACTTTAAACATTCCTTATCGCCCAGCGTAGTAAGATTCATAAAGTTTCACAACTTGTTTTCATAACTTGGAATTGGCCTCATGTTTTAGTTACGCAAGGCACATGATTATGGCTTTTTATGGGTTTCCTGGAGTCACAAATTCCTCTGTGTGCTTGTAAAACTGCCCTAGCAGGAAGTCATTGAAGTTTGTCACTAGAGGGCAGCATAACTTCACATTTCAAAAACCCAGCACACGCAAACCTGCAGCTGAGAAAAACGTTCCGAAAACAAATGTGATGATGAAATGTGCCTGTGGCAAAGATGACCTCTTGTGATACCTGTTTTGGATTGAGACACGTTTTCAAAACATCTAATTTGAATTAATTTAACTATTGTAGATTATATTTCACTTCCATGAGTTTGATCTCTTTGATCTTTCTGCATCATAAAATCTCAGGGAGAACAAATGACCTCTTTTGTCTGTTCAGGTGGAGAGAAGGTTCTGATGCATTTTGTCCAGAATACGCCAGGAGACAATGCATCGCTTGAAGACATCGCCAAAGCTCTCGGGATTTCAGTCAGTGTTCAGGCTGGTGAGAGACCACAGGTAATGTAGACGTCATATTCTGGGTGGGCATCCTATCTGTTGTTTCAGTGGTTTCCGTGGTCATAGGAAAATAATTGCGCCATATTGTTACTTTGTTGAAGTTTTGGCTGTAGGAATTATCCTCCTGATCCATTTTGAATGGATCTATTTAAGCAAACTTATACTTTGCTTTATAAATCTCATGTTTGTGCTTGATTGCATGTGTTGAATCTGTGTCTTTTGTTCACAAACAATACATTATCTAAGAAAGTCCAGTATCACCCTTTTACTACAAATAAAACCCAAAAAACATGTTTACTATAAACCATGGCCTTGCTACAGTAACCATAATTTAATAATAGTATTTGTAGTAAAACTGTGGTCATACTAATGGTGATCAATCTACAAAAACATAGTTTCTACACTTACTATAATAAAACCATGGTTAGTTTTGTAAGGGCGCTTATAGATGGTTTCAAAGTGATGACATAAACACACGTTCGTGGACTGCCCTTAACTTCCGGTACACATTCACAAACAATAGTGCCTGTAAATGATTTCTGATAACAAGCAAAAGAAACCGAAAAAAAGTTACTTGGCTAAACTTGTCTCTCCAATATTTAGACTGCGATACCAATCTCAACCGCTAGATGTCAATGTACCATGCAGTTTCTTTAAATTCGACCAAACTACATGACCCATTCAACAAATTCTTTATTTAAAAAATTAAACGCAACAAAATTCAACATCGTTTATTTAAATTTTTTATACATAAAATAATAATGTAAATAAATATTAACATAAATTAATTATAGTTTAATTTTATTAGACACTAGCCAAACACAGACCGGAAGTTAACTGCAGTCCTGGCGTGCGAGTCCGATGAAACGGTCTATACTTGCATACTATCCGTGTCATTTTAAATAAATGTAAAACCAGTAAAATATTATTTCTTGCATATTTTGTAAAGAAACACAAAACAGTTTGCTTTGGATAAAAGCATCTGCTAAATGTACACACCGTAATATCGTAGCACAAAATGATTTTGGGTTGCAATTATCAATGCAAAAGGCTAGAACATTTGATACATGGGACACCAGAAAACTGTGTACCATTATATGAAGTTCTGTTGAAACGGTATGTAATAATCAGAAGTGAGTTAAAGAGATCATAATAAAATGTAAAAAAAAGTGAGAGAAAAAAAGCTGTACGTGCTACATCAAGACTAAAGCCTTGTGTTCTGTTGACCTAGTTGAAATATGAAGTTGTGTGACGCTGTGGTCAGTCATGTGTTTGTTGTTGAATGAATTACTATATACAACAGCACAAATCTCTCTGATCTTTGATGCACCTGGCCTTGAGTTTTCTGCAGACCAAACCGACCACTGCCTCCCCCCAGCTGCTATTTTTGTTACGGGGGGATTTTACGCAGTTGGTTCTTAATGTCACGGGCTGTCTGATGTAAGGGTTTTACGGCGATGTCCTGCAGGAAATGGCACTGTTTTCTTTCTCTTGTGAAGTTCAAGACAGAATGACCATGTTATTGTGGGCACATGTGTCTTCAATTTAAAAAAGAAAGCATGTTGAACTTCCTCTAAAAATCCCCTGAGAAGAAATGACATTACGAGTAGGAGTATAAATGTGATGCTGGTTATCAGTTTTAGCCCGCCGCATACAGGCTTTAGCCAATACTTCATCAGACGCTTTTTATCTATTGTAGCTTTATTGATGTTAAAATACTTTCTTATAAACCAGTTTTTATTCCAAAACAGTTGTAGATTTAAAGTGCCATACATTGCAAGGTTTAAACCTAGTCGGTGTATAAAAACGAAGAGATTTCATTCTTGCTTGTACAATCAAAGTAAATGGCCTCATGAATATTTTTTTGTACAATTCTAGTACCTGGCTCAAGCATACACTCATGTCGAGTTTAGTTCTGCGATTCATTTCTGGTCAAGTTTCTAACTTATTTATTTTTAGATATTGAAAATATTTTCGTGCTGCAAGTAGAGATTTGGTTTGCATAAAGACATTTTTGTCATTTGGCAAAAAGGTAAATGTAAAAATGTCTCTTCAAAAGATGTGGCAGGTCTTCGTGAAAGAGTGTGTAGTTTTTGTCATTAGTTTAGTTTCATCAGTGCTGCCATAAACCTTGTTCAGAAACCTTCATTGTGTGGCACCACACCCCGACAACTTCCATCAGATCCAAAGAATAAACATGGTGTCAGTCAACATGAAATCTCAAAGCTTTGAAGTTGAATAACAGGACATGTCGCAGGTCTGTAGATCTTCATCTTTGATGCCACCTCCCGTCTGCTGGTTTTAGACCGGGCGGGAGTGCAAAGGTTTGTTTCATACAGACATAAATGTAGTAACGTACCCACCCATGAACGCTATTCCGGTTCAGAATCCTGGACCTGATGGACAGTAGATAGACTCATGAACTTCTCATTAGTTTCATAAATTAGACTGAAAAACCCCTTTTTTATTTTGGGAAAAATCTTCTGGTTGTAATTTTGACCTTAATGTATACAATATTAGTGGACACGCCCTCAGCTACTTCTGTTTTTTAACCGTTTTTGTCATTTTCAGTGTAATGAAGATGTTTGCACGGGTGATGACAGAAGAACTTAACATTATGATGGATGAAGATCAAGATCTGCTGATGAAGATGAATGCATTCTTTTAAATCTAATACTTATCGACTGTAAATTTGCATTTTGAAAATGTAACTATTTAAGATTTTGATGTATTGATTATTTTTGAATGTATTGATTATGAACCTCATGAATTAGTGTTTGTTAGTAATTAAGCTCTGGCGCTTGCTGTGTTATGAGAGCTTGTGTGATTTAACACTGATCTGCCTTGATCTTCAAACTCCTGACAAATGTACTGAAACTGCTTTAAGATGTTATTAATCACTGAAACAGGTTTACATGCGTGTATTTTGTCATAAACTGTGTATGTGCCGGAGTTTAGATGCTCTGTTTTAATTCCATTTTTTTCATTATGATTTTCTGATCATTTCCAAACTGAAGATGTGACATTTTGACGTATGCATGATTTAAAAAAATATATATTAATATTATCTGTTTGTCTTTTTGTGGTTTTGTATTTCTACAGGAATTTGCCTTAACATTTAGTATAACACAACAAACTTGCCTCATCAGGAAAAATGATAAAGTGGATGTTGATCATTAGAGAATGTGAAGGTGTGAAAGTCTCAACTGCTATCTGAAGTGTGGCATTCACGTCTCATCTAATTCAACATCTAATCGGGATTTTATCCTTGACATAAAATTTATTGTTATTATTATATGCAAACATTTACGATGTTGCCGAAAGGCACAAATTCCTTCCCACAAAAAAAGAACAAATGCTGAAAATTGATTTGTTGCTTTACATAAGTTTATTGTTTAAGCGTACATAGTTTCTCTTAAATATGACAACTATAGTTTCATGAGGTTAAAGAAGCCTATAGCTATATATTATTATTAAGCCTGCAATATGTATTGGCAGAACAATATAATTACAAAGCATTCACTTAGAAAGTATTTCAAATGTATCTTAATTAACATATAATATCAATAACATATTTAATCTTTTAACATGTCAACAAGTCTATGTACAGAATAAGAGCAAGTACAGACATATTGAAATAGCAGCATCTGTGAGCATGTGACATCTTAACAGGAATCTGTTTTTTTCTGATGAAGCCAATTTTCATTACAATTCAGCACATCTTTACCTCCCATTCTCATTACTGTAATGCAAAATAAATCGTATAAGATCATAAACTATAAGAATATAAACTATTCATGCAGTATTTGTTACTGTCTTTATGCTGATTTTCATAAATCATTGTATAACAGTAATGAGAATCTAATGTGTATCGCCTTAGAGAGCATTTAAACAACAAACTTTAAACTGCATAATGATATAGAGAATTTGACGGGGCAAATGTGCTTAATGGTCATGAAAGTAACGCAACAAATCTTTGTCGTCACATAAATAGGCTTCATTATTCACACTAAATACATCCTCTTACTTTTTCCTTCGGTTGTGTGACATGTTAAACAGGGAAATCACAGAATCTGTAAAACTCAGTTGTGGATTAGTCATGTTTCTGGTACAGATGACAAGTATTTCATAAAGTCCTGCACTGAAGAAAGAGAAACATTAAAACATCTATGAAGAATCACTAAATGCACGCAAATGTTATTTTACAATTCACACGTGGCAAACGTGTTTCACAGGCTCCTTTTTCAAGTTTTTTTCTTGGCAGTTGTATAAATCACAGAAGAGGATTTCATTAAATTCACAATATACAAAATATCAATGTTTCTCAAAAGCACATTTTCAATCCTTGGCACAGATATATATATATATATCTCTCTCTCATTGAAGTCAACATGAAATTTGCAAATGAAACTTTCTTGATTGCTCTTATTCATGTTTGATCTAATGGTTAAAGTGATCAAACGCCTTTATTATGTAGATAAATTAGTTTGGATTTCATGTTGACTTCAATTTTGTATAAAGAGCAGGTAGTTCATATATTATTATTTGTTCTAAAAAGTCAAACTATTTACAGCCTTGGTAACGTTTATGCAAGCAAACATGGACTTATTTTGCCAAAGATGAGCCTTCCCTTCCAATTAAATCTAAATAATGAAAAAATGATCAACTTTGAAATGAACAGCTATAGAGAATAACAGGTGTTCAGTATTATAGGTTCATCATTTCTTTAAAAGTCATTGTTTTTAAATGTTTGTTTTTAAATGACAAAGGATTTTGCAAGTGTCAGTATCCGCTTGAATCCACTAAATCGATTTTTTTATGAGGAATGGCTGGAGTTCTTGTCTTGTATGGTTTTACAAAAAAATTATAATTCAGGCGTTGCATTTTATTTGGCATTTCATTTCTGTAAAACCTATAATGCTGTTATAGTGAAATTCTAGTACTATATACTGTGTATGTTGCCTGCATCGATACATCACTCGTTGTCCCGTGCATCAAACAGTACGCGCCATTACAGTGGTGTCGAGGTTTAGATTGGCGAGCAATGAGGCTTCAAAGGCAAATATGAACATTCTCATGATCAAATTCTCTGCTGTGAGAGATAACAGTCATAATCAATATCCCAACCCAACCCCATATCTTTCCTTATTGACTCCGCTAAGCTTTCCGAGAACTCCGCAATCCTCTTCTCCCTCTGCGGTGGCAATCTGACGTTTGTTTGATCTCGATCATATGTTCCTCCCTCCTTCACTTCTGCTGTCATTACGGCTTAATCAAGATAACAGCAGCCTTGACCACATCTCTAATGAGAAGACCGCTTCCACAACAACTGTCCCCCGCCGCCCCGTCAGTCCCCGTGTTCTCGGCGCGCGACCGATCAATTTATGAAATCAGGAGATACGACTTCACTTAACTCGTCTAGGCGGCAAGCGCGAGATCCTTTCACCTAACAAATCCTCCTGTCGGTTAATGGTACAGTGTGTAGTACAAAAATACAAAGTCCTTCCTGGAATCAAAGCTGAAAACCATAAACCAGTCTTGGTTGCAGGACAAATCAGCTACCATGTTTCAAGAACCAACTTGAACTTTGTACAACTGCAGTTTTAAAATGTATAATTAATCGCGATTAATCGCATCCAGAACAAATGTTTGTGTTTACATAATATTTATCTATGTACTGTGCATAATATTTTTGTATTTATAAATACAAACACATACACATGAATACATATTTAGGAAATATTTAAATATATTTATTTATATTTACCAATAATTGAAATTATAAATAAATGTTTGTACATTTTTGATTTTTCTTAAATATATGCATGTATGTGTATGTTTTAATAAATACAAAATTATTATGCACAGTACACAGATATATATTATGTAAACACAAACTTTTATTCTGGATGCGATTAATCGCGATTAATCGTTTGATTGGCTGGAAGGTGTGCATTAAAACCCTTTAACGCACAGGTAGCTCCAGTACGTTTGATTACATTTTAAATTTAACTGACAAAATCACTGTAATTTTCACCTGTTTGATCTAAAATTTCACTGTAAACATCAATAAAAGATTTAACTTGGCAAATGACCATGGTATAAGCGGGATAATCCACAGCTAGCTGTGCGTTAAAGGATTTTAATGCACTTCGCAGAGGCAACCACCCTCCTTCTTGGCCTCCACGTCGTGCATTAAAACCCTTTATATATATGAAGAGTTTGTTTCCAAAATGATATAACTCCGTTTTTTTAATTTTTCAAAAATCATGTTTTTATCCTGTTGCATGTTTTTATTGTGTTAGTTACCTGTATTTTCTTTTGTTATTATGGCTTAAATCAAAACAAACCAACTGCAGTTTGATTGATAATCGGAATGTACAATAAAAAAACATGATTTTTGTAAAAACAATTATCTCATTTTGGAAATAAACTCTTCATATATACAGTATATATATATACACAGTGTATATATATATATATATATATACATATACACACACATAGTATATATATATATATATATATGTGTATATATATGTACAGTATATATATATATATATATACAGTATATGTATATACAGTGAGGGAAATAAGTATTTGATCCCCTGCTGATTTTGTAAGTTTGCCTACTTACAAACAAATGAAGGGTCTATAATTTTTATGGTGGGTTTATTTTAACTGATAGACACAGAATATTAAAAAAAATCAGGGGAAAAAAATGTTATATAAAGGTTATAAATTGATTTGCATTTCAGTCAGTGAAATAAGTATTTGATCCCCAAGCAAAACATAACTTTGTACTTTGTGGAGAAACCCTTGTTGGCAAGCACAGAGGTCAGACATTTCTGATAGTTGGTCACCAGGTTTGCACATGTGTCCGGATACATTTAGTCCACTCCTCTGTCAATCTTTAAGGTTTCTTGGCTGTCGCTCAGCAAATTGGAGTTTTAGCCTCCTTCACAGAGGTTCTATAGGACTAGGGTCTAGAGACTGGCTAGGACATTTAATGTGCTTCTCCTTAAGCCACTATTTGGTTGTCTTGGCAATATGTTTTGCGTCTTTGTCATGTTAAAGGCTCATCCATGACCCATCTTCAGTGACCTAGTTAAGGGGAGGAGGTTCTCGTCCAAGATTTTACGGTACATGGGCCCGTCCCTCAGCCCCTCAATGCGGTGAAGTCATCCTGTATACCTGTAGCAGAGAAAAAGCCCTAAAGCAGAATGTTTCCAACACTGTGCTTCTCTGTAGACATGATGTTCTTGGGCTCATAGTCAGCATTTCTCTCCCTCCAAACACAGGAGTCCATTTTGGTCTCACAGCAGTGCCAGCACTTTCGCCAAAGCCTTTTCTGAATCATTTTTATGTTCATTGTCAAACTTAAGACGAGCCAGGCGGGCCTTCTTGGGCAGGAGGACCTTGCGGGTGCTTCAGGATTTCAGTCTACTGTGGCATAGCGTGTTACCAATGTGTTACCAATGTTTTGCTTGCTAACTGTGTTCCCAACTGTCTTGAAATCATTAACAGGCTTCTTCCGTGTAGTTCTGGGCTGATCTTTAACATTTCTCATGATCATCTTTACCCCATTGGGGAAATATTGCAGGGAGCTCCAGAACAAGGGCATTTGATAGTTATTTTGTATATCTTCTATTTCCAAATAATCACACCAACAGTTGTCTCCTTCTCACCAAGCTTCTGTCTGTAGCCTATTCAAGGTTTGTGCAGGTCTCCAATCTTGTCGCTGACATCCTTTAAAACCTATTTGGTCTGGACCATGGTGTTGGAGAGGTTGAACTGGAAGATACAGATTCTGTTGGCAGGCATCTTTTATATACATAACAAGCTGATTTAGGAGTACTTTCTTAAAGTGACAGGACTAATCTGTGGTCCATATAGGCACATAACCAATCTGTGGAGCCAGAATTCTTGCTAGTTGGTAGGGGATCAAATACTTATTTCACTGACTGAAATGCAAATCAATTTATAACCTTTATATAACATTTTTTTCCCCTGATTTTTTTTAATATTCTGTGTCTATCAGTTAAAATAAACCCACCATAAAAATTATAGACCCTTCATTTGTTTGTAAGTAGGCAAACTTACAAAATCAGCAGGGGATCAAATACTTATTTCCCTCACTGTACCTGTATATGTGTGTGTGTGTATATATATATTTTTTTTTTTGCGTGTATATGTATATATATATATATATATGTATATGTAAGTATATATATATGCAAACAATTTCAAAGCGCACAATGCAGTGACATCTTTGCTAAGGAAAGCCAGTGAAAAACCAGATCAGGAGCATCTGAAATGTTCAAGATCTTTAACCCGCTTATTAAAGCACAAAAAGTCTTGTTAAACAACAAGACAATAGTCTGTGACCTGTTATTTTGTTCCTGTATTGCAGTGTCTGCCTGCCATTTTCTGCTGGCGTACAAGAGTCTGTGTCACAAAGCCAGGCATCGATAATCTAATCTATTTATGGACAAAAACATGAAGCTTGAAGCGTTTTAACAGTCTTAAAGTTGTCAGGTAATAGTTACAGATGCACGTAACGTTAAGCCCTCGTACTTAACCAAATAAAAATACAGGGTCAGCACATGCATTAACAAAATTAGGAAAACTGCAATCAATAAGACTCTGTTTCTCACCACTGCATGCTTTAAACCAAATATGTATATATATATAAAACATCTCAAGGATGTCTATTGAGAAAGGAAAGATGCCAAGACACAATGTACGTGGGCTTCCGAACCTCATCTTGAAATCTCTATGCGGAGAGGCGACAGAATCGAATGCCAGCCGGGGGACTTATCTGTTTACATAATCCGAAAAAGGTTTTTTGCTCCATGTCAGTAAGCCTCGGCACAATGAAACCGTTTGGCATCATCTAACGTCATTATTAATAACGCGTGAGAAGCCTGCAAACAGGCACACAAGATGAAATCTAAAAGTCAAGCGTCTCTTCAACGTTTGGTGAGAAAGCATGCCTCAAAACAACACCCTTCACTACATCTGCACATCTGTTGGTTATGCGTGTGCATTTGAAAGTTCACAGTAAACATCTATGTAGTCACGTATGTTGGCGTCTAACACACATCAGACCGACAGGCAGGTGCCACTGTGGAATAACAGCACAACAGCTGCCGTGTTGGTGAAATATACACAGACTCGGGATATTAACGGGTTACCACACTCGACATTTCTCTTTTGGGTTCATGGGGGTTCCTCGTTCACAATGGAAGGCCTCGGAGAACGCTTCAAAGTTCTGGAGGGATCCGAGGACCCTGTTAAAAGAAGCAGAGCTCTCAGTATTTCATTAAGAAGCTTATTTGAAGCTTATCTACACCCTGGACAGTAACTGGACACTTAAGCCACTTTAAATAAATGTTACATTTACATGTAATCTGGTCCAAAACTGAAAAGCAGAATAACAAAAGCATAGATCATCACATGAACACATTCCCCTAACATTTGACAATCACAAAGCGTTTAAAGGTTTATTATATACTGTACACTACACGTGTCCCTTACTCATTCTATATTTATATTTTTAAATTGCAAAATCACTTTGCATTTTTGAGGACTAAACAGCATTGAAGGATTTTTTTTATCTATGCTAGACTCTTATTGGCTGCTCTTTATTCATTATTTGGTCCAAGTAATCCGTTTAAGGAATAGTTTTAAATAAAAATGTTTAGTAATAAAAAAATGAATTATATTTTTGTCAAACATATAGATACACCTTGAGATAATTGTTTTTGTAAGATTATAAGAAATATTTTTATGGAGAGCAAATGGAAACTTTTTCCTGCGTCTCAGATGTTTCTCTTGAGAAAAAGAGTCAGAAATGTCACAAATGTGTCTGTCATTAGAGTTGCAGAAGAGAATAATGTGTCAAACTGAGCTCAGATTTGTCACGTCTGCAATCAAAAGTCAATATTATTGAAGATCTCAATATGAACTCAAACATTTCTCATCAAATTGACCCAAATCCAGATTATTTTACTTCTACAATCTACATTCATTTTACACCTCCATCCTCTTAATGGATTTAAGCAATTACAGTCTCACTTGTTTCTGTTTTTATTTCTCCTAACCAATTTTAGGAGAAACATCTGAGACTAAATTGATGCTTAAATCAAAGTAACCATTAATATTGAATCACAAATACTGTACTGTGGAAATGGTCTTGCCTGTACTCCAAAGGGCTGTGTGGATCTGTCTTGATAGACTGTATGGCGTATTCAGGACGGCAAGCGCCACACCAGACCTATAGAAAACAAGCAATTCTAACGTAATAATAAAATAACCATTGATGTCTTTATATCTGACAGATACACATTATGGACAGATGAACACATTTACATGAGCAGTTTCTGTAAGCTATACAACACATAAAGATGTGAACAGAACCTTGTGCACTTACTGTCAAAAGCACAATATCTGCCGACATGGAAATATTTTTTCGTACCTCGACCTCCAAAAATACTTTTAAAGTTGGTCATTTGCCATCCATACTCAATTCATTGGACAGCGTGTGATTCAATTATGAATTTCACGCTTGGAGGATTATATTAGAGGGCCTAGAGTCACTTATTTTCAGAAGGTTAAGCATCACCTGCACCTTTAATAAAATGTCAGTTTAATTTGATGCGGCCGTTGAGAGACTGACCGGAATCACCTTGCACGGGCATCAGGCTGAACACATTAAACCCAAACTGATTCATGATCACATACCTGGGCAAAGTTTAGAAAGAAGAGCTGTTTATGATCCATGTCCAATCCGGGAAGACGGGGCTCCTCGCCCTCCCTCTCCACCCACTTTATATACGCCTAACATCACACACAAGATATATACATGATCTGAAGAAAATGTGTCATGTTTGCTCATCAAAAACTTGATGGTTCACTTTAACAACCCACCGCTGTCTCTATATGATGCTTTGCTTTAAATACACGGCTTAGGTTTTTCTGTCCGTCATAATAATTCAGGAGGAGTTACGTGTCAAAAATTCTAACTTAGGCTGAATCTATCAGGAAAGGAATCACTTTAAACCTTATATGCTTGGCGAACTCCACCGTTGTCTGCAATATTCTCTCCTAATGTTGTGATGCCACTGACCTGCGACAAAGTACATGTAACAAATGTCAACAATGTTTGAACAGAATGATGTAATGAATGAAAAATCAGATGTTGCTCTTTAATAGCTCAAGACTTTTAACAGAATTCCCAATTGTGCAGATATAAATCAGACAATTGTAGGTGTACAATAAGATCAATAATTAATGTGGACGGCAAAATGCAGGTCATTTTGTTCGTGAGAACAATATTTGATTTCTCGGATCAAGCACGCAAAGCAAGGCAAGCAGCATTCGCTTACAAAAAAAGTTTGTGTGCTTTACTTATTTTAAACTAAAACATTTAGTAGTATGCTATCAGTCTTTTACTTAGAAATATACAACCTACAAGATCACTAGTACTACATAAAGTATACATTTGTCTTTATTTCAGTACATTTTTATTGTAAAATAAAAATTAAATACTTAAAGATCAAGTAAATGTTTTATTGTAAATATTGCATACATTATATTGTAGATGGCTATAGATCACCTGGACCTAAAAGCAAGCATTTATAAGGTACATTTTGTCACTGACATCTGTACACATAACAAATACACTTTTATTCGCTATGCTTAATAAAAATGACGAAGTATACTTATTTTTGTAGGAGTTGCTGACTACTGCCTATGTAGGGAGCAACTTTCTTAGGACGCAACCAGACTGAATATGATCTTATAGGTGTCAGATTTGAAACACTCCACATAGAAACACTTTCCATCATACTAAACCCAGTAAACTTACATTCTGGCCTCCTGCAAGTTTCCAGCTGAATTTTCCATACTGTTCCACCATGCATTTAGATTGATCTTCAAAGTGTTCGGCAGAATAGTTACTCCACCAGTTATTCATATTCCCATCTTTATCAAAGTTCCGGCCTGCAAATGTAAACGATGAATTTTACGGTCTGAGCTATATTTTAAAGTACAATGAGAACCAATTTATCAGTGATATTTACAAGCTCTACTTCAACTTTGCTTTTAATACATCACGCAGAAATGAGATCATCAAAGATTACAAATGGGTTTTTTTTCATCCAAAACTGAATATAATTGGTACCATCCATCAGATGGGATGTAGATTACCGTGGTCATCAAATCCGTGAGTTATTTCGTGTCCTATAACCATCCCGATTCCTCCAAAGTTCAGAGCCTGAAGTTGTTTCTCGCTGAAGAACGGCGGCTGTAAGATGCCAGCGGGAAAGACTGAAACATTGAGTCGGAGGAGAAAACATCTTATTCAATAATAATAGAGCTGTTACTTTTAAAAACAACCATTTTTTGTTGTAAAAAATAAAATTGTATAAATATAATATTTATATAATTTTATTTTTATATATAGATGTCACATTAAAAATATCCCAGTGTAATATCTGAAATATAAAATGTCACAATTTTTTCAAATGTCCTTTGTATAGAAATTTGATTTACTTTACTTGAAATTAGGGCTGTCAAAAGATTAATCACGATTAATCGCATCCAGAATAAAAGTTTGTGTTTACATAACATATGTCTATGTACTGTGCATATTAATTTTGTATTTATAAATACAAACACATACACAAGTATACATATTTAGGAAATATTTACATTTATTTATTTATATTTACCAATAATTGAAATTATATATAAATGTTTATTCATATTTAGATTTTTCTTAAACATATGCATGGATGTGTATGTGTTAATAAATACAAAATTATTATGCACAGTAAACAGATAAATATTATGTAAACACAAACTTTTATTCTGGATGCGATTAATCGCGATGAATCTTTTTGAAAGATTACTTGCCCTACTTGAAATATAAAAATCTATCAGAAAATAGAAATTATTTTACACAGTTAATGAAGATTCAGAACTATTTTATAAGGTGGCTAATTTGCTGTTAAGGTTAAGGGTGGGGGGTGGGGCATCATTATCAATCATATGTTTTTTATTCAAATTCATATGAAATTTATACAAAAAAGTATATGAAATATAAAAATTCATCAGAAAATATCAATGATTCAACTAAAACCCACAAAAGCTCATTCATTTGCATTTACATTTACATTTAGTCATTTAGCAGACGCTTTTATCCAAAGCGACTTACAAATGAAACAATAGAAGCAATTGGAACAACACAAGGACAACAAAAGCATAAGTGCAGTAAAAACTGGTCTCATATAGCCTACCACAGTATACAAAGCTAAGGTTTTTTTTATAGAAAGAGTAGAAAAGAAATAGAAGTCAGAACTAATCGGTCATGTGTTGACGGATTGTTAACGTTTGTGTTGACGTTCTCGTTTGCATTTTTAACATGATCTGCTTTTGCGTTAGGTTTAGGGGTGGGGCTTCATTATTACTTAGTCAAATAATGCTTTTTGTACAGTTCATTGTGTATGAATTCATACAAAATAGCAACATTGTAAAACGAATTCATTCAATCCCTCACACACAACCAGTAAAAGAATGAAAAAAGTGTTTTAAAGGAGTTTATTGTCTTAAAGTCCACAGGGTCAGTAACACCCAGTAATGTGATGATAATGTTGTATACCGGACAGTAAAACCCATATTACAACTGGAACACAAACATCACAGCCACGCACGCTCTGTCCTCCAGCTATAGTTCACAATCCCGTACAGCTGCCTCTCGTCTCGCAAATAGCAATTCAGAGTGAAGTGTTTCCCAGATTGTCCGAGAACATTAAAATGTGCAATCTAAGAGTAATTACGTGGAAATTTCTCCCACAGAAAATCTGCATAATCACCCGGCTTTTGTAATCTCTGTATTAACCCGAGCTGAATAGCGGCGTTCTGTGCCTGAAGCTCTGGAATATCTGAAGCGCAAGCTTTGTGGCCACCGGAGCCTGAAACTAGCTTTGTTTTATCTATAGAAAAATGCACAATGGGCATAAGAGGCGTTATGGCAATGGACCGAGAAAACATTTCTATCAGGAGCCGAGTCTTCAAGCTTAGCTGCTAATATGACCAGAACAAATGAAGAGTCAAAGAAGAGTTACATTTTTTTCAAAAATCATGTTTTTTTGTGCATTCCAATGAACATCAATCAAACTGCAGTTGGTTTGTTTTGATTTAAGCCATAATAACTCAAAAAAAATACAGCTAACTAACACAATGAAAACATGACATAATAAAAAACATGATTTTTGAAAATTGAGTCATCTCATTTTGGAACCCAACTCTTCAAATATACTTCAACAAGAGGACCGGTGTGAATTCATTTTTTTGCTGGTTTAAGCTGGTTAGTACTGGTTTGGTTCTTAACTAGCTGACAGCACCTAGAATTGCAAAAATGATATTTTCCACGTCACCTTCATGCATCAACTCTGGAAATAACATCCAGAAGTGTTTTCAGTCACCTAGTGGACTATTTTAGACTATCGTCTATAGATCATTTGAGGTTTATCAATGACAGGAAAGCAGTTTAGTATTTATAAATGGAAGTGTGAATTTACCAATCTGGTTTCTGTTGTGCGAATAGAAAGCGTTGACCACCGCAGCACCAATAATCCACCTAAAAACATTCAGAGAAAAAGAAAAACATCAGGGTTCACGGAGGAAACAGTGTTCATTTGCTTATTTGGTGGTTTCGTACATGTGGGGATCCACCGCCTCTCTCAGCTTCTTATGACCTTTCTGAGCGGATGCTGCCAAGTTCTCCAGAACATTCTCAAAGTAGTTCTCCTGACTGAAATTCAGCTGTGTGGAGAGAGAGAGATCAATGTTTATTTCAGTTTAACGTATGTTCTTATATTTCACATTTCTGTGAATGAGACATTATATTGGTTTGAATGATGTTGATGTTGAAGGTCGCATTGAGCGGTTCATACGTGTGTATATTCCTCGTCCAGCTTCTTGTTTTCCTCCTCCAGGATGTGGTCGGGATAACCGATCTGTTCCGATACGGCCATTGCCTGAAATATCAAGACAGTAGGAGTGGAGGGTGAACTTTTGTGGGGTATTACATGGTCTACCAGAGTAGATCTAGTCTTTTCACTCAACACACAAAGTTTAGATCTCACATGATAGACAACGTAGCTAAACCAAACCATCTGTTATTCACTCACTTCCAAAGTTTATTTTAGAAGCTACCCTACAGCTATAAAAGCTCTGCCTGTGCAAAGCATCTGCTAAACGAAGAGATGTAGCCTAAATGTAACGTTACCTTCTCTCTGGCCTTTTCTTTGGACTGCTCATCCATCCAGCTTAACTCCTCCAGGGTGTCCACATAAGCTTCTTGAATCTTTTTGATCAGATCTCCCACCTGATCAACACATTTCAAATATATGAGATCAAAATACAGCCACGGGAAAAAATTAAGACACCTATTTTCAGTTATGTGTTTAGGTAAAATTATCATTTTTGTTTCGTTTTGTGAACTATTAACAATATTGCTCACCAATTTCAAATGCATTTATTTGCAGAAAAATATTTTCATAAGTTCATATTCACTTTTAAGCAATACAACAGTAATATCTGTGCTTAGGAAAAGTTTGTGTGATTTTCATCATGCTCTCAGTCTTTCACATTGACGTTGGATGACTTTATGTCCCTCCTGAGGTTTGGTTTGGTTTACTTGAAATTCAACAGACACTGGACTGAAATGACCACAACACATCTAGAAACGCTGATTAAATGAACATTTGGAATCTGGTGTGTTTTGGCTAATGTTGTGGTCTTACCATTCGTTTACTGTTTCCAGAGAAGGTTTCCCGGACATAAAGGGCGCCCACGGCGTTCTCCATATTACCCTGAACATAGCGGACACAATCTCTCCACCTCGCTTCTTCTACCGTTGTGCCATGCAAAGCCTGATATAAAGTGACTGTATTGTTAATAAATGCATGCTTAAACTGATTTACAGTACAACAATGCAGATGGTATACACATTGTTCAACTCAGGATTGGTGAGGGAACAAACCCATATAGTTTGACCACTCATTTATATAGTGCACTCGTGTGCATTAGTAGAATCTAATAGATTAAAAGAGTCTGTATCTGATGCACTCTTTTAACAGGTGATAGGAACGGGCAGAGCTAAATGTCACGCGGGCTCTCCTCTCTTCTCTCTCAGCGTAACTGACCTTTCTGTAATGCGCTCTGACATCTTTGAAGCGTCGACTGAGGCTGCTGACTCTGTCCATGACGAGCGTCCAGCCCAGATAGTTCTGTAGAGTCCTGCAGTCATCACCAGATACGATGTGAAACCGATTATGGTCTCAGGTCTCAATATTAATTCTTCATTATTATGCATCAAACTGAGTTCACTGCTTCTGGCATATCTGCGCATATCTGCGCAGTGCCCTTCAGAAGAATTGAACCGTTTTGTACCTTCTAACGGATTCATTTGTGTCGGTCTCTTCGGGGACCTTTTTTCATGACAAATCTCTCAAAACCAGTTGGCACGCGTCCAACATGCACGTTAGAAACTCACCTGTGGTTGTATTTGGACAGAACATCACTGAGTTTCTCCAGGTAAGGTGAGCAGTACACAACGATGGCTTCCTCTGGCTGCACCGCAATGGAAACGCTGGACATGATGCCTTGAATGTAGCGCGTCCAGTTAAACCCCTGCAAGACAAAAGAGAAGCAAATGGAAGAAAAACAAACACATCACTGGTCCTGTTAACATATCTTTCTGGTCCTGAAACCCAATCAGGGCTAGAAATTAGTTTTAGGGTTAATGGGATATTGCACCCAAATAGGTTTTCAAAACTATGGAACACAAATGAAGATATTTTGAGAAATGTCTCGGTGGTTCTGTGCTCATACAATGAAAGGCAATGGAGTTCAGTGTTGTTTGGTTACCAATATTCTTCAAAATATCTTCCCTTGTGTTCTGCAGAAGGAAAACCGTCATACAGGTTTGTAATGCCATGAGGACAGATGAAAAGACCTTTACTCTCCTGCACTTACATTGAGATTGAAGGTTTGCTGCAGCTCTACAAGTGTCATTTTGTTGTACAGCACAGTGATGTCATTGCGTTCTTCTGCCGGTGAGGAAGCCTGTCGAGACATCACATATCAATCATGTTAACTTCATGTTATTTTTGACGTTTTTGCCTTGATTTGTACAGAACGGTGAGAGGAAGTGACAGGGGGCGAAGTAGGAGGGAGAAGGGGGTGGGATCGGGAAAATGAGACGGGAATCGAACCCGTGTCGCCCAAAGTTGTTTGTAAACGTTAACGTTTTGCACATTGATGTTGGACACATGTATGTGCATAATGAATTCTGTGACACGTCAGAGGAGACCTGGCCCTCCCGACTGAGACTGGGTTTTTTTCATTTATTTATCATTGGAGTTGCAGGGCCGTGTTGGCTTGCTTACCGGGAGACTGATTTTATTAGATATTATTTGTTATTTATTAGAATGATCTGGCTTGCTCTATAAACACCATGCACTGTGTTTTACCTTTTCTTATTTTCTCCTGCAAAGCTGCTTTGGAACAATGCACATTGTGAAAAGCGCTATATAAATAAAATTGAATTAATTCAAATGTGCAATTTCTTCACCAGCACCAAAAAGAAATACGACGTGTTTGTTTGTCTGGGTTGAACATAACAATTTTAGCTGAACCAATGGAATGAATTTGGCGCATTGTATGTGGATTTCCGTGCACACTTTCTGTGTTTCTCTGGTTTAACTCACATTAGCGATGTCTGTCTCAAGCTCCAGCACTTGAGTCATGTCCTCCCACACACGCTCTTCATCCTGGGTCAGGTTCCTGTCTTCTCGTGCTATCCTCGCCATGGAAACCATGAACTCCAGGTAGGCCTTGCGCACCTGCCCACAAACACAAACAACGGGGGAGTCGTTGATTCATGTAATTATAACCCGAGCAATAGAATGTCTCTCACAAAAACTCACAAAGTACCTTCTTATAATTCCCATCGCTGAGGTAATAATCTCTTGATGGCATTCCTAAAGCCGGCTGGTCAACCTGTGATAACAGAACAATGGATTTAATGACTGGATCATTCAGTAGGATTTTGTGACATACAACCATTATATTATAGCAGATGTCCTAAAAAACATATTTTTGTTTGTGATGCATAAGAGTAAATTATACAGCGCATTTGCATCTTACATGAACAATATGTCGACTGGAGTCACGATCGTCCGGCCACACAAACATCTCCAGCACTGCTTTCTTGTTGTACCGTGCATTCAGGACAGCCAATGTGTCCTCCAAACTCCAGGATTCCTCTGTTAACACAAACAGATGTAAACAGGACAGGACATCTTTTCATTCATTCCCAACTAAAATAACATTCAGACTTCACGGACACCTTACTCTTAATAAGCACGCCTTGTTTTCAAAATTGTATTATTTTTTGTTTTTTTGTACAAAGTTTGTACAAAAATGTGTTGCATGATTTTTATATTAGAATTAAATGTAAACTATTATAGAATAATTATTAATATTATAAATTAGGAGTGGGTGGTTATGAATGTATATGCCACAACAGATTTTTCTATTCTGTCCATACATTGATATGTAATTACATGACTTACATGACACGAAGTCACCCCTACTACAAATAATAAAACGTTTATAAATAATAATTCACATTGTATCCTATATTAATATCATAAAGCAGAAGTGAACTTTGATTTTTTTAATGTCGACTGTAATATTGAAGCAGATGTTAATGCATTCATATACAGTAATCTCTGGTCAATATTTGTTCTGCTGAATATTGTGAAAAGAAACTGTGTAAACATTGTCAAAAATGACCCAGTTATACAAAAATATCCCAATCTTTACATGAATACGTAATATGAATGCATTGTGCAATTAAACATAATTAAAGGCAGATTCAGTTGTGATTCAATGTTTCCACTAAAATTAAATCAATTCTCAATCAATGAGCAATGTTTTTGGTTGGGGATGATGTAGCATCTTAAAGTGGCAGTGGCAGTCATCTCATCCTCCTCTTCACGGCTCTATCTCTCTCCACACATAACAGATGTTGCTCCTTCTATCAGTCTAGCGCACAGGTCTAGCACCTTATCAAGCTCCAGTGACACCACGGCTGGGGCGATTGTATTTATCCCATTTAGATAAGCTCAAGACGCTGCCATTCTCTGTGAGAGTGAATTAGAGAGGACTGCCGCTATCTGCAGTACCTGATGTGCCATTCCAGACCTCAGAGGCCACGGGCCAGTCGCCGATGCTGTCGATGAGCCCGAGGAGAGGCTGAGAGTCCCGCTGCTCGATCAAAACTACAGGGGGCGTCAAAGAGACAGGAGAGGCTCCACAAACACATAAAGCAGCCTGGGCTTCTTTTCTCATTTGAAAGACAATGTTCAGTATAGTTTTAGTCCATAAATGGAAAATTCTCTTCCTATTGATTCATTGTATGGACACAAAATATAGAGTACATCAGCGAGTAAGGTAAAGATTGTTGTGTACAGTAGTACTTACTTTCATTCATGCAGGAGCTGTAAAGTGTTTTAGCTTTCTTAAAGGCTTCTCGGTCGTTCTCATTCTCCATCTCAAGAACTCCTGCGAGATAAAGCAAAAAAACTCAACACAGACAGACAGACGAGACAAAAGCTGAAAACAAGATGACAAATGAATAATAAAAAATTTGAGATGGGAAGTCTTCTTTATAAAACGAAAAAAATCACAGATGAAACCTTTCTAATCGCAATTATTTAAGATTAAATAATTGTGATCTAGATGTTACTCCTGAAGAACAGACCCCTAAATCTCATAGGCTTACATTCTTAAAAATAAAGGTGCTTAAAAGGTTGATGCCATAGAAAAAACATTTTTTTGTTCCACAAAGAACCATTCAGACAAATCTCTTCTCTCAAATCAATCTCTTTCTTACTTTTTTATAATCTGAGGAACCTTTTTTCGCCACAAAGAACCTTTTGTGAAACAGAAAGGTTCTTCAGATGTTAAAGGTTCTTTATGGAACCAAAAGGTTCTTCTATGGCATCGCAGAACCTTTTGAAGCACAGTGTATATGTCTTAACTAGAGTTTCAGAAGAGATCTCAACAATGTCGTAAACCGAGCTCAGGTTTGTTAAGATTAAGATTATCTTGTGCGATCAAAAATCGGGGCATTCAATATAAACTCATGAAGTCATTCAAAACCAAATTTTAGGATAAACATCTGATGCTTAAATCATATTTGAGAGCTCCATTTAGTCTCTCGCAAACTCCGAGCAATAACATGTTGCTTTATGCTGCATTAGTCTGACATTACAAACCCTTGAGCACAATCTCCAGCTCGTCTCTCAGGATATTAAAGACGCTGTGAAGTGAGCTCGTCTCGGGAATGACGTGGCGCTCGATCCAGCCTCCACAGGCGTACTGATAGAAGTTCTGGCATGGTTTCACACTGGGGTCCATGTTCTGGAGCAGTCGGGCCGCTGTATCAGAGCAAAACATTGATATGAGCCAAGAAATCACTTCAGCTCTAGAAGAAAACATTGGCATCTCAAATTCAAGGTGTAAATGCATAAGTCTGAGAAAATGTGCTCGTACCAGCAGTGACGCACTCTGGCGTTGCACAAACGTTACTGTCAACGTTTGATCGATATTCAAGCCCTGTGGAGAGACAAACGACACCGATGCGAGGTTCATTTCTGTCTCAAATATATATGAGATGACACATGTGACATTCCCTTTAAAACTAGCAGCACGCATGATGTATGACATTCTGTAGCCAAAACTCAAGATGCATAAATGTTATTTTATTGAAACAAAATCTTTCTCTCATCAGCAGGAGGAATAAGAAAACTATACCCTAAAAGATGATAAAAACATGGTCTTGTGGTTACTGTAATATCTAACTAATCTTACTTTAATATTTGACATCATATACTGTACCTTTTGAAGATCCATTTCTTTTAAAACGCTCTAAAAACAAAGACAAAAATAAGATCTCAAAGAATCAGACAGATTGATGAACTCAAAAGTGAAACTAAGATCTAATAAATAAATCGATAAGTCTATTAGTTAATAATGTTTAAATAGCCTAAATATTCATTATTTTGCAATATTACAACAATGTTTATTGGTCACCTCTCAGTGCTGAAGTGTAGAGCACTGTAAGTCCAGCCAGCGCGCAGCTCATCAGAAGCACAATGATGGACAATCCGATCTCCACGACGGTCCAGCGATGCTTTCTGGGTTTGGTGGTTTTCTCCATGATGTCCATTTGGCTCTCTGATTTTCCCATTCTTGGAGCTGTTGAATAAAGTATTGAAGTGTTGGTAGAGAGCGTGTACGTCTGAGCACGGGTGAAGCATCTAAAGCATTCTGTGTTTTTTGTTTGTTCCTGTTCTTAAGTCAGAGTGGTTTTAAATGTGGACACATCTGAGTCATGTGTTTGTTATGACTTTAGGTTCGTTAGGACTTTGGGATTTAGAGCGAGACCTTGAAGTGTTCAACCTAATAATGAATAATTATTCAAGTCATACATAATTGGATAAGATTTTATTCATTTCCATGCCTTACAGGCACTGACAGGTAGATTGGGACGGCCCCATTGACGTTCATTGCATGGAAAAGAGTATGGCGTGAATTTTCTTCTCGGTATCTATTTTTGGTCTCCATACAAGAATAAAATGCACACAGGTTTAGAACGACAGGGGGATGAGAATTTCATGACATGATATATTTTTGGGTGAGCTTTCCCTTTAATAGCAGTGGTTGCATATTGCAAGTTGAATGCAAATTTTAAATTCACAATCTTATTATGTCTCCTACCTCACCATGACATTCATTTAGCTTATAAAATCCAAAAGTGGTGCTTTGAAATTCGCTTGTTTACAGCATCAGCATTTTTTCTGTCTTGCAAGCTGGAAACTGCTGATAAATGTCTTACTTGAGTTTTTAATTTCCTGACTCATTTGATTTATGAAAACAGTAATCTTGGATGGCATTTTCATCAAGTAATGACTTTTATATTTTGTAACATTAGTATTAAGGCTATTAGCTAGCGCAAGAAAGGATTTTAGTGTGCTGTTGCCTTCCAATAATTCATATTAATAAATACATATAGACACGTCAGCTGAAAATCTTATTAATGTGTGTACATATTCAAAACTGCTTCGTTAACAACATCTCATCGGACCAAAACTGGTAAATACAATCCAGGTTTTTTTCCACATTTTAGATAATACACGTTTTGATGAAAACCACATAGTAAAACACATTAAATCCAAATTACATTACTTAGAATAAAAAGTACATTTTCTGTCCCAAACGGTATGAAACTTGTAATTGACCATACATACACACTAAGCAACGCAATACAAAAAAATCATAAGTTAATAAGACTCACAGCTTCTGAACAGCCATCCACGAAACACACACATAAAGCTATGCCATCACGTGCCATTGACAAGTACATCTCTTCCTTTAAATTCTGCAATCATACTTCGAGTTAATTATCCACTATGGTTTTGCAAGGGAAATCATGAATCCCATGCGACAGCTCCATCGATCATTCAAAAATCTAAAAGAAGCTAGTTTAAAGAAAGAATAAATCACTTACAATAAATCTGTGAAGAATAAAATTCCTTTAACCGACCACAAACAGCAGTGTCCATTTTTAAAAGAGACTGTGCATAACTCTATACAGATAAACTATTGCATGACTTTTCAACACAAACACTCTCATATTCCAGAATGTATAATCTTTCCTACCTCTGTTTGATGATGGAATCCTGTCTGGCCCTTTTAGGACGCCTTTCAATTTCCCAAACACCCCTTCTGAGTTTGCACCCAGAGCTGGTGTGTGGTGAAATGAATCAGCGTCCGGACAGCTGGATGTCAAAGGGACTGTCTGTTCAGATGTGACTCTCAGTGAGTGAGTGAGGAGCAGAAAAGAGAAAGAGAGAGAGAGAGAGAGAGAGAGAGAGAGAGAGAGAGAGAGAGAGAGAGAGAGAGAGAGAGGCGTGTCTAGGAGGAGGAGCAATGAAGAGCAGCATAATGCTGATGGTTATTAGGAGAAATATGAGGTTTAGAAGAGGGTTCAGATGGCCACTATCTTCTGAGATTCAATAATTCATATTTATTATTTAAGAAATGAAAATTTTCTTTGAGCATCATGCAAATATTTGATGAAAAAATAATAAAACCAACCACCATCCATCAAATGGGTTAAATTAATGAACAAATCAGAAAAAAATTAACTTAATTTGCACGGGCAAATGATGCTTTTCAATGCAAAATGATGCAAGGGTGGTTACCAGGGTGATGCTAGGTGGTTGCTAAGGTGATACTTGGCCCAATTTATAAGAGCCCCATTGACTTGACCATAGTAATTTTATTTATATGGAAAATCAATGGGGACAAGTTTTGGGGTGAACTATTCCTTTAAACCCATAACCCTTAATGCACCTTAAAACAAATAGAAAGGCTTTATTGGTTTATCAGATGGCTTCATCTCACCCCACAATTAGAGGCAGTCCAGCACAAGCACACAGGTTAATGTCTGTCGGCCTCTCATCATTCACAGACCAGGTGGACTGAAGATCGCACAGCAGTCGGAGAGCTGGCAAGAACTGACATCAGCTTGGCCGGGAAGTGAGCTTCCCTCCCACCAGTGTCAGCTTGAAATGGCATGATGCCCATACTCATTACCAGGCTGATTAACCACTGTAATTAACTGATATTAGAGAGCGCGAGAGGCACGGGTGCAAGCCATCAGCGCTGGTGCAGAACTGCCCAGCTGTCCATATCAGTTAGCCCATCATAACACAAGTCCAGGGATAAATGCTAGACACCAGAATAGAAGCAGAACAACCTTTCTCTCACAATGGGGAACACGGGTGAACAACTGATAATGACCGCCGTCTATAAAAGATCTGCAGGCTGATGTCTGTTCACGTTCAGAAACGAGATGAGAGATTGGACTGGGCTCGAGATGAGAAGGTTGGACAAGAAGTAGAACCATTATTCCTTGAAAATGTAAAAAGCTTACATTTAAGCTAATGATTTAATAACTTGAGGGTAACTAGGCCCAGGCAGCATCCGCCTAGCAACGCCCTAGCAACCATCCAAGCATCTAAATGCCTGCATTAACTGACAGATCTGTAAATGCTGCCAGATTTGTATTGTATTTTTTCATTAAAATAAAAACTTTTGTACATAGGTTGTGCATATACGTTTTCAATGATACACTGTCGGTCTCAGATGTCTGGTTACACTTATTATGGGCTTCATGGCTCGTCATTTGAATGCTGAGGCACCTGGGAACAGTCTAAGACTTGGCTCTTCTCTGCAAAACGTGTCTAATTGTGTACCAGTGCACGGAGAACAAATCTAGTCATTATAAATGTATTTGTCGTGACCAGGGACCGGGTACGCACGTTCGGTCCGCAAGTAAATACTGCACTCATTGATTAAAAACAAGCTTTAAAAGCTTTTTAATTAGAGGAAACTCGTACGGTTAAATAAAACCGTATGCTTATAAAGCAGATTGGTAGGCATTTGCTAAAAGCTCATTCTGTTCTAATAATTAATCAAATATAGTTTTTAATGAACCAGTCTTTATTTCAGTGATATTGTGTTCATTTAGAACTGGTTTTGTTATGAGTTTATTGTTATAAGGCAACTGAACTTGATTACCTGTAACATTTATAAAGTTAATTGTCAATGCTCCAATCTGAATAGTAGCCTTTTTATGAGCAAATCAGTTCATTACCATCATATCTCAAATAGTATAAGCCAATTTGAATACACTTAAAAACTTGGTAAGTGATAAGGAAGCGCATAGCAGCATCTTAACAGAAAATGTAAAAATTTGAGATTAAAATGTTTGAGATATATTTGTTGCAAAATCTGCCTTGAATACATAAATATCCTAAATATATATATATATATATATATATATATATATATATACAGTATATATATATTTCACAATTTATTTTAAGATTAATATTTACACAAAATGTCCAAATGGACAGATCAATGCGAGCCGGTGTTGTTTGTGTGGAAGATGCATGCTGGACGTGTCCATCTTTCGTTCCAACAGCTCGTGGCAGATTCATGGGCCGTGGTCACGGTGCGGTGACCTGCCCTTCATCACCCAATCATTGCATTCCTGATTGACTGCTATGGTCCCTTCGGGAGATTTACAGCTTAAATCAGACAAGGAACAAAAGGTACAAAACAGAGACACAAGAGGTCATCAATCACGGCGCACCCTGCAATCCAAGCACAACTTTTTGTTCCCCCCTTTAGCTCATGAATAACCCTGAACTACTAGAACCGGTTTGAAATGTAATCTTTTGGTTAAGCTCTGTAATATGCTTAGTGGTCAAGCAAAGGAATCCACTATATTTGAGGAATATTACTTAAAAAAAAATATATATATATATATATATATATATATACATAGATGCAAAGAACACTAACATCAAGCAAAGGAGCATCAGTAATGATCACTTTAACCTCATGGCAATGTAAACCTTGTATGTAAATAAATTATAATAAGGTACTAGACATATTATCGTCGTCCAGGCTTAAAATAAACCCACAACTCTTGGGTTATTAGCCAAAATCTTCAAGCACTAAGCAACATTAGCCCAAAGTGTCTTGCGGTAGCACTGTTAATCACATGCGCAACAAAATAATGATGCCGTACTTCAGGCGCTAACCCATTATTACTGTCTATGTTGCCAAGGAGATGCGGGGAAGTGCATTAATCCTCTTGTTTAGGGGTCGACCTCTTCCACAAAATGTATCTTTCATTACAGTCTTTGCTGTTGCTTTACATAGTTTGAAACGATGGCGGTCGAGGCCCTGAGCTGCTCGTGCGGGGTGGTCTTGTTACATTCTGTGACTTTACATCCAACTAACTAATCTGTTTTATCTTAATAACATCTGCTGCATAGCCGAAACAATCGACCCAAAAGTCTTCTTTTATCTGTCTATCTGTCCACACAGTGTTCAATATCAGGCTACCTGCTCTCGAGCCGCGGTACCTCTCCGGAGCTTATCGGTTTCAGAACAGTGTTTACTGTTGCACTGACATATATTCTGATGTATTTTAGGATATAGCCTCTGTGGATGTTTCTCTCTGTCATGCTAAACTCAAGTTTAACATTTGTCAATAATAAACAGGATTTTGTGACGTTACTTATTCTTAAAGGGACAGTACGCACAAAAATAAAAATTCTGTCATCATTAACCATACCCTCGTGTCATTCAAAACCTGACTTTTTCTTCTGTGGAACACAAAGGGAGATATTTTAAGAAATGTCTCAGTGGTTTTAAATCTAGACTAAAGACGCATCTTTTTAATCTTGCATACACTACTCTTCCATAATATAAATCTTCAGAGGGTTTAGGCTGCATTAGTTAGATCAACCGGAACCAAAAACACAACTGATGTACTTGTTGCATCAAAGAGTACAGAACAGTACTCTACTCTCAGCCAGTCTTGTCTCATTGTTCCAAGGTTACCACAGCGAGCAGGATGCAGTTCATGGCCTGACCTGATGGTAGAGCGGAGAATGGGAAGTGGGGACCTGACAAGAGCTGAGATGATAGAGCTGGATAAAGAAGGACGCGGTCTCTTGACATGTCTTCACCACAAAATTTCAAATGCTATTAGATTATTAATGATAATCTTAAACTATAATTTATTTTATTATTAAGTTTATTTATTTTATTTAGCCTTGTTGTGCAAGTTCTCTGGAGCTTGTGCAGAGGCAGCAGCTTTTGCCAGAGGGGAACTGGAATCCCCTGGTTGGGCCTGGGTTCTCCTGAGGTTTTTTTTCTCGATTAGAGTTTTGGGTTCCTCGCCACCGTTTGCATACTGTTTTTGTCATCTGCCTGGCCGGGGGGGCTGCTTTAGAATTTTAAAGTTTTACTTAATTAATATTGCATATAGGAATTTATTATCTGTTATATTTGACCTGTGCTTCTCTCTCCTTTATCCTAAATGTGTGCTCTCACTGAGCGTGTGTGTGTGTGTGTGCGTACTTGTCTGTGTACGTACATGTGTGTGTGTGTGTGTGTGTGTGTGCGTGCGCATCCGAGTGAGTGTGTGTCTCTGTGTCTGTGTGTGTTGGTGCGTGTGCGTGTTGTGTGTGTGGAGTGTTTTGTGTGTGGGTGTGTCTGTCTTCTGTGTTTTCAACCTTTTCTTGTTTTTGCAGGTACAACTTTGATTGTTTTGCTTGTAGTCAATGTGTCTCATGTGCAGCTGCTTTGTAACAATGAAAATTGTAAAAGCGCTATATAAATAAAGTTGAGTTGAGTTGAGTTTTGTGTCCACACAATGAAAGTCAATGGGGGCGAAATAAATATATTATTTTGTGTTCTGCAGATGTGAGTCAAACAGGTTGACATGAGGGTAAGTAAATGATGAAGAATGATGCATTTTTAAAAACTCCTTCTAAAGACTGACATTGTTTGTTGAGTCAGGTGTTAATGTCTGCTATGTGTCCCACTATATTCAATCCAACAACTATAAAATGTTTGACATGTTGTCACTTGACAAGGCAACAATGGTTCTTTCTCAACAACATTGCTCGTCACACATCCTCCTCAACAAATTTGCCAAACACTGCCCTCTATTGTACACAAACCAACAAGCAACTCCAGTTGACACAGGGATGCGAATCTTACAAGGTCAAATACAAATCCACCGACAGTTAAAAGAACCCCTGTTCCTAACTCACAACTCATAGACTCTCAGTTCTCGATTCATATTTCAGAACCTGTTTGGGTACTATGCCAGTATTTACATTTCATCCACCTGTTTTTCTTCCTGAAGCCAGAAAGACTGATCCCTCATTAATGTGCTATAAAGTATTCAAGCAGCAGGCTTTAATCGTCCACGGCACAACTGGTGAGAGAGAAATTATAGGGTCGTTATAGGGGGCTTGATTTTATGACTAGCAATAAGATGCCACACAACAGTGCAGTGGTCAGTCTAATGATATCGCATTTGCTGGAACATCACAGAATGCATTAGATACGTGCTCTGAATACGGACAGCTAATGCGCCTGCATGGGCCTCGTCTGAGCTGCAGGGGAGCGTCCATATTATTACTCACCACACTAGCTGTCACATGCTGTGCTTTGATTACTGCCATTATGTCTGGACAGCACTAAGTGAGAGTGAAGCACAACACTTACGGATCAAAACAGAGCGTAAATAAATCCATGTACAAGTAAATATGAGATCATATATGAGAGATTTGTTTTGAGTTAAAGCAAGGATGTAACAAGCCATAAGTAAGTAGAACATTGGCAATACTGTAGGTGGAGACTTTATCATTATTTTTATTGTGGTCACAACAAATTGTATAATTTAGCAGAACTAAAATATAAATATATATGGGTAGTTGACTAATAAAACTGTGTCCTATGGTGTGACAGCAATTAACAATGAAGATAAATCTCTATTGTAAGTATGAATATTAATAATATAAAATCATATTATTAACCGTTTGTTTCTATGCCACACGGTAGGACACATGTTTGGCAACCACCCATATTTGTCCACCATATAATTGTGTTACACTAGGAGATAAAATAAACAGACATACAGACAGACAGATAGGAGTGCGTGTCCCTTTAAATGAGCGCAACAGCAGTACAGAGGCATTGTGGGGGAAATCTTGAGCCAATCATATTTCTCCGTGGACGGTTTAACTTTGCCTCTAGAAGTTGAAGATACCTATCGTTTGTTTTGTTGTTGTATTTAATAATATTATTAAATGAATGATTAAACGAATCTTTAGTTACCTAAGATGCGAAAATAGCGGTGCGCCGTTTACTGTAGTTTCTTCTCGTTTGAGGAGCTCTTGCGCTCTTAGGAACGCGTTGCTATGACGACGCCATGGCCGAGCTCAAGCAGCTAGAAGCTCTGCGAAGACAGAACAAACGTTTACTGGAAAAACTCACGAAACAAGCCGAAATAGTACATGAATCGAAGCTGTCGCGCCCGGATGAGGAGGTCGCGGGTCAAAGCTCCGTGTGTGAAGTGTTTACCGGATGCAGCGGCCAACGCCGAGCGCCTTTAGCGGAGAGAAACGGAGATCTGACGGTGACAGGACGCGCGAGCGTGGCGCGAGCTTCATATAAACCAAAAACAAAGCTAGAAACCTTTAAAACACCCGGTAAGCAAGATAATAAACTGACCTTATGAAGCTGTAGTGCTGTAAGAAATATCTGCGTTGCGGTGTTTACCGACAACATGTGCTCATGCTAAGAGGAGCTGCTGGGATTGATCATATACTGTAAAGGCCCTTTCGGAGCAAACGAATGTCGAATACAAAACAAAATTGTACAATAAAATATCGTCGAAAACAACAAAAAGCTTGAAACCTCAACAATTCCACAATCACAGCTCAAAAAAACAACACTTGTGTCAACTGTAAACACAAATACGGTTAAATAATATCAGATAAAAACTATGTAGGAAAAATCCTAAAAGGGACATATTGTTTTTGAACCTTTGCATAGTATAAAATATCACGTATACCACAGTATTTACTATTTACTACAGTTTATGAATTCGAAAAAAAGTTAATACTACAGGATACTGTAATATATATATTTTTAAAAGTGGTCATTACTAACTGTATAATATACTGAAGAATATTACAGATTTTGTTAATGCAGAAATCACAAAACATAAAAGTCTGAAAACACAATGCCACATCTAAAACAAAATAAGAAATCAGAAAGCAAATTCTATACCATATTTTTTGTTTTGTGTTGCGATTAAGACATAATGGTTGTTATAAAGAAGATCTGTCTGTCTTTTTTTAAATGCTGTGTAGTGCTATATAATAAAGGTTCCTAAAAGGCTCCGCTCTGTGTTGGGCTGTATGGTTCTATAAAGACCCTTTAATATCCACATAATCTTTTTGGTGGACAAAAAGACAGAAACACTGCGGATGTTATGTTGGGTCTATAATAAGGACGGTTAAGATGATCCTGAGTCCTTGTTTTCTCAGGTGAGCGGTTTGATGGAGATGGTAAAGTCCCCATGCCAGATCAACATAAACACGACCACACTTCAGCCCTTACCGCGTACAGCAAACTGCTACAGGACACGGGCCACAGGAGAACCACGAGACTGATACCGCCCAAAACAGCACCTCTTACACAGGATAAGATGCAGGTCCATAGATCTTCCTGCAATAAAATTTCACATCACAGTCAACTAACTGAGAGACTGGCTAGATGGCACCACATTGCCAGTTGACAGCAGGGAGAAAAACAGCACCAGTTTCTAATCTTATGGAAATCAAATAGTGTGTGCTGATTTCCAGTGAAATGAAAATCAGTTTTTCGTGTAATTACGCATGTGACTTGCCTTGTATTCAGTTGCATACAAAGAAATCCCCAGCTGGTACAGATTAACCAGAGAGTTTCATTTTAAATGTGTTGTGTTTTTATCTTTTCTGTGGACTACAGAGAGATTTTGAAAGTACAACGTCTTTGTCCCCTGGGCAGGAGAATGACACTGCATCAGAGAGACAACGCATACAGCCTTTACTGGGCTATGATTGGATAGCAGGTATTTAATTTGAATAATATGTTGTTAAATGAACTTATTTACGTTTCATTTGCATAGTTGGAATACACCATGATTTCCATGCTGGATATGAATCGATGAAGCTAAAGGTTTGATTCTTTGTAGGCCTAGTTGACGTAGAGAGTTCCCTTTCTGAACGCCCAGAGCACTTCTTCAGTGAACTGCAAAGCTTCCGACAGGTCAACCGAGACGAGTGTGTCCACAGCTTACTGTCAGGGTCAGTCTCTTACTGTAATGTAACGCTTCAGATTGTGTAATCTGTTTCACATACATTTACGCCTGTTAGACCGATACTTAGTTAGACTGATATTTCATATTTAAAAACATGTTTCATTTGATCAAGTTCATTTCTAATCAAATTCAGGAGATCTGGTCATATAAATGTTCTCTTTCCACAGACCTCCACTTGTTGCTGATCTTGCGTCTTCTACAGTTAAAGGCGAAGAGCCGCAGGAGCCTGCAGACATGCATCAGTGTAGGAGATCTGCTGATTTGTCCCTTAATCTGCTGCTTTATACCACGTTTTTTTAGCACACTTTTTTTAAATCGTGAAGATTACAGCAATTTGACATGTTCAGGATTTTTTTTTTTCTCACCCTCATGTCATTGCAAACCTGTACAACTTTCTTCTGCAGAGGATATTTTAGTGAACGTTGGTAACCAAACACTGTTGTCCCTGTTTGTCTTGTATTGTATGGACACAAAACCACTAAATAATTTCTCAGAAAAGCTTCTTTCGTTTTCCACAGAAGAAAGCGTCACATACAGGGTGACATGAGGATGAATAAATGATGACGGAATTTTTACCTTTGGGTGAAGTGTTCCTTTAATTTGTCTCTGATCTTTAGGTACATTTTGCTACAGAATTAACAGTCGCTTATTTGCAACCCCACTGGACCCACAAGCTGCATGTCCAGTGTGCAAGATGCCCAAATCAAATCAACCCCATACTGATGCAGAGCCAGCTATCATCAGGTGAACAACACGTGTACAATCTAAACTTTTTGGAATAATGTCACCATATTTCATCATATTTCAAATCAGTGCTATTTTCAATATATTGTGAATACAGTTTCTATAGACCTACTTGATTTCCTGGTGCTGTTTATTTTAATAATTGTATTATGTTTGATGCACATTATACAGTAAACATCTGTCTTTGTTTGCCACAGGGTCAGTATTCCTCGCTCCACTCTGTTGCCGTCATACAAATACAATGCCCATCGGCGCTGCAGTTTTGACCCCTCTGACAGTCTGGGTTTACCCTCAGTAAGTTTCTGCATTCTTACTCAAGTCATGAGTGTTCATAAACATATCGATAAATCTGATCGACATAGCTTTCTTCTAAAAAGCCTTTTACGAGAATGCTGCTTTTGTATGATAGTCAGAAAATGCAAGTGCTTTAGGGAAATGCTTGTTTTATTGCATCATTCATTCATTGTTAAACTGATGAAAAGCTAATAAACATGCAACTTTTGGCAGCACTGTTTGTCTGGGTGGTCTAATCCCACCCTGAACTCTGGCTCTCTGATGAGCAGTCTGGATCTACGGGGTTCCCTGACAACACCAGCAGCTGGGTCAACCCTGTCCTGTTCAAACAATAAACTGGTGAGATGCAGTTATAGTAAAGCAATTGTTAACTCGTTTCCCCTTCGACATCGTCAACTTGTCGATTATTACTCTTAGCATATAAGAGCTGTAGTGTTCGTACTGTTTTGTTTTTGGTAAAAGAGTAAATGTTGTCATTCAACACTCAACTTGGAATATATTGCATGTCACTTGTGACAGATGTGGTCACCATCAACAGATTTGGTCACATCCGTTGTGTGTATCTGTTTGTCCATAAGGGCAGTTTTTATTTATATGACTAATATAAGACCAATACATTTAGTAACACAAAATCACCTTCACATTTTAGGACTCATCCTTGTTCAAGCAGTCAAGACACCAGCGTTCAAATCAGTACTTTAAGGTGTCACGTTTACCACGGTATCACTTTCAGCATTTGGACACAAAGATGCCAGAGAGCTACTACAGTCCTGACACATCAACAAATCATTAAAGGCGTTAAAAAAAGTCAAAACGGTGCCACACATGAATGTTTGTCTGTAGTGTTTGTTGAACTGAGTGTGAATATTAAACGTTTGTTTGCATATGTAGCCTAATAATGAAAACGCATGTGAACCATTTTGTTTCAATGTGTGTTTAACACATGGGATATTCAGCATGCTTTGTTATATTTAACATGACCCTTAAAACAGAACATTGTTTATAAACATAAACTAATAAGACATCATAAATGTAGTTGTTTTTCTGTCTGTCCATCCGTCAATATATGAAATATGTTACAATTTGCGTTTTACCACTGATGTATTAATGCAAAGTAATATGGAAATATAACGGCACCTTTTTAAATGTTATTTACTTGATGCAAAAGCAAACTATATGCGTGATAAATAGGCGTGATCTTGTCACCCACGCGCTAAAATATAAATGCGCTAAACTCAAACTGAGAGTCGCTCAGAAGTGCGCACTGCCTGCATCATGAAAACATCTACCTCATCCAGCAAGACTGTCATCATGCTCTTCTATCTGGTGAGTTTAAAAGCACCTTTCAAAGTTTTGTTTTGTATGAAAGTGATCAGGCCAATGTAATCGCTAAAATATTTCATATTAAGCGCTTTCCAAATGCGCATAGCCTACATTTCATTCACTTACATTAGAAGCCGTTTTTATGACTACAAGCAGTGGAAGCGTATTCATCTTTTGAGAACACTAACGCCAATATCTGTACATTAATGAAACACAATTTGAAGGACCCTTGTCTCGATTTGATTCCGTCTAGTTGTCATAGTTCGTCCGTGTCTAATAACTCTGAGGGATCTGATGTATTATGGTCGGGTTAGTGTCTAAAATACTAGTTGATTCATGAATAAATATAAATTCATTTTTGTTCTTCAAAGAATATTTAAGTCAAACGTTCTTTAAGGAACCAGTTTCTTTTAATTGTTCTGTGGGCGTTAAAGTTTCCTAATAGAACCACACAGCTTGAGAAGGACCGTTGCATATACAATCCTCCCCTCAAGTTACTGCAGACTGACCTCTTAAGAGGCTTTAAGTAAGTGCACTTCAATGATTAGTCACAAAAAAGCTTCTAGTCATTTTTGTAGAAGGACAACGATGCCTGTTTTTGTACCAGTAGTCACTCATTTCACTCCTCGGACACAGAGGGACAGCTCATTCTTCTTTAGTTTAACCTCAATACGTGCCCACCCATGTAAGATAACAGTCTATAAATAGCTGAACCTTCAAAACAGATCAATGAAGTTAGACTTAGCTGCAAGGAATGGACATGAAATCGAATGTTTTTTATAAGGAGGGTTCCCTGAAGCTTATTCAAGAAGAACCCAGCTGCCCACTCACAAGGCAGATCTCTCGAGTTGTCATTGTGGCATGACTCTCTGTACATTTTCTGTGGTTTATCTGTTGACCAGGCCACAGACATGTCAATGATAAGATACTTCTCTGTGGGTGTTGTTGAAGAAATGGCCATGAGATCTGTTTGTTTTGTGGAAAAACACTACGGACACATGTAAATTTGTCAATCTTGTGTTTAATCAAGTGACACGAAAACATTTGTTTCTCAATCCCATGGGTTTTTCCAGGAGGCTGACATGAGTTTTAAATGATTAAATGAGATGTTAAGCACTGACGCAATGTTATTGCTGTCATCTAAACTTACAAAGCACTTGAGTAAAAACTATTTGTTTTAAAGCAATGATGATCATCCAACATGTGACGGACCTTAAAACACCATGATTTACTTGTCTACTAATTACAGTGGTTTGACAGCTTTAAAAGCTGTCCGCACCCTTTCTAAAAAAAGTGTAACAATGTTAAAGGAATAGTGAAAAATTGTAACTAAGCTGTTTTTGGTCACTGTCGACTCCAATAGTAGGACAAGAGATTATTTTGGGAGTCAATGGTGACCCAAAACCGGTTAGTTACAAACTTTCATCAAAATATCTTCATTTGTGTTCAGCACAACAAAGAAATGTTTACAGGTTTGTAACAACTGGAGGGTGAGCAAATGATGAAGTTTATCTCTCTGTCACTGTTTTGTAGTTCGTTGAAGGTCAAAACAATACAAGTGGGCATTTAGCGGTTTTGAGTCAATCCATTTTCAAAGTAAGACTTTTGATTCATGTCAAAACCTGATTTGTTTGTATGTTCACTGTTTCCTTCACAGCTTTTGCACGGCAGCTGCCCCAGTAATTGTGCCAATAGTAAGTACACGCCACTTCCTCCATAGAGTCGTATTAGGCTATACAGGTCAGCGCGCTTGATTTTTTCTATATCAGTTATTGCATCTGTGTCTGTTTTAGAGACATCAACTCATTTCTGACTCATGTGTTTTTTTGTGTGTCCTGTTGTTATCTCAATTTCGCATGAAGTCTAACTTGTGTGTTATAACTGATGATGTGTTTATCAAGATTACCCAGGTTTGAGAAAAGTTCACAAGAAATCTATTAGATGAACACGCAAACGTTGACTTATTGTCTGATTGTCAGACATAATTTTCACATACATTTATACTATAATGTAGCGGCACCTGTGGCCACTGACCTGTATTCAAACTCTGTAATTAAGCTTTGTGATGTGGATATTTCTCCAGAAACTGAACTACGCACTGCGTAACCGTTTACAGACTATTTACGGACATTTACGTAAATGTCTAAAGGAAATTACAGTACTTATTTCAGACACATCTTTATAACGTACACATGACCTAATGTCCTTATATAGATAAAAACAGCGTAACACCTGTGTGTGTTATTTGGGTACGCGGTTACTAGGGGGTTATTAGGGGTTCAAACAAAACCTCTACTTGTAAAACAATCGACAATAAAATAAAACAGATTACAGAAGTTCACGCTTTGAAGCGAGTTGTCACATGCAGAACAACAGTTAACAAATCAATGATATGCATCTGTTGCTGTATTTTCAACACACTAAACATTTCTCAACGGATCTTAGCTTATCAAATCCTGCGACCGCCTCCATTAATAGCATTGAGTTTTGCATGTAGGCCTGTAGTGAGAGCTGATCCAAAAGTGTCTGTCCCTTTCAGTACCCAACTGACACATCCAGCACATATCAGCACATCGCAAACTTACACCGTCAGAGAGATTTTACTCAGCTGTTAACTGAACTTTTTCCCGTGAGTTTCAGAATGTCTGTGTATCTTGGTTTTGTTTGAACGCGTTTGGCCAGTCACATCAAAACCTATTTGAAAGGTGCTGCAAAATGTACTTTTACATTTGCACCGGCAGTCTAGCTGTCGAGATTACTTCTGATATCTGTGACGTTTGGGTTTGCAGGTGGTGCCGAAGGATGCTCCGGCGAGAAGTACTTACGACAGGGACGCCCGGGCTGTGAACGCTGCACACAAAGATGCTCCGGTCAGTTTCCCAGCATTCACAGCTTTTTCACATTGGAAATTGTTAACACAAGGTTGTCTTCAAGCTCAGGTTGATATAATCCTTGCCAGTCAGGTTTCGAGGTTTCAGACTGTATGTCTACGCTTGTAAATTCTGGGTTAACATGGATGAAATCCCTTATGTAAGGAAAAGCCGAGGGTTAAAAGTGGCCGTAATACCATGCAAGTTATGAAAAACAAACGTGAAAACACTTCAAGACGTTCCATAATATAAAGACATTTTTGTGCACATAATGAAAGATATTTATCTGTGTGTTTTTTCATTGACTGTTCTGTATGTTTTTTTCTATATTTGGGTGAAAACAGCGGAATATAATCAGGTAGAAGTAACTTCATGCACTTCGGCACATAATCGTGTGTGCCACTGCAAACCTGGTTTCTTCTGTACATACGAGAACAATTATGTCACGTTTTGCCATAAACCGTGTGTTCCATGTGTGCCCGGCACGTTCTCCAATGTGTCCTCTTTGAATCCATCCTGCACCCCTTATACAGAGTGAGTATTTTTTATACATATTGATGCCATGCCGATGGAAAGCTAATACAGTTACAGTACATAATTTAACATAAAGATCAACATAACGAAAACGAAACATGCAGGGACATACACTGTGCAGTCATCTAGTTTCACTGTGTCTCTTTCTAATTTTCTTTCTCTCTCTATATATATTCATATATTTTTAAGTGTTACTTTCAACGTTCTGTCTGACATAATACACTTTGGGGCTCAAATAAATGTAATGTAAATTGGACAAAAAAGTAATCAACAATCAACAAGCACTGTAAATATACTCAATAGTAATGTTTTCTAAACCTGCTCATGTGTCATCCTCTCTGCCTCAGTTGTGTCAAATCTGAAAAGATGCTGAAAGAGGGTACAACGACAAAAGACAGAGAGTGTGGGCATGCCAGGACCACGCCCACAATGATGACCACACCCACAATACCAGCCACCCCATCCAAAATCATCATAGCCCATTCTCGCACTACAGCCACAACCCCCAGCCACAGCCATACAGACTTCACAACCATCAACGCCATGACGGTCCCCTTCATCCAAACCAGCAACTCCCTCCCACTGTCACATCCCAACCCGGAGGCATCACCAACACATCGAATGCATTCACGGTCTGCGACTGGGACTACTTCTGCAAGTACAGGTAGAACCACATACAATGTTGAATTTGTTGCATTTTTTATGTGGAATACACACAGTTCCTGCGCTCACGGAAGATCTAGAATTATGAAGGGATTTATCAGATTTAGCCCTGGAGAAGTTATGTAGTACATTCATTAAATTTGAAACATTACAGAAAATCTAGCAAATGCTCGTTTACATAGTTATGTTTTGTTCTAAAATATGTCATTTACCAATCAATAAAAACCAACGCAGAATTCTGTTTTAAACATATTGTATTACCCTTTTTCAGCACCAGGGGGCAATCTGCAATTGAAGGATTCAGACACTATGTCAAAAGACGGTCTGATACTATTGATGTTACTGATGATACTGATGCTGCTGGTGGCTGCATTCTGCATACTGAGAAAAAGCACTGCACTCAAATCCTTTTACAAATGGACAGGTATGACATCAAGACTATAAGGCTTTGCAGAGAATTATCCACGGATAATACTGTATGTTTGTCAGCAACATGTTGCATGCTTTTTGAAATGGTTAAAGACTAAACATAACTCTGGGAAACTTTGAAGGGCACGTCTGAAGTGCAGTGCAACCACCTATAAATGAGGCTGGAATCCACCCAGGTCACTTTTTACAGTAAAACAAATCATCTCACGTGCTCTGATTCCCATAAGGCCATGCTCGACATAAACATTTCATGTGTTTCAGTATGACATTCCTTTAACATATGCAGCCTGAGAAACCACAAAACGCCCAAGCATGCGACATGCAGCTCACAGAGTCAGCATGCGCTTACTTGAGCAATCTGTCACACAAATTAGGTGACACATGCAATAAATTTATTTCATTTTTTTTCCATTTTAGGTTTCATTTCTGGAAAGCATGTGAGTACTTTTCTGCGATTGTGTATCACTAAAAGGGAAATTGCATGTGTCTGCATATTAAATTTGTAATATTCTTCATGGTTGTTTCTTTTGAAGAAATAGTTTACCCAAAAATGAAGATATGAATATCTTTAAGATATAAAATATATTTTAACCGTGTCCCCCCCCACTATTAGCTATCCAAAAAAGTATCCATATAACTCGTACACTAAATACCAAGTCTTAGTATCATAGTAAAGCCATGCAATAGCTCTGGACCAACATTTAAGTCATTAGCCTTGAGTTGATGAAGAAAACTACAGAATCTTATTTTCAGATTTGCTGTCCCTTAAACGTGTAGCATTTTACGCTCCTTGCAGGAACATCCAGATTGGAGGAAATGTCAAGATGCTCACCGTATTTCATCGAATTCCCAATTCCAGACCATAGCCCAACTAAGTCGTAGCGTGGAGACCGAGTTACCTCTCTGCAGTGAGGTCATAGGTCAGAATATGGGGGTGACGTCCAATTCTGGGGGTGGACAGAGGGTCAGCATGGAGCACAATGTGAAGGGAGAGAATGTCAGCAATACTGTAGGTGAGTACTGTAAACCCCCTTTTCAGCATATAGATATATATATATATATATCTATATGTTATATGCTGTATAAATAAGAGCTTATGATGATAAACTGAGCAGAGGTAAACTAGAGGTATTTATGCCTTTCGCAAAGAACTGGCGTTCACTGTAGCAGGTTTAAACGTGTGCTGTTTACATTGTGACTACATATATAAACGTCCGAGTTTTGTCATTTGAGCCTTGACTCCACTGATGTCTTAATTCCCATTTTCACTTCCTGTTCTTCAGGGGGTTTTGTCCATTACAAAATTAATTTCCTTTTAAAGGTCGTTGCCAACACTAATGCCCCAAGCAAGAAGTAAGGCAAATTAAAGAGAGGAAGACTGATAAAAGCACAAATTAAAGCTTTCACGAAGCTGACACTGCTGGAGTTGACAGGGAACTAAATAAAAGGCAATAAAATTTGAACTTTCTTTGCATCTGCAATGCATTCTGGGATTGCTCTATCTGCAAAGAATATAGTTTAGTTCACCACAACATGTCATTCCAAATCCGTATGACTTTCATTTTACTGTAGAACACAAACAACATTGAACCCCACTGGCTTCCATTGTATGAAAACAAAACCACTGAGACATTTCTCAAAATATCTTCTTTTGTGTTCCACACTAGAAGTGTCATGAACAGGTTTCGAACAACAAAATGGTGAATAAATGAATTTTTGTTTTTTGGTAAAGGTATCAAGAAAGCAGTTTAAGCAGGCTGCCTGGTATTTGGAAAAGTCTTTGCATCGTCATGAGCGAAAACTGTTCTTATACAGAAGAAAAAGCTGTTTGTCTTTGATCCGATGTTCATTTTAGGGTCCATTTACATCTACTCTCCTGGCACGGTGATCCTGGGCTCCAACTCGGGTGATAAAAAGGAAGATGCAGGAGTCTGCGAGGAAGATGTTCCTCTCATAAGTCCACCTCAGCAGGAGTCGACTCCTCCTTCGCAGGAGGTCAGGATACGAATGAGCGCACAGGAAGAGGAAGCGACTTTGAGTTTTCCTGTGCCTGCTACTGGAAAGTGAAAACTCAATTTGTCTAGAAGGTCTTGAGTCAGTTTTTAAATGGACCACAATGCTGTCAACTCTTGGGCACTTGAGTCAGAGACCAAGAACTTACAAGCTGAAGGATGAAAGATACTTGTAGGCTAGCCCAACTAAGATTGTGTTGTTAACAGTGTTAAGGGTCAGTTAAGGGTTGTGGGTCAATTTCCACTGTAAGCCGAATGTACAAAATGTGTTAATGTACAAGATAGAAAGCGTGAAGTAGGCCTAATGGATTTTAAAACAACCATTTTGCACATTGAGAAGAATATTTATACTTAGTTTTTAAACGTTTCTAAATGTTCAAATATGTGGCTGAAATTGCTGCTGTGGAAAAAGTACAGCATGTTCAGTATTCATACACTGTTTGCATCTCCAAACCAGTTTTTCCTCTTTGCAACGTTTTATGTCTGCACACCGTCTACAAATAAGGGTGAGAAAAATAAGCACAATGGTGTTTTGCAATTTAACGTAAACGGTATAAAACAGCTGTTGTAAATATATTGTTTAAAGTGTAAATGAATGGTGATGTTACTGTGTGAGTTTGTGTTACATTGTGAGCGTGGGGGTGTTTAATATGCATATCTAAAAATATCTCACCCTTGGAAAGGTCTGATTTTGCTTATGTGGGAGGTCAAGGCAGCTTTTACCACACATCTTGAATAAAACTGTCTTTTATTGTTGGTAAAAGTGGCTTTATATCCTCTTAATGGAACTAGATTCATATCACAGTGTGATCATTTCAACTGTATTTATTTTGTGTTGTTTTACTTGTTTTCGCAAGGCAGTCTGTATGAAAGTTTTTTTGTAATATTTGCTTAATGTGTGTTTATTGTTTTTTTTTATTAAAGAAAACAATGTCTATTCATTTAACTCGTAAAATGAACTCTGATGTATTCTGAGTATTGTTCCATGTCACAGTTTTGCTTACATTTATTGACTAAATATTTCATATCCATACTTCAATGTTAATATTATTTCAAGGTATAAATTCGATTTTAAATCCATTACCCAATCACTAGAAACCATCAGATACATTTTCATGATTTTAATGGTCGTGGGTCTACTGGTAATGTGTTTGTTACCAGTTAATGATTCATACTGATATTTATAAATGTCATGCATCACGTGTGCAGAGGGGCTTCGTTCTTTCAGGGACTGAGGGGTCTCTGTTCAAGCGCACAAACACGTACACACACTTCCTGATCATGCGCGCGGACTTCTGCTCGTGCAGAGACATTTCCTGCGCGCGAGCGCGTCTGTGATGGTCATCGCAACTTGGCTCGCGCCTGCTCTCGAAGCACCGAAACATGATTTTATCCTTACGGTTTTTATTTCTCGCGGCTGTGTGTCGCGTGACGGTCATGAAGGTAAGGAACGTCTTTGATACGTAACGCAATGATTCATTCTTAAAGTTTTGTGACTTTCAGAAGTTGGTTTTGGATGATAGAATACAAATCTGAAAGCAAATTGTGGGCTTCTTCAAATGAATTAGATTGCTGTCTGCGTTCATGTTCATCTTATTTGTATACTGGGAATTTCTAATGTAGGTTGTGCGCGTATGGGCTGTGTCGTCACAAATCCTAGCCATCCTTACAAATAATTTCTGGGCATCATCAAATAATTTGGGTTTGTTAGGAAAAGTCACTCACAACCAAGTCTGCTGCCTATCTATACATCTTTGGGCATTTTAAGCATCTCTGAACTCGAAAAGATGCAAAATGGTGTTCTGTCGAATTTGGACTCCCCGCCAGATTACGACTCCCCTCATTGATTTTGCTGGGGATTGGCTAATCCTAACCCCTCTAAAATCTGTTTTCGGCACAACACCGGCATTCCAAAGCTAAATGTGATGCTTTTCTATAAAGAGAAAACTAGGATGCTGTCAATCTTGACTTTGGGGGCAATTTTGGGCCCCTAATGTGTATTGCCCAACGGTGCTGTCTGGTTAGGTACATGATTTGGTTTTGAGACACTTTCTTCCACTGTACTGTCTCAGCAGTATACATAGATGTTGTGGTTTAGATTGAGAAGGTGGGGGAGTTCACAGATATCACAGTTAAACTATAACTCTTCTGAGGGCAGCGTACTTTACCAGATACCAGGGAACCAATGCAGTATGTTAATTTTGTTACTGTCAGTCTGTTGCTGTTTCTCTAGCAGAGGAAAGTCCTAGAAAATGAGGTAACAATGCAGGTTACACGTGGTGTACTTGTTGATCATCAAGAGCTTAACAGAAGCGGGAAGGAAACCCAAAGATAAGAGTCCAGAACGATGATTTGAGCGTTAGATCCACAGCCAGACAGCCAGACATTTTACTGTAAACGGTCGTTACTTTGGCTGATATGCAAGGACGATGAAAGATCAAGGGCAGTCAAGTTCAGTCAAATTCTTAGTCACTGTTCTCAAGTGAAATGTACTGCTGTGTAGAGGAAGTCTGCTGGTCTGTATATGTGGGTCGTTTCCCAGTAACACACCTCAGCAATTTCCTCTCAACAACATCTTCAGCGTTCGCCGTCTGTCTTAAAACGTCAGCGGTTGAAGCGATGATGCAGTCATTTTTGGTTAGCTTTCATCTCATTGATTATCTGATATCTTTTGCTGCAGGTTTTTCACAAGGAAGACCACATTTGCTAACATTTTTACACTTCAGACTGTTATTTTGCCATGTTTTGGATACAAATGACTCATTTGTCAGGACCGTCACATGAATCATAAAATTATGACACAAGATTTCAACATCGATTCTTTTGTCTTTATGCCAGTCTGGTGAAAAACGTAGAGCTATAGCTTCCTTGTTTAAAGTGCACGTCACTGCACATTTTATTGGCTGAATCTCACTGAACTTGTCTAAGAAAATATCCGTATTAAAGCCTTGAGAAGTGATTATTTGCCGTGTCATTTATGGTCATGTAAATAAAAAAGAACCACGAAAAGTTCCAGATGTTATGCAAAAGTCCCTTGCTTTTCCTCTGAAAAAAGCTTCTGAAAAGTCTAGTTTCCCGGTCTGAGTTTTCCAGGTCACACACAGCTATTTCTCTATTTCGTTTTGCACGTTGGTATTGCACGAGTTATTAAACGCTCCTTTCCCACTTAATTCACTTCTGCTTTTTTAAACTCATCTCGGTTAATGTGTCACGTTTACGGTACTTAATAAAGTTCACAGTGAGTGGACACTAAACAGCTAGCAAGTAGCAAACAGCTTCATCTTCATTTATGAAATCATCAGTCAAGTCATTTTCTTTCTGTATAACTCTTTAATGCCCCAGTGTATACTTGACTTTGAGGATAGTCACTGTTTTAGAATCCTTTGTCTCTCAATGCCAGGCCTTCAGCAGTAATGTTGACCTACTTTGAGCGTTTGCATCAGCTCAATTTTGAATTTTACATGTCAATGAACGTTTGTGTTTGTGACAAGACAAGAGCTCAAACAGGATAATGTGGCACGTTGAGAAGTCACATGTGCTGATGATGCAGTTTCAGTTCCAGATACTCCATAATAATGTTTTGTCACCGTTCGCAGATATCTCCTCCATATAAATCAGATGGACAATGTAACAACAGCACTTTTGAGTTTTACAACAAAGATGCACGCATGTGCTGCAGTAGATGCAAACCAGGTAAGATTCTGAATACAACCATGATTACAAAATATATATAATAATATAAAATATAAGTGCATTCTTTTTCATCGCTCATTTGTGCCAGACAGAATGAGCACCACTTACCTTGTCGTCTTTTTCATTTTTGTGGATTGTTTTCAGGGACCCGCTTGGGGGCACCGTGCACGAGTGTTCAAGACACAGTCTGTTTGCCTTGCACTGATGGACAGTACTCTCAAAACACGAACCATTACATCAACTGTTTTTCTTGTAAAAAATGTTCAAGCTGTAAGTTGACACATTAAGGTTCAAATGCATTGGCTCTTAAAAGATAAGAATTAATCTGAATTGACTTGAAATCTTTTGCATTTCTTTGTTAGCAAAAGAACTGATGTATGCACGACACTGCGCGGCTGATACCAACGCAGTTTGTGTTTGCAAACCTGCAAGCTTCTGTGTCCGTCATGCATCTACACCTACATCTGAATGTACGGAATGTAAACGGTATAAATCCTGCAAACCGGGTGAAGGTGTCATTAAAAACGGTAAGGAGCATCTATTGAAACGCACATCAGCTTTTTTATTTTTTAAGATTTGTGGATTTTCGGTGCAAGAGTTATTTTGCATCATCGTATCTTGTGTTCATGAATGCAGGAACAGCTACAGCTAATGTCCAGTGTGGACCCTGTTCCGAAGGAACATTTTCAAGCCAGTCTGACACCGAGCCCTGCAAACCACACACACAGTAAGTCACAAATTTAAGCGAGCACGTGACGCGCTGTATTCTTGCACATACCTGCACACAGATGTTTAATTTGTCTTTGTCATGTTAGATGTGATGGAGGTTTGGTTCTGCATCCTGGCAACTCCATAGCCGACACACGGTGTGGGACGAAACCATCAACGGCAATGTTTTCCACTTCAGAAATGCCAAAGAATCATCCTCCGAGGGAAATCCAGAGCGAGACACAGACAGCAGCGTACATCACAACATGTCTGCCTACATTGGCCAGTGTGACGTCCAGCACAGCTGAAAATCGAAACTTCATTGAATCCAATGACCCGTATCCCATGAATTTCATTTACATCGGTAAATATGAGCTCATATTGTTAAAACATTAAGCACTGGCAGTTTTTTGTTAGTGAAGTAGCTTAAGAAATGGTGTTCATGTACAATATGAGTTAGACAATAGTTTAGGAATTCATTCTGCATCCCTGTCCTTTACCCTATTAACCTTCATTCTTCTTGTCCGTGTCTCTTTCTCTCTCTCCTTGTCATGCTAGGCATTGTTGTTGGTTTTTTGCTGGTTGTCCTGACAGTGATAGTAATGGTGATAACCTGCAAATTGCGAAACAGAAGAGGTATTGTGGGTAATCTTACTTCTATCATAACAGACCATACTTAGATATTGTTCAGATTTTGTTCTTTTCTTTAACACCATGTTCTTTGGTGTCATCATAACATCAGTAAGCTGTTGGTGACGTGTTTCTGTAACATCTACCTGCAGGTTTAGTAATGGATGCAAAGACAGACAGCAAGGAGGTAAGAGTGTGTACATCATCACATCCAGACTGACAAATCAGCAACACTTGAACTTAAACTTCATGTTAAACTAATGCATTTTGGCACGGAGTCCGTTTGAAATAACGCTTGTAGTGGTATTTACTCCTTTGATTGAGTATCATATTAAATGCTTTAAAATACTTTCATAAACTAAAAAATGTGCTCAAGTATTGAAGAATATAATTTAATTTCACTTGTAGTATAGTTGCATTACAAATGGAAAATGCAGTTGTTTACTCAAAGTTTTACTGCTTTCTTTTATAAATGAAAGAATGGGCCGATTTGGTTCCAATTTAGTTGAGTTACTACTAACACATGGATATTAGTATACTGTACATACTACATAAAGAATACTTGAAATACACTTGAACTTGTTGTTTGTAGCATACTTACTAAAGTTAACTTAAAGTATACTTATTTTTTTAAGAGTAGCAGTGATGTTAAAGAGTACATAACATGAGATCATGAAAATGACATTTCATGCAGTGTGTAATGTTGCCGTGTTTGAAAGTAAACAGTCTGCCAAGTTGTAAATCCGAAGGTGAATGAATAACAAAGTTATTGGCTTGGAAAAAAGGGAGTCGACTCTGAATCACGCAACCGCCGCGGATGTACGTCACTACATATAGTCCCGCCTACGTTGTGCTAGCACTGCCCGCGAAAACTTCACTCTTCTCCCCCAAACACTGTAGCTCGTGAGCCTCATTCGCGGTAGACCAATCACAGCAGACTAGACCATCTGACCAATCAGATCAGACTAGGCTAGTGGAAAGGAGGGGATTAGACAGATGAATTGCGGAACGAATCATTTGAGAGTCAGTCAACAGTCACTGCCTATTGAAACGAAATAATAGTGTTTTACACCTTCTATGTACATAAATTTGTTGGACACTACATAAACCAAAGTAGGACCTTAAAATCCCTAGTTATGTACTCTTTAAATAATATCCGAAGAAGTTCATGCTTGATATTGCTTTCGGTCCTTTTGTCGCATTGCACATAGAAGGTCAAGTCAGTTGCATTGCATCATGGGATGTTGTAGATCTCCGAATCAACGAGGGCCAGACATGACTGTTTCTTTCCTTGTGTTCTCTTCAGCCGAATCCGAGTTCCCCAGCAAGCGTTGCACCTGAACATCAGTGTCTGTTACCCGGCAACAGTTGTCAAAAAGAGCCCTCCATGACATCATCAGACAGCCAGAGTCAGCCAGACTCAAGCCAGAGTCACAGCAGTGGTGACTGGTTGGAACGCACCAGCCAGGAGGAGTCTCTACATGAGCAGCATTCTATCTCCAGCCCTTTGGTCAACCTCAGCATCACGGCCACGATCAACTGCCACCTGAACCCAGCAACGGCTTCCTGTTCCATCCCGGTCAGCCCATCCACGCTAGCGCCTCAGGCTGATATTTCAGTGCCACTGTCTCAGGAGGAGGTCTCTATCTCCTGCCAGCAAGAGGATGGTAAAGAAGCCCTTCAGTCCGTTCAGGAGAGCGGTTTGTGTGTGTTCTGATTGGTGGAAGTCTCAGTAAGTGTTTCGTGTTTTTTTTTATATAACATAATAAAACACATTTATTGTGATGGTGACCAATATAAACATGCTGTATTTGATAGTACATAGTTTGTGTTAACAATAGCAAATGACATTCATGTATACAAAAAATTGCTAAAATATATATATATATATTTGTTTATTATATGCCATACTCAAAAATAAACGTTAAGTGTGTTGGTCACATTATGTGAACATGGTTTATAGTTTTATGGTTAGGGTTCTTGGCTAAAAATATAGATTCAGTCCAGACTGCATGCATTCTGGTTTGCAACACTAGTTGGCCCTATGGAAAATAAAGAAAGAAAATTTAGTACTAAAAGATTAAAGTAATTAAGTATTGGCAACCTTATTGATGTATCGACTGACCACTTTTCTAAATCATAAAATCGGTGAACTTTGCTGACAGTTCACCCAAAAATGATCATTTACTGTCCCTCTTTCGCAGAACACAAAAGAAGATATTTTGAACAAAGTTGGGAACCGAACAGCACTGGACCCCATTCACTTCTATTGTATGGACACAAAACCAATGCAAGTGAATGGGGTCCAGTTAACAACATTTTTCAAAATATCTTTTGTGTTCTGCGGAAAGAAGAAAGTCATACAAGTTTGAAATGACAAGAGGAAGAGTAAATGATGACAGAATTTTTATTTTTGGGTGAACTATCCCTTTAATGATCCCTTGCATCGTCTAACTGTTTATGTTTTATAGATTTTATATTTTATTATATATTGTTGACATATTTGTTGCCAATAGCAGCTGATGAGGTTGGAAGGACTAGAACAGAAATTGCACTCTTTGTGATATGAAGCTAGCGCCACCCAGTGGTTGGTTTTCTCATTACGCAATTATTCAAACTCTTTTAGTCATAAGAGCTATAAAGGAGACAAGTGAATGTGTTCACGTTTGTCATTTGAATGAGATAAAGGCAGACTAATAAGCTGGGACTGATTTCAGTGTCACAGGGTTATCCTAAACATTCAGAAAAGAAGTAACATTTTCATGTAAGTTTAGCGTAATTCTGATTGTCAAGGATATTGTATATGGTGGATTATATTATATTCCATTGGTTATAACAGACATACTTTTTTACATTTGTATATTATTCAGTTGTATAGGAATCTTGTTATTGTAATATTTTGTACATACAGAATGTTTATTCAAAAGTGATTATTTTTGTAGTCACCCGTGATATATTTTTATTTTTAAATAAACTCTGTGTAAGAAAGTTTGATGTGCGAGTCATTCCGTACCATTTGCACAATAAAAATGAATAATACCTGAAATTATGCAGCTTGTCTTTTTTAAGTAGACAGTTATTTTAATAGTTTTTAACACATACAGAAATGTCCCATTCACTTACATTAAAGGAGGGACGGAAGCCATGCAGGGAACAGTATATAGACCTTTCACACAAGTCATTAAACAACCTTCTGCATAGCAACACCTTGGAAACCTTCCAGCAAGTTACACATGTCCAGTCACTCACAAGCCAAAAGCCTTATCATATTTTATAAGCTCTCCTTGACTCCACTTAATATATTTTCATTACATGGGTCTCACACTGGTAACGGTGGATTGAGGCCAAACTGTGGCTTCTTGTACAATCACATCCATTATAAAGAGTAAATGCTGTTGGTAGACCACCAGCACAAGAAGCACTGTCAGATGAAAGTATCTTTAATGTGAGGCTGAGACGGGACTGGAGTTCACCCTCCAGCGATGGATCAATACAGGTGTTAACAGACTTTAGGAATCACAGAGACTCATCTCCTTAGGAGCTGATTAAATATTGATCAGACCCTCCAAGAGTGTTTTTATGCTTCTGTTCTCCCACATCGATACTGTGCTGCTCATTTCAACTGTGGGGCGTGTGGCTTTCTTTTCTGAGCATTGAACAAAGTGAAAGAAACCCAGGCTGATTGTTGTGGGATCCGTTCAGGAAACCTGTATGAGTAATCACATTTATTCAGGTTTAGAGTATGCATGTATGAGAATACTCGAGCACTTTCTTAATTGACAATAAAATGATGACACAATGAAAAAAATCTAAAATTAGGACTTTTGATTTGAGAGTGAAAAATATAAATATTTTTCACAATTCTGCTTTTTCAAACACATCTTTTTATTTCCAAGTTTAATTTTGATTTCTAAACAGATCTTGAATATGCACTGTGCATGAAAAATGTGTGTTCTAAAGCCGAAGGTGTGACTCATTTTAGTACAACATTCTTGCAATTTTCATGGTTCATCTCTGTTGTGAAACCACAGCAATGTGTAAGAAGCATTACAGGTGTTGATTATGATTATGATTATGATTAAGCAAAAACTGGAGATGGAGTTCGGTTTGTGGGAAAGAGCTTGTTTGCTCTTGTAATCACACACCCTGTGACAGGAAATCCTGAGATCAATGACCTTGTTATTAAGGTATGGAAGTTACAAAACCAACGACCTCTACACACTAACCTAAAAGTATTGCCACTTCACCGGTGCAATGTTTGCAAGCGATGAATGAATTGTGATAGCGTTTTGCTGAACTGTTTCATAATGAACGCATTGTGTGTACTGGAAACATATTGCTTTGCAACCGAGAGATGCAGATAACAATCATAAACCAGACTATCTAAGCACTGACGTTGATGAATGTATCTAACAACCAATAACATTTATGAATCAGCACTTTTCTCTGTGCTTTTCCTGTAAAGTGTGCACAGGTGCACAAGTATCCTTTTCTTCCCTTTGGGTGCACTAATATGATATTGGTGCCAGTAAGTTGTGAATTTCATATTCTGTTGAATGTGTCTTGACAAACCGTAAGCATCAGAATAACTCAGTGTGAGGCAATAGGGTCAAACGTCAGTTTCAGAGATGAAGTGTGAGGTCAGTGTCAGGAAATGTGGGTGCATGTGAGTAAAAATGCTATGCCAAGTAGATAGGATTTTAAAGACAAAAACTGTTGTTATGCAGTTGACACTTTATGCAGTAGGTGGCTGTAAGCAACATTTCCACAAGGGTCACTTGCTCTGCTAACCTGCTTAATGTAACAATGTGATACAAGCAGTCAGAATGGAAATGGAAATGTTGTGACTTGATCATCAAACGCCAACTGCTGCAGACATATTGCAATTGCATATCACCGTTAACTGACCAATCGTTAATATGTTTATTTCATCAATATTATTATATGTTGTTTACTTGTGGCTGCAAATTTGATCATTCTTTATGATCATTCCCATTAAATTCTTGTTCCTTCATCAATTATTTTATTTCCCCTGCACAAGAAAGGAAGATGAACAGATCTCAGTTTGATACCTCAATTCTTTCTGAGATTAAATGGGGAGCAAGTACAGGTATATTTCTCCAAAGAAAAAGAAAGAATATCACAAATGTCTACATTATAATTTCAGAAGAGATCGCAACAATATCACAAACAGAGCTAATATGTGGCAAGTTTGCAGTCAAAAATCAATATCGAAGATATGATCTCAAATATTTCTCATCAAATCCAGATTACGCTACAATCTACATTCATTTTACACCTCCATACATGTATGTTTCTATGATAATAGGCCTACAAAAGATAATAAATCCACCTAAGAGTCATGCCTGCTATACTTTTACTTTTCCTAAAAGTATTTTTTCTGTTTTATTTTGAAATATGACAAAAATGTTCTTGACAACCTTTGTGAGAGCCAGATCAAAAAGGCCACAATAATTTTCAAAGATTACTTGGATTCTAATCATTTCGGCGCGTGTGTTTCTTTTTTAAAGACTACAGAAACATGTCAAATACTTAAAAGACCAAACTCGACATACAATCCTTCGCCAGCAGAGTGCGAGCAATCATTCTAATATTATCACGCTCATTTCTGCCTCCTTGGCTATGATGAGGAAACCAGAACTGTACCAACATAACAGTGGGGGAATCATCCTTAATCCTGATTAAAAATCGTTTGTTTGTCATTTATTAATCCATTCCAACTGCATACACTTTCATAATATATATGGCGTGTGTAGGGTCCAGAAAGACTTGCTGTTTTTCCTCATCTACATTGTCGCCCCTGTTCCGTGCTTGGCGATGGTTCGCTCCGTTGCTGTGCTGCTGGATTGAGTCGCGCGCATTGGGATTGTGAGGAGCCGAGCGCGAGGACGGTCACCTCAGCTTTGAAGAATCTGAGGTGATTAAAATGTCTAATTAAAACAGCTTCCTTGGTTTTAAATTACGTGACAAGTCGCTCTTTCTGGTCTTTAACGCGCCGTGAACGTTTGAGGTAAGCGAATGAAGTGAAAATGTCATTTTTGACACGATTAAATTAGATGGAAAATCTGTTTACACATTCAGCTAACGTTAGCTGGCTAATTATTTAGCAGCCGGCTTTGATAAACACTATAACAAAAGTTATTAAAAAAAGACAGTGAACATGGTAAAAGATGCTTTTTAGAACAAAGCAGTGATGGGCATAACTTTTGTGGGATTGTCATAGTGTAACTGTTACATCCGCTTTCTATTTTAATGTCACGGATTTAAACGGGCTTCATAAGATCTCTCTGAACTGTGTCAGTCTATGAATGACTGTCTGTGTAATAACCTGGTTTACATCGTAAACGCTATAAATAACCAGGGAATTAAAACATGAAAGGTCTTAAAAACCCTATTTACATTGAAGATTTGTGTTAGTCAGTGATGACTGTCGTCTTCGGTCAGTCTGTATGCATAACAATCTGACATAGCCCTTTATTTAATTTTCTATGGAATGCAATTTTGGAAATTTTAATACAAATTTTAGATAAAGTCAATTTTCTATCTCTGAACCTTTATGCATTTATATTGTTTGATATGCTTGGGTACTTTTACCTTTGTTTTGATCTGTTTAATAAATATATTCTGCATCAACACTTGGTGTTCAGGTTGCAGTGTTCCATAATCATCTGATGTTATTTTTCTGCTCCTATTTTCCAGAACATGTATTGAAGTTCATTGAAAAGAGAATTTCAAACCTGACTGTCAAATAATCAGCCTGACTGTGTAAAGAATCTACAAATTCATCACTGATTGTTTGTGTTTTCTACCACCTGCACAGTGCATGATCTGAGTCCTCCGGAGATTCAAATGGCTTGCTGTCTGAAGGACGAGCTTGTGTGTTCCATTTGTTTGAGCATTTATCAAGACCCGGTGAGTTTCGGCTGCGAGCACTACTTCTGTCGTAAGTGCATCACTGAGCACTGGAGCAGGCAGGAACATCACGTGGCGCGGGACTGTCCTGAGTGCAGGAGGACCTTCACGGATCCCCTGCTGTCCCCGAGTCTGAAGCTCTCCAACATCGTGGAGAGGTACGCAGCGTTCCCGCTGGATGCCATCCTGAACGCACAGAGAAACTCGTACCCGTGCAAGGATCATGAAAAGGTCAAGCTCTTCTGTCTGAGCGACAAGAGCCTGGTGTGTTTCTTCTGCGATGAGCCTGCTTTGCACGAACAGCACCAAGTGACGACCGTTGACGATGCCTATGAGGAAATACAGGTGTGTTTTCTTCGGGTTGTTAAATGTCGCCTTGCCATCCTTGTTGTTATATTTGACAAACAAGCTCTTACTGTTTGCATTGATCGGCACATTGTTTTATAAGGTCCCACAAAGTTTGACTGTTCTGTAACAGGTAATGAGAAGCAATTATTACAGACACAAGGTGTCAGCCCACAAGGAATGTCAGATTTTGCCTAAAAAGTCAGGCTGCTTTATTTTTCACATGTTAAGAAGGCGAAGAATGCAGAATCTAAACACTTTGTTGCTATCGTCCTTGGAAGGTTTCTGATCAACAGGGAGTCTATACCTTTATATTCATATAAGAGATACAGATACAGGAAAATAATAAAATTATGCTTCTGATTCACATAAAACATGTTCCGAATCTCAAAATTCTAGTAACAACCAAGGCTTTTTTAATAAGATGTTTGGTTATTCAAGAGCTCTCAAAGCTTCGTGATGCTCTTTGTTAGGTTCTCTTTATTTAAAATACTTCCTGGTCAGTAGAGCTAGTCATAGCTTGTATGTAAACATTGCTGTAAAAGTGCTATGCCTGTCAAAACTTGATATAGACTATAGGTTTGCTTGTAAGATCTGCTGCAGTGTGCACACAGGCCATCCAGACATTTGTCTTAAAGGTTTTTGAGACCTTATTTCAAAATGTGCTGCTAAAGTAAATGTGCTTTCTAATCTTAGCTGCAGCGTGTTCAAAGCTGACTGTTCCTTATACTCAATGAATTTTGTGGTTACACATATGCAGCATTACACAATAGTAATCTGCACTCTGTATGAAGTTCTGCTTATTGTGTACTGGATTTCACCTTGAATTTCTGTAATTTTTGTATGCACGCAAAAAACTGCCCATCCGGGTTTTTGTAACCGACCACAAGATGATCGTCAGCTTCTGAAAAAGCTATGCAACTAGTCTTCCAAATAAAATGTTTATATTTATGGATCAGTGTAGTAGTACACTATACTGCTCTTTATCTTAACAGACACTAAAGTTTGACATATTGGTCGTTCAGCACCTTCATCGAAGTCTTGATAACACACATCAGAGGCGACTAATGGGGATGCTTGTGTCTAGTGCAATATCATAGCCTTATCTGTACGACTCCTGTTGACGGAAAGTGAGAAGGTACTTGAGGCAGATAGAAAACAGTAGTGACATGGATGCTATTAAGACAAGCAAATGCAGGGGAATGTTTGAATTAAAAGATGTCTAATATAGGTCGACAAGTTTGACCTTGAAACGTAGACACAGTGATGGAACGTGTTGTTATATATGTGTTTTATTATAATTTACTTGTCTTGTAATTATAACAGCACCACTTTCTTTAGCTTTTTTAAATTACAGAAACTCAGCTAAAAGTGTGTAATATTGTTGGAGAATTAATTGGAGCAAGTTGCTGCGGTTGTCGGACAATTAGCAGCCGGCTTCAGAGACGCTCTCCAGGGACAGATTTATAAAGCGCTTAATTCCCTTCCTTGTCTTTAGAGATGCACGGATCGAGGGACATGTATCCTCTTCAATACTTCAAAAGTTTTAAAGGTGCACTGCACACTGAAAGCCTCCGTCATGAGCAAATGCTCCCCATGAGAAACTGCGGTCTCTAATGCCAAGTGTGTACTTGATAAACACACTTTGCCACAATTTGGTTTCACACAACAAAGAGCAAATTGCAAGGGAGTTCCTTAGCAGCTCTTGGGTGCTAATGAAACTGTTTATCCTCAACAAACCCTTTTGGCTAAATGAGGTAATGTGTTTGAGTCTGGATCTGAGCGTTGATGTGGTTTTATAAGATTTGGAATAGCATGGGAATTGATGAAGCACTCCGTAAGGTTTATTCAATAAGCAGAAGAGAAGCTTGCTTTGGTTTCTTTTTAACTTTGAAAATTATCAGTTATTAAACCTCTTTTCTAATCCAAGTGTACAGTTTTATGTACATTAATGCTTTTTATATATTTTATAATCTACAAGGTTAATAGTAAATCAATGTATTATAGTAATGTTTTTAACTCTTTTCCTATCTGCTCGTCTCTTCCTCCTTGTTTGTTCTCTTTAGCTCTCACAACCATGTTGTGTTATCATTTCTTTTACTCACTTGATTCTTCAATTTCATCTGAGCTCCTCTGTCTATTGCTCTCCCTCTCTTTTTCTTATTTCTCTTCTCATTTATTCCCATCACTCGTGTTGTAATGACACCTATAGAGGCCAGACACCTCTGTTTCAGCGGAGATTGAGTAGAGACTGAGAGGATCGTGCTGCTGGGAGGGAAAATAAAAATTCTGTGCGGGTGTTCCATCACCTCCACAGAAGCAGGGAGCCTTGATTTAGGAGGAATGACAGCGGAACTTGACTGGTTCTCATTTCATGTGACGCAGGTCTGCTTCTTATGGCATGCTAATAAAGAAGAGTTTTGTTTTAGAAAGCGAGAGGCTATTCGATGTTGCTATTGTTATTGAAATATGTTTTTAGTTAGTTAAGTTAGTTAAGACCAATTAGCTCAAGTACTAAAAGAATCTTCAGTGAATTCAGTAAGGCATCATAACTCTAAATCATTTTGATTCACATCTCATTAGTTCTCTCATTTGTAGTCTGTGCAGTGTGGTCTCAGCAGGCTTATACGCTTGTTTCGTACGTGATGTTTACGTTCCACTGAGGTTTGTATAAAGTATGCATGCAAGAATTCTGATGCAGGCAGATCTCAGCGAAGCTGTGTTTTAGCTGCCCGACTTGCTCTTGTTGAGCGATAAACATATGTTGTCTCTGTTTGCCTTGTCCTGCAACGCTGTGAGATTTGGATTTCGCCTGTTGCTGTATACGCTCGCAGTTGGCTGTTTGCGTAAGCTCTTTTACATGGCATGTCTCACCCCTATGACCTATCAGACTTGCGGGATGCGGCAACAGCATCTGTTGACGGGCATTTGCTCATATTTGCTTTCTGTCCGGTCCTCTTTCCCAGGTGCTTATGTTACATTTCTAATGCATCTGAACATTATCCAGCCCGATAGCATGTAACGGTGCTCTCAGTGTGTTTAATGTAGATGCTAAAGAGGATAGGAATGGATTTGTATGGTGCTCTGAATTTTGCTTCAGGGGAGAGTGGGTTTTGACTTCAAACTAATGGACTCTTAGTCCTAAGGGGCCTAAGGCTTTTGGTCCTTGGTGCAAGCCCTCAACAAATGTCAGCACTTGCATACTTGTGTGTGCGTCTGCGCAATGATGATGTCTGTTTTAGTCCTGTTTTATGTTGCAGGCAGAGCTTTTGGTCCTTGGTGCAAGCCCTCAACAAATGTCAGCACTTGCATACTTGTGTGTGCGTCTGCGCAATGATGATGTCTGTTTTAGTCCTGTTTTACGTTGCGAGCAGTTTATAATAAATGGGGTCTAAAAGGAGGATATAAAAACATATGAAGCTTGTGTTCTTGTCAATGTACTGTTTGTTATACTTCAATAAAAATGATGTGTAGTTTGTAATATTTTTATGTTTGCCATGCTGCATTCTCAGCTGCTAGCGTGTTAGCTGAGGGACATTGGCGAAACAAAATCTAAGCTGTGAATATGTGTGGGATGAAAATGTTTGATCTGGGGGAGCTTAATGGTTTTTGGTGGAGGCCTCAAGTGTACCCCAGAGAGTCTTTTTGGGGTGGGTTTAGCTGAGGTACTGGTGGGAGATAGTTCTGCTTTTTGTCTCCTACAACCCAAACGCCCATTCTGCTTCATACAGTGTGTGTTTGTGGTGTTGGCGGAGGACTGATTCTAAAAGAAGGTTTAGTGAGTCATCTTATGGAAATCATGTCCACATCTCAACTAGCTGAGCAGTTGCTTCATGATCGGAACTCTTTGCTATCAGCAGACACTAAATTCGAGAGACATTAGAGACATTAACTGTCTTGACTGGTGGTGTTTGTTGTGTCTTCAGGTTTCAAAACTAAGAATTTTCTTCTGTAGTTTAGGCTTTGTCTGTGAGCATCTTCTCGCTTCTGTCCATCTCATTGGACCTGAAGTGTGGTACTGAAGAGCTGCCAGCTTAAAGATAACTTGTGACCAATTCTACACCTATTTTTCCCTTTCACCCTCCCTGGTTTATCTTTCTTTCTTTCCCAGACAACTTGCTTTAAAGGAACCTCAGCTCTTCAGGTCAGTCAGAGTTTTTAGGACTCTGTGAGATTGTTACTAAGGGATGTGATTTCCCTCAGGTAGGCTAACAAAAGAAAAATCAGCGGGTGGTCCGGCGAGTTGTCACTTTAATGCAGAATCATAGCCGCGGGGAAAGGCAGAACGGTCATGTTGCATTAGACGCATTACAGCCTGTAAATGCTTGGCGGAATGCCTAATACACTATGACAAAGCATGCAGCTAACATTCTCTATTGCAGGATGCTTTTTACTCCGATTGAGGGTGACCACGCGGGATGAGCTGGGGGTCGTTTTGATTCCTTTATAGGGGTAACACAGATGACTGAATTCCTTCTTATAGATGTGGGAAAAGTAAGATGTGTCAAGAAAACACATCATTTTTTCATAATTTGTTCTGTATGCTGTTTAAGATGAAGTAGTGCTTAGGGATAGTTTAAATGGTCTGACATTATTAGTGTGCTTTTTTTACAACGTTCATTAAACGTTAAAAGACTTGATACAGTCTAATCCTAGTTGACTGTATACTTTATGAACAACATTTCCCATATATTTTCTTACACGCATACATAATTAAGCTAGCATATACTTGCCTTTTTTTAAGAATTCCCAATACTGCCGTTGCATTAAACATTTCATCATTTCATCGCCTTAGGCGATTCACATATTTATGTTTTCACTCGGATGCATGTTTTTGAGTTTGTAGTTCACTGGAAGTGTTGTGGGGTTTAGCGGCTGAGAACATTTCTTTGTTTACAGCGGCATTGGATTGTCAGGTCAGTTCCTACACAAGACTGCATTTGGGAAAAACGGATTTGCATGTCATCTCGGGGAAGTGAGTGTGAAAGTGGTCCGCTAAACCTTTGAAGTCTTTAAACGCAGCGTTACACTGATCTTTAGATGGGATTGTGAGGGTAGGTGGGAAAGCCTAAAGTTCAGAGCAGTCTAATACATTGTCATACATTTGACATCTTTTTTTTCTGGTTTGTCAATGGTTTTATCTCTCTGTAAAATTATGATTTGAGGCACATGCTCTAATAACAGTACGTTCATAAGTTTACCCTTGACCAATATTGTGAAAAGCTGTTAAACAGTTGTGAATAACATAAAATACCATTTAGCTAGAATACAGTTGACCCTCGTGCAAAAATGTGCTTTTTTTATTAATGGAGTGAGTATTGATATAAAAGCCCAGTCTTGCTCTGTACAAGAAGTAAGAATGAGTGTAATTGATTTTTCATTGAGCTGTGTTTGTTCAAACTACACATCATGCTTTTAGGCTCTCGTTGATGACAGCAGACGTAGATCTCTTCTTCTAAACACCCCCATTAGGTTTGGGAATTAGCACAGATTACTTGACCATTGTTCTGTGGCCAGCACTGGACTAGGATGTAATCTGCTCTAATTCCTTTCTGTGATTAGCTCCAGATGACTCAATTAGACAGTGTGTTTATGGGTAGGTTAGTGCCTCACATTAAACCATTTTGTATGTTTGCTAAACATCCCTTACTGAAATTTTGTCAAGCAGATGGGTAGCAGAATGAAGTGAAGTCTCTTGCCCTCAGTACAGTACCTTTACTCTGCCGTTTTGTAGTGGTGATGTGTTCCGGGCCGTAGGGAAATCACGCTTAAGCTAGCCAGACCGCCTGCGGCAAGCTACAGGGTCTGGACGCATCTCTGTGTTTCATCTGCGCCCCAGCTGCCCCTTTACCGTTCCACACTGCGCTTTTCCGTCAATCCGTCAGGGGCCCAAAGCAAATTTTTTACTTCAGATCAAGGCAGTTTGTTCAATATAAATGTCCCACCTGGTAAACAAACCTGAGATTGTTCTTTGAAAATGTCCCATCTGATATCACACCATGTGCTTTTCAGGAATGTTTTAAGAGGCGGGAAGCAGCAGGGATGTGGTGATTTGATGCACAATTATTGTGATTATTTGTTTAATATTCAAAATATAGCATTAGTGTTTACCCAATATTATAGTATTTTCAACTTCTCACAATTTTGCTCTAAAGAGAACTTTACCTAAAAATATGGTGGAGAATGTTGGCAATATTGTCAAAAAAGCTGTGTATTAAATCTGAAATCACCAAAAGTCTTCATCCTTAACTTCAGATCCAAATTGTTAAATGATTTGCATATTTATACTTGCGATAATTGCACAAAAATTGGTTTGATGAAGTAAAGATGAATTGTCTTTTAGTTCAGATAATAGAATGAGCTCACTGTCATTTCAGCCTCATTACTTCTTTATTACCCTCTTGCCCGGCACTCGAGTGTTGAATGTGGTTTATTGACCTCTCTCCTTCATGGCATGCTGATACAAGGAAACTCTTTTTAGCACGTTCTCTACATAACACTTGATGTGGAGCAGATGAAATCTGCAGCGCTTTACGGCTGCTGGACACAAGGCTCTGTTTAGATGTTTGTTTTTGTGCTTTACCTCTTAAATTCAGTTGCAGATTAACCTTTCCAAAAGCACTGTTTTGGATTTCAACACTACATGACTCTAACATTAACCCTCCAGCTTGTATTTTTTTATATTCTAATGTGTTTTCTCTTATCCCTGGTTACTGTGCACAGACAATCTGAGGAAGGGCATTTAAAACTAGGTCACCAATTCTTGTAACATGCATTTTGTGACCTTATAATTCCTGGCTAACAGTTGGGGTTTTAGGAAAACCAATTCTCGGAAATGATCATTGTTTTTGCAATTTTCTTTGTCGCTGCTTAAATGTCCAGTGTGTAATTTTTTGGAGGATCTATTGACAGGAATGCAATATAATAATATACATAACTATGTCTTCAGAGGTGTATAAAGATCTTACACAATGAAGCGTTATGTTTTTATTACCTTAGAATGAGCTATTTCTATCTACATACACCGCGGGTCCCCTTGCATGTTTTCGCCATGTTCTGTCAGCCGTCGTAGTGTTTCGAACAGGAGGGGTGGAGTGAGCGGTTGGTTGTAATTTGCAACCTTGCCGCTAGATTTCACTGACCGGACCTTTAAAATGACACACTTACCTTTAAGAATGGATTCATGGCATTGTAGGAAGATTCAGCTTGAATGTGGAGCCAGTCTCAGATGGAGCTGTTAGTGACCATTGCTAGGGTCACTGGACCCATTACACTCCTCAGCGAGTCAGTAAATGGAGGCTGCTTGTCTGGTTTGATGTCTCTGTTTCAGCTGCTGTTCTGTTCTGTTCAAACATCTTTGTTGTCCACTGAGTAACACCATTTATTGTGAAACAGCTGTTGAAACCAGCACTTTATCCCCTGCAGGGCAGGAAAAAGATTACTCCAGAAAGAGAAACTTTGTAAGAGAGGTTTGTGTATAATCTATATATCTCTGAGGGGCCATATATGTTGTCAAGGGTTTTCTTAATGCCATATTTTTGGCATTACAAGACCTGGTACCTTTTGTATTGAAAGTGAGGCAAAAATCGATAAAAAAAAGTACCAACATTAAAGAACTGATGGAAACTGTATATTTGTTAAGTCTTTAGTTTAGGATTTAAAAATGAAATGGAGTAGTTCACTATAGGGATGTCGTGATAAACCGACGATAAATATCACGTGATTTATGCACAGATTTTGAGTGAAGTACGGGAAAATGCTGCTGCATCCGAAAGTCAGAGGGCGCTCTCGTGCGGAAACTCCAAATACGCACTGCAGAAGAAGACCATAACACATTCTAGAATCTAGGAAATGCCTATGGACATCTTTTTATCACTGTTACTCAAGCCTCATCAGGTATTTTGATGATAATAAAGTATATGATCATGTGACGGGTGTTGCTTTTTCAAATGCACATTATAAGCGACTCAAACTCGCACTGCTTTTAGATCGAGCAGCATTTCCGACTGATCCCAGAGCCGTGCTTCACGGACAAGCTGCGCGTTAAAAAAAATATCGACACATTGCATATCGCAGCCAGCTTGATTTCAATAGGATTTAGTGGTATCGCGATAAATTATTGTGCAGCCCTAGTTCACTATGAAAATAAAAATTTCATGATAATTCACTCACCCACATGTCATACAAGCCATCCATGGGTTTATTTCTTCCGTCGAAAACAAATTGAAGCTTAACTGTTTCATAAAAGTTTAATTTAACTGGGGTGAAAAATACTGTAAGCATGTATTCTGGGTAGGGCTGTGTATTGGCAAGTACCTCCCGATACGATACATATCACGATAGATGGGTCACGATACAATATATTGCTATGTATTTCGATACGATACACATTTGCGATATATTGCAATACTTTAAATAGAAAATGTGAAAAGTAGAGCTAGAAATACAAAATGCAGTGCACCACCTGGGGTTTTCTGTAAGGATAAGTGTAAAAACATCCCTTACCTCTGCAGAGTGGCCATGATGTGCGATGCATGGACCTTTAGATCAGAGCTTCGGGTTCTCAAACTGTGGATTGCGCCCCTCAAGTGGGTAGCACAGGGGAATAAGGTGGCTCACGCAAGTCACTTGGCTGTTGTGGTGCATTACAGGTAAAACACTGAACATGGGCAGTATAAAACCTCTGGTTCATCAGTGCTGTAAATGTGCTGGTGTCACATCCGTGAAAGCACAATAAATGTCATTGTTACTTTTCTTAATAAACTTTTTGTCTAATGCACTGCAGTAGCCAAGTGACTTGTGTCATGACTTGCGAAGCCTACAAACAGCATTATTTTACATAACTCATTACTCCATTACTTATTTTGAAAACCAAAGCACACCCACACATCAGCTCTGAGAGCTCCAAGCGTTCTTATATTTTTCGCCACGCTCGCTTCCACTTACTTTTGGCCGTATGTATATGACATGATTTTAAAAATATATATCGATAGTAGAGGTATCACTATCGATACACTATTGAAAAAAAAATTGCGATAGTTACATGTATCGATATTTTTGCACAGCCCTAATTTTGGGTACAGAGTCCCAATGAATGGAGGGAACAGAGCTCTCTTTAATCTCAGTTAGTCATGAAATGGTTGTGAGACTCCATAATTTACTCCCTCCTCACTGTCTGTTTTTCAGTCTCAATCTTCTCATTCCCACTGTAAATAACCCTTCACCCCATGCTTGCATCTCCGGTCTGTAGGATCGCGTGGATGTCTCTTCCCGTTCACAATCAGGATATACGTGTTACAGGAAAAGCAAATTAGGCTGGATGATCCAATAAAAATGGTATTCAGTTTGGAATGTTTAGTTGAATTTGACAGCATGTCAAGCGTTGATGATGTGCGCTGATGCGTTTGAGCAGCCTGGACCCAGAGGATGCTGTTTGTTTATATTCTCCTGAGTTTCAGAAGCACTTGATAGCTACTGTATCAGGGTCTTTCTCTGTTTGTTCAAAAAAGATCTCTCATCCAAAACTTGTAAACTTCACTGGGATTAAGCTTTTAATAGTTTGTCATAAAAGGAAAGTTGCATCCTATAGCTCTTCTTACAGCCCCAGGCCCATATAAAAAACGTCATTGTGCAGACGATCTGCATTTCTTTAGAAACTGGTTTGCTGCTTTGTCCTTGGAAACAATAACACAATCTCATACAGGTTTAAAATGGTCAACCGATATGTCAATTCTGCCTAATTTTCCGTTTTATTCCTTGTTCGTTGTGGAGCGAGTTTAAACTGTTTGCATCTCTTTGTTATTTTCTGGTTCATAAAGGACCATCGTGACTCCAACAAGTCCTCTTGGCAGCTTTCAGCAGAAGCAGCAGGCGACACATGCGCTGCCTGCCAAAACCACGGGTTCTCTAATGTGACAAATCAACAAAACACCCCTCATACCCTCCATGTTTAGTACCTTTTTGTTAATGGACAAATCTGGGTCTTTGATCTATATTCTGGGAGCCTTCCCAACCACCAATTTCTAAAAAGCTCCCATTATTAATATTAGCATGCTGATGTGTATTTACTTAGTCATGGCAGTAGAAGTCATGAGTTTGTTGGAGACTGTTTGCAGGCAGATTCTTTGTCCAGAACTGCATACATTTAACCTCTAGAGGAAACACTTGACTTTTCTCATTTGAATTTACCTTGCATCATATATTTCAGAAATGGCTTCCACAGCGTCATCCACTGTCAGCTATCGTGACAAGAAAATGGGGAATAACGTGTAATTTCTGTCAAGCTATGAGTCACTCTTAACCACAAGGGAAATGAGGTAGATATGAAATGGCACAGACGCAGAGGAAGAGGCTGAGGCAAGAATGACAGCTTGCTCTGACATCCCTTATGATTATATTTCATGAAATCTTCAATTTGTTTTGAAATTCAACCCTTGTTATAGTGTGTATAATGTAATGGCATTTCTGATCCATATTAGAGTGCGGAAGCCATTTTCACTCCATTATGTTGTTTTAATCTTGTTACAGGAAAGATAATCTGAACCACAACCTTTCCCGATGGTCACTTCTTTGATGCGTCCAATCACAGTTCTCTGTCAGTTGGAAACCTGCAGGCATCCATCTTCCTCTGTGAGACTGAAAGGAAGGGCTAGAACAGAAACAATAAAGGTCGGATTTGTCCATTTGCGAGCTGAAGGTTTATTTATTATTGGCATGTAGCATTCAGCCTGGACTCTCATGCTGTCAGACACGACAGTGATTGACACCAACTGTAAGTCACGGTTTGTAGAACCGTCGCTTGTCTCCAAACAAGGTCACTTCATATTTAATGGTTCTGGCAGTTATTTTATTTTTCCCCCTCAGACTTTTGTGCATGCCAGTGCGGTAACGTGAACGCAATTGAGATGAGTCCTTTCATGGCAGCCCCATCTGCGACCAAACAGCACACACTTGCCTTTGGTGCATTCAACTCTGTTTTGATATGGCGGTTGACAGCATGCAAATCATGGAGACACATTCAACGGTGTCCAGGCAATCCGATCAGTGTTTGGTGTATGAAATCTACGAAGTACAGGCTTTAGATTGTGTCGCAACTGTATGCCGTGTCAGTGTGTTGTGGCAAAGATGACGTGCTTGGACTGCAGGGAGCAGCTCTCTCTCTCTCTCTCTACCAACACGCTGCACGCTCTGCTGATAGCATGAGGCATGAGAAAAGCAGCCATAAGCTTTTGTGGTGCTGTTTGAGCACATTTTCATATGTTGAAAAGGAGACTGGAGCTGTGAGGTTTCTAGCCAGACTTGGCAGTTCTGTTTTGCATTCAGGCATGTTGTGTTTTTTTGTCTCGCATTTCCTCGCTCTCATTTTTATTCGGTTTGTGTTTAATAAATAATATACAAGGGTGCTCATTATAGCAGTCAGAAGATTTTGTTCCCCTGTGCATCTCCAGGTGAGCACAGCAGGGCGTCCTTCACTGACATCTCACAGTTAGCACACTAATGGACTGTGTAGAGCGCAGATACAGCAGAATCATCCAACTCATTTTAAGTTAGTTATACAGTGAGGTACAAACATTTGTTAACTGCCAAGCAGATGTAGACAAAAGTTAATCTGGCCATGTTTAAAGTGCTGACTATTGAATTGAAATTAAAAGCTTTATTTATATTCAAAGCAGCTTTGTAGAACAAGAACAGAAACACACTTCTGACTGCACATCAGTTCAAATCTATATCAATGTGCCAAATTGCATTGTTTATAGAATGATACTTTGGCAGCCATAGGGGGCGATCACATAGATCGTGCTTTTTATGTTCGAAAACGCGAGGCGCGCCGCGAAAAGAGCAGCGCGCAGTGTTTTTTTATGTGGCTAGGAAAGCTCAGAGCAGTAGGCGGCAAAAACGTGACGCGCCCAGTGCGCATAAGCAACGTGCAAAACGCTCCTTGCCAACTGAAAACAATTCAAAAGAAGCGTGGCTAACAGCAATAAACGCTTTCTGTGTGATCGGCCCCATAAACTGCCTGAGGTTAATGAATAAGCTTTTTTTACTTGGATGAAGATTTGTTTATTGTCATTTAAAAAAAAATTGTTAAACAACAACTGTTTAACTTTGTTAATTTATTAACATAGCCTACCATGTTGATCATGGGAATTTGTAACTATTTTACGAGGTTACTAATTCGTAAGGATTCGTATGATGTGAATCGTACAAAAATGTATTTATTAGAAAAACGCAATACTGAAGCCCTCCCCTAATCTTAACTGTCACTGGCACGAAATCGTCCAAAAACATACTTGTAAGATCATACGAATTAGCGACCTTGTAAAATAGTTACCAATTCCCATCGGATTGTGAGATAGTTTGGCATGTGTTGTATACCAGCACAATTCTCAGATTTGATAGAAATACAGCTAGTATGAATTAAAAATGTGTTTTATTAAAGTATTCAGGAAACCAGGATTTGAATGGGAATGGGATTGTCAAGTCTAGAGTTGAGTTGTTTATGAAGATATTTTCAGAAATAACTTTAAGGGATGTCTAGCCAAAAGACGTGCTGTGTCTTGTCAAGTCTTTCACGGCAATGGCTAAATGATTCACACGTGGCCACTGCCCTTATGATTCACGTTTGTTCTATGTGCTTGAGTTGGTTTGATTGGGCCGTGTTCTGGAAGGAGCGCAGATGACACATTTGCTGTCTGCTTCAGATGTGATTTACAAGCTGGTCATTAAAGGGGTACAGCTGAACCGGCCTTGCGTACCCAGGCTGTTTATTGCTTTGAATCTTGCTGCCTTGCAGAATTATGACATAGACGCACACAAGGTTATGCCAAAATGTCCTTGATCGTGCTCCCTTCAGGCTTTACGCTGATGAGAACCATGTTGGATGACTTAAAAAAAACTTTTAGTTATGGCAACAATACACTGTTAGATGCCAGTTTGCAAGTGAGCGTTCTGCATTTGACGTCGTCTAAAAAGTGTTTTTCAGTAATAGAAATGAGTAAAAGGATGTTCATCATCACAGCGAGTGACACCCGAATGGTTTTATGGACGTTCTGTAATTCACACTCCAGATTCATCAATAATGACAGAACACAGTTCTCCACGCAGTGTACTTGATCTCTGGGGTTGAAGTAGCATGCACAGATCTGAGCGTGCCTGGTGCTTTTCATTATTTATGCACCCTTGATTATCTCCTTCACTCTCATCATCTCCAGCAGTTGGAACGCATCTTTAGCTCCTAGGCAAGTGCTTGTTTAATGAACCTTTCAGAAGGTTTATGGAGAGTAGTGGAATGGAGTTCAGCAGCAGGGTTCTTGAAGTTAAAATGCTATTTAAACTCTCCATTGTGAAATTGAATTTTAGCATCTCTGTGTAAACCGTTCAAGACAGACCTCCATAGAGCCTCGGGGTTGTTAAGTGATTGTATATGCTCCCGTAAAAGCCAGAACTTTGTGTGATTTCAACTACTTAATTTATAAACTATATATTTTTAAGTGCCAAATTCTCAGTGAATCAATGCACATAATCCTGAATCCAAATCCACCAATCATAGAAGATGCTTGGAAACAGGTTTGCACGCATGTTTGTGGGGAGTTTTTGCAAGCTAGACGGATAATAAGTTGTGCATTAAAAAGAGGAAATCTGATTGATTCATTTAGATCATGCACAATAATTAATGAGATGAGTAAATTTTGAATACAATGTTCAAATGATTAATTTTAGAGCTGTTGGCTTGGTTCAAGGCTTGAAACTTAGAAGAGTTTTTTGCTTAGGCAGAAAATAAATGGGAAATATGCTTTAAAAACCCAGGTCAGTGTGTTGTCAATGAGTATTTTTTATATAGAAAGATTTTTTTTTTAAAACAGCGTCCTTTCTCAAAGCCTAAGCAAAGCAATGAGCAATGAATGCAACGAATAACTGTAGGAATGATTCATTTCAAAGATGTGTGCGCACATAAATTATTGTTTTCGGAAACTGAGTTCTCTGGATACACTTTGAAAGGTTGACGGACAGCTTTGTAAATGGCACATTAAAAATGTATGCGGTTAAGCGGTATAATAATCTAATAACCGTTTGTGTTCAAGTGAAGTGCACTGGCTGGTTCTGTTTCTTTTACGTGATGCATTTAAGAACGTTCTCATCTGTCAGGTATGCAGACAGAAACCAGGTGGTTTTGATGCAGGGAATGGCAATATTTAGGTATGTTTAAAGCAACAAAGTAACAAATTTATGAAAGTAATTGTTTCCTCTGGTTCTCACCCTTGAGAGAGATGCAATACAAAAAGAGACAAATTAGAGAAGCACCGATTACAATTTTCTTTGCTGATTCCGATTTTATTATAAGTGAAAAAGTTATATAAGTTATTTTTTCTGAAATGTAAAATAAATTGTCTTTATCTTGGGTCTGTAGTATTAAAAGAACTGGGTTGATTTTAGTTGCAACTTCAATATAAAGTTAAAAATCTTATGAGTGAATTCTACTCTAAAGATGTATATACATTTGCACATTTTTGTGTTAGTAAAGAACTCAATCAGATATATCACATTGGTTGGTTTATTCATTTTTTCATATTTTGGATTTTTAAAAACAAGTAGAAGTTGTGTTGAATGTCATTTTACCTTAGTGAAATTACCATAGTTTTACAGCCGATCATGCGAAAACCTGCCGATTCCGGTCTCTGGCTGGTCAATCAGTGCACCTCTAATTTGAATGCTAGCCTTGCATTAGAGTGCAAACAGTTCTGTGGCTCAGATAATGATGTGGGAAATATTGTGCTTCTTAATTTTACGTGTTTGTGAACTGGCAGGTATAAGTACAGCGCTGTCTGTCTTCGTGAGAAATGGGCAGAACCCCGCAGTTATTTTATTGCCTCATTCATTTTCAATGAATCTCTGGATGCCTCTTGATGCTGGAATGTTGAATGAATTTGTTTTACAGGCTCATCTTGTTTATAAAATATGTAACTGGCTTCCTTGGAGTTTCACTCCATCAGGAGCAATAAGGCAGACGTCATCATTACTTTTGTTTGTGTGTAGGGCATGATGCTAGGTTAAGGTGCTAGCAGTGCCATGGTCGTAGGTTTGATACCTAGGAAATGCATGTACTAAAAATGTATCTGAAATGCACTTAAAGTGGCGCATTGGGCACTTTTGAGTTGGACCACTTAGCAGTCACCATAAAACCCCATAGCAACCAGCTAGCAATGCCTTAGTGATCACCCAAAATACTAAAGCAATCACCCACAACAAGTGGGCCTAGTTGTTTTGCATGGGCAGGCACCAGATAAAAAATAAAAAGAAATCTAGTTATTATTAATAAACTTGTCATTGTAATGCTAACATGTGTTCATGTACAGTATAAATATTCATGTTTGCATGTAACTTATACAAATAAACTTAGGCTTGAGTTGGGCATCGTTTGAATTGTATCGATTCCAATTCCGATTCTGCTAATTGATTTAGATTCTTATCGATTCCCAGTTTCGATTCCACAGTTGAAGTAAAACATTTAGATATCAACATGAATGGTCATTTAGCCTGCTTATTGACTTGTTTTCAAACAGTATATATATTTATGAGCATCGTTTTGTGTATATATATACACATAGAACCATGATTTTTCAGATTTTTTACAATTTGTATTACCATAGCTGAACTACATCATGGTTAAACTGTAGTAACTAAAATGAAACTATGGTTAATTTGTGGTTCCTGTGCTTTTTAATGCGAATACTATAGTTAAACTATGCTTACTATAATAAAAATATTGTTCATTTTCATAAGGGCTTTTATTGAGATATAAGCAGATCACGCATCGCTGTAGTTTTCTGAAAATATGCACACAGGAATTGATAAGAGGAATTCAAATTTTAATCTCAAGTATCCAATTCCTATTCCTTTTGTTTCCGATCCGATTCCTAGCCTTTGGATTCCGTTTCTAAATTGGAATTGATTTTCCCAACCCTAGCTCTAGTGTGTTGTAAAGTGACGGGTACTGTTTGCCAAGTCTTTTCTGCCTCTGGGCATGCAAACATGGTCCTGTCGTCCTGATTCTGCCACGTCCACTGCTGCAGAGACCCACTTTACCAACACAAACCTCTCTTGAGACCTGCGTTATTTAGTCATTTCTGCCTTTTTGCTTGCAAAAGTATAAAACTATACCCTGTGTCGTTTTTTCTTTCAGTCTGGATTAAAGCCATACATAATGGAATTGAATTATCATACAGCCTGTTTCAATCCTAAAAGGGATCTTTTGGGATATTATCATCGGGGAAGGTAAAAACAGTTGGTCTGTGACATTGAATTAAACTTCAGAAGAAATGTAATGGAAATTATTGCAATGGTTCTTAAAACTCTTGCTTTATCAGGGAGCTATTTCTGAAATCAATTATGTCATAAAAACAGAAGATAATGATCCTGTTTTAGGCAATCAGACAATGTTTTGTATAGTGTTGTTGTTGTATCACACAAAAGGATTATTGCTTCACAGTTTTGGTGCGTCTGTAAGCAGAGAGATTGCTGAATGGCTTGGCAAACTTGCAGACTGATTACATTGAGTTCGGAGGTTGCCAGATTAATGGCTAATGAATGACGTTTTCTGTTGTGCTTTGGTTTTCTTACAGAGAGAGATGAAGGAGCAGCTGGCAATGCTTCAGGACAGCGAGAAGGGTCACACGGAAGCTCTGCAGCTACTGCAGAGACAGCTCACAGAAACCAAGGTGATGTCAAAACTTACCATGTTTACCCCTAATATCATTGGTCTTGTGTGGTACCACGCAGCAGAAGTGCAGAAAACAGTTTTTTATATTCCTTTTTGGTCAGTGTGGTTTTCTAATGATGTCACCAGGGCCGCATGAGTGGGGAAAAGTTCAACTTGTCTTCATTCTTGGTACATGTGTGAACGCTACCACAAATCTTGTGGCTTGTTGTGGAGAGCTGTGCCGTTTCTTTTCCAAGCAATTGGACGTATGAAAGAAATTGGTCTTTAAATAATGTCCTGCTCCCTTGTAATCAGCTTCACGCTATTAGTTATAGCAGCGTTTAGTGCGGTTTTCGTTTTATTGGGAGCAGAGGATCAATTTTAGATTGATGGGCCAGCAGTGATTTATTAGGCAGTCATCCAAACAGTCTGCGGACTGATCCGAATCACTGCAACTTAATATTGAAACCGCATGTGCTCTTCACCTCTGATGGGACTCTATTAAAGCGGACCTGGAATCAGGCCTTGTGGAAATTGAAATGCAGCTGACAAAAAGCTCAAACTGCCCAATGGGGCCATTAGAGATTCATGGCAGCTCTCTCGCTTTGTCCCCTGCTTATTTTCTCACTCTATATCTCTCGCGCACTCTCTTTTCAGATGACATTGAATTTCCAACAAGCAAATTGGTTTATTGAGCAGCTCTTTAATCTTGACACCTTGTTTTAATCATGGGAGCGGGACGCCACAGTCAGCGCTAGGGCTGCAGCTATCGATTCTTTTACTAATCGAGTATTCTACAGATTTTTCCATCGATTAATCGGGTATTCGGATATTAAGTACTTTTTCTTTATTAAAAAGCAATACTAAATATACAAGAGAAAATAAGACAGGTCTCTTAAAATGAGTAAAACAACTAATTTGTTTCCTTTTTAGAACAATTAGTTTTTATTGCTGAAATAGCATACATTAATATCTGTGAAAACTAAACCCATTTAGTACATTCCATTGCCATATTAAATTCAAAATGCAATATAATACAAATATATAAATAAGAAACATGAATAAAAATGGAAATAATAATTTCAAACAATAGCCTATGACTTTTATTTTGGCAGGTTGTCAGAAGACGCTTATTTTTTAGTATGTCTGTTTCTTCACTCAAACAATAACATGTTTGTGAAATAAACTCTCAGAGCAACTCTGGAGGTGAAGTTCATGTCCTCATTCAGCGCAGACGCAGACAAATTCATGAGCATCACGCGTGTAGCACGTTAAACTGTGCAGTTCATTCACTCAGACACGCAGACCAGACAGATGAAATGTGTTTTAACAGGATTCGGTGTCCACTAGTCCGCATCTAGTTTGATGGACTCAATGCAGCCGGAAAACAAGTTTCACTCGTAAAATAGACTAAAACTAAGTAAAATATCAGTTCACCATTTCAATAAGATATTAGGGCTGTGACGGTGGCAGTTTTTTACCACCGCGGTGGTAATAGACAAATCGACCGCGGTGGTGCGGTGGTTGAGAAATATATATTATTTATATAAATAATATTTATATTATTATATTTGCGTGTAGCAACGACATGACGAGTGGAAGAGAAATATAGACCTTATTTAAATACTTGAAATTGTTAAATAATTGAAATATGATATCTGAAATAAATGAGGATGAAACATCCGTCAATGTTTAACGCGCAAATCCATCAGTGAAACGGCCACACTACAGCATATAAAACATTTAAATAAACATCAGTAAATAATGAAAACTTAAATGATATAAGAAAGAAATACTAAATAAAAAAGCTCTTGTTGCAGTAACTTCAGTCAGTGGCGTATTAACCCTTACAGTCCTTAACAATTCCATTTGAAACAAACTGTTTAAACCTACATTGGCTTTCCTATTCAGATTGCCATAAAAACTTTACTTTTTCCGACTCGTTGATGTGAAACTTACTTGTTGACATTGTCCAGATTAAAATGTGTACAGCTGCACTAAATGCGCGTTCAGAAGATGTGCACAGGAGCGCAAATGAATAGATGTCTCTCCGCAACCGCGGCAAAACCTGCGTGCGCTCCGACACTAAGCAAGCGGGTCATAGCCAGTTTTGATTTTACGTATCTGTTCATTTCCCAACAAGATCCATTGCAAAACCCGCAGAATAACCTGGGTTTTGCCGTGCAGGCCTGCGCTCGAACGCACCAACGGAAACGTATGCCAATAATTTCTGTTAATTTAAAATCTTTTAAATAAAACCATCCACAACTGAAAGGCTACAACTAGCAATCGTTATCGCAACTCTCATATTTATTACACCTATATTTGTCAGAGTGACGTGCACTACCGCGTCATGCACTTTACCATCGCGGTGGTGCGGCTGTTACGGCAACCGTCACAGCCCTATAAGCTATCAGTTATTTATCAGCATGAGAAATAAGTGTGAGCGTGTGAACAGACTAAAATGCGTGTGTCTCACGGTGAATGCATGAGACTTGAGAGCCCTGTAACATGAATAGAGTTTAGCGGGCTGTGCTTCAGTAATAACGGTCCGTGGGGAAACGCAGTGCTCCGTGTGTACTGTAGTTAAATGGATTAAACGAGGCTTCGAGGCAACAAAAATTGCCTCGATAATTTTTTGTATTCGAATAACTCGAGTTACTCGAGGAATCGTTTCAGCCCTAGTCAGCGCCACAACTTTATCTCCCAACACCCCCGCATGGTTGGACGTTTGGACTTTTGTAGTGGAAGTTTTTTCAGATGCTCTGAACTATTGCTGCTCATCTCATTTGTCATTTGCTAGCGGTGTTAATTTAATGTGTATAAATTTAGCGTCTCAATTTAACGTGAAAATAAATGAATGCATCATCACTTAAAATATAAAAAGTCAATTGATTTGAATTTTTTCAGACCAGTCTGATCTCGCGGGAATATGAAAGGTGGATTTTTTTGTATAAATTAATATGAGGTGAATTTAAAAAAACATAAAACCGTATGAATGTTAAAAAGCCATAATGAAGCCCCGCTCTTAAACTTTACCGCCACTGGCGTGAAAGCAGATCGTACCAAAACATACAAATGAGATCGTACAAATGTATACCAATTAGCCAAGCTTATAAAATCGTTACAAAAATAGCACGTTTTCTTCTCATTGATCTTAAGGTCATATTTATCTAACAAGCTTTCAGTTTGTTTCCTGTCCGCATCATTTTTCCACAGAAAATATAGATGTTGACTTTGACCAGCCAATCGTATCCTGTCTGACGTTATTGATGCAGTGCCGCTAGATGCTTACCGAGAGGCAGACGCTTGACATTGACATTCAGAACCATCGATGCGAAATGCCTTCTACAGCCCAGAGCCTCCAGCAGAGATAAGGGGACTGACAGTTATTTCAGTTTCGCTGTCTCAAGAGAGCTGTCACAGCGCGACCTTTCGTGAGGCGGATTTATGGAGTAAACTGAATACAGCAGGTTCACCTTTAACTCCGCAACCGCAATAAAGTGAACTTGCTTTTAACTTCTGCACACCTGGCAAGTTTCGTTGCGTTTAATTTTAAATTGGTTTTCTCATAGAATTATTATTCCTGTTGTTATTGTTATTAAATATTGCTTATGAGAGTTGTGCCGTCTTGTTTGTCAAGCGATCTGATTTCATTTTTACGTGGCCTGTGATTTGCGTTGAAGGATTATTGACCAGGGGGAGCATTGTTTGTTTATCATGTTTGATTATATTTGTTGCATCCTTCCTGTTAAAATGCTCTAGATTTAGCTCAGCGGTGGGCCTGTGGACAGACCCTCGCTCTCATACGAAGTGGGTGACCCTAAGGAGAGATGTGTCTGATTAGCAAATGTTGTAGTGAGCATGCTGCTGGGAGGCGAGACGCAAGACTCATGGGATTTGTTTACCGACTTTAAATAGACCCATCCTATATGGCACAGCCCACGGGGAGAGCACTTTCAAGAGACCAACATAATTTCCGCGTTACTAATTCGTGAAAATCCATCAGTCGCCACCAGGTGGGCTGACTCAGCCTATGCAAATGATGCCAGTCCTCCTACTGCAAAGAGACATGATCTTAATACGATTTTATTCTCCCAGTGGCAAGAAAATCACATTTCCCTTAGGAACGACAGAAGTAGAACAAGATCTTATTTGATTTGTTAATAAGAGCACCGATGGTTTTACCGGGTTGTGAATCTCTGCTCTGAGTTTATTGTTTGTATGGATGGCCATCGGAGAAGCAACTTGCCGTCTCTGTCAGTTTGACCTTGATGTTTCACATCTTTGATGTGCCGACTGTGCTATACACTTTAATGGAGATGATCGGCTCCTTAAACAACATCTAATTTCATCTCTTTGAATTTTCCTTTCTGGTCATTGCAGTTTGTTAGATAGGAAACGCAAAACAGTAAGAAACTATCGACTCTTCTGCTTTTATCTTTGTGCTCATCTGTCGGTCTGCATGTTATATCATGTCCTTATGAAGGCTGTCCTACACTCACTCCAAAATGTGTGGGAGGGGCGACCTAATGCCTTTCTGATGACTGTTACACAGCGTTCATGTCAACAGCGCTGCCTCTCTAGTGATGTGTTGTTTTCAGTTTGTTTCAACTGCAAATGAGTTTGTCACAAATGCTTTAACACCAGTTTGGCATTTAAAATGATGTTGCAATAAACAGACATAAATATGGATATAAAAATACAGCCAAATATAGTTTTAGTGTAAAATTATACACTGAATGTTAAACGTGAAGATGATTGTATTTCATTGGACATGTTTCGATAGTTATAAAGAAAAAAGCTATTTTGATTTTAATGTCAACTCTAGCAAACATCTGTCTCAGCCAAGTTTACCAAATTTCTACTTTTCTCATTTATAGTCATCAGCAAAGAGCCTCCGCGCCACAATCGGTGATGCCTTCGAGCGGCTGCATCGCTTCCTGCGGGAGCGGCAGAAGAGCATGCTGGAAGAACTGGAGGCGGACACGGCTCGCACGCTTTCCGACATCGAGCACAAGATCCAGCGGTACAGCCAGCAGCTCCGTGACGTCAAGGAAGGAATACAGATCCTCCAGGAGCGACTGAGCGAGACCAGCCGCCACGAGTTCCTGGAAGGAATCGCGCTCACCTCTGACAGGTACTAAGGAGGGCGTGTGGTCTTTAGGGGGATGGATGAGCGTATGTTTAGGGTGATTTTTAATGGTAGATTGAGATTCTGTGGTCTAAACCGTTTTGTCTTTTCTTCTGTAAATGCTGGTCAGGGAGCAAGTCATTCGTGGAGGGTATTGCTGGTGGAAGCTAACAAGGCAAGTCAGGTCACTTGACTTATAAAGCATTGTGTCAGTATGTGACGGCGCGCGGTCATGATGTGATGTTTCGCAGACCGTAGGCGTAGGTTAGTCAGAGGCTAGAAAGATTAACACGGCTAAATCTGTGTAAATATTTGACGTTTGGCTTAAGCCATCGGTCTTGAGAAACACTAGATCTGAACTCAATAGATGTAAAGCAATTAAATAGCAGTTGCTAACCCCTTCGCCCTTTTTCATTTGGGAATTTAGAAAAGATGAGAGAGGAATGAGTTAGCGTAGTACAAAGACCATATGGGATGTGAACAGAGTGATTAATGTCAGGGTTGAACTAATGACAGCGATCCACGGTGCTGCCCAGATTGACCTCGCAAATTTGAGCTCTTTGACTTTGCAGGGGCAACGCTTTCTGTAAAAAACACCGTAAGATCTAAAGAGAAGAATCTGTTCTGTGAGGAAGACAAGGATAGCTGGGGTTTGGTGGCATGTTGAATTGAAATAATGCTGTGCTTGTCTTGTGTCTCTGCAGGATCAAAGGAAAAATCCATGAAACGAATCTGACGTATGAAGACTTTCCCACATCCAAATATATGGGGCCGCTGCAGTACACTATTTGGAAATCTCTTTTTCAGGATATCTCACCAGGTAATGCTGTAGAAGATGATCCACACTGCATGACATTTCTAAGAAAACATTACAAATATATAAAAATAACACTTGCACAATGTCTTCAGGTGACACTTATTTATTATCAGCATGCCTTTCAGCATTTTTCAACCAGATTTATCTGCAGTTTCTGAATCCAGTGTGTTACAGTAGCTCTGTTTAGCAAAACACAGTGTGCTGTTACTGACATAGATATGTATACATAGATGCCACACATAGATACAGCTTTGACTGTTCCAATTTGGCGGACGCCTAACGTACATCTCATAGAGCATCTATGTATAGACATCTATAAAATAAGCCCACGAGTGCATCGTCCTTAGCATACAAGTGGCATGTTTTGCACAGGCACTACCTGCATTTTATGAAAAGACGGTGTAAAAAGTGGTTCTCATTGATCTGAGGTAATTAGTGGTTTTCAAAGATCCAGTGCTAATCTTGCATCTATTATTGAATCCATTTCAAAAGGATCCAATCAACATAAACACACCCTGCATGTTTGCAGTCCTGTGAATGAGATAATACGCGTTTGATTGAGTCGCGCACAAGCAGCCCATTTTAATGTCAGCGCAGCAGCGAGGGACGGCGGTCTCCATCTGTATTCCCCCGCAGTAACCACCTGAGGCAGAGCATTATTTAAACTAAGGCAGCAGGGAATATCACGCTCTTTCAGTCAACTCTCCAATTTACCAGCGTCCTTTACACAGACAGAAATAAGCAAGAGCTGTCTCTCCCTCCCTGACTGAGTGTCAAATGAAGCGACACAGATCCGCACCGACTCCGCGCTCGCTTTTATTATGACACGGAGCTTTTGAATTATTTCCGAAAGCCGTAATTTTCTTCTTCCTGAGCAGCATTATTTGTTTCGTGTCTTTTATATCCAGAATGTATTATTGATGCTTGTTTTTGTGTGATTCTGTGCAAAAGAGAGCGAGAGATGGATCGAAATAAAGGCGACTGAGGTTAAATTATTTATAGGTTACCTGAAGCAATGTCAAAGAGTGGAAATGTCGACATCCTATCGTCTGGACCGGCCGGCTTCTGACTCTGCCATTCGTGGCGGAGGTTTTAAATAGCAAAGATGAAAATATTTCGCCAATTTCACCCGCCCCGGTCCCCTGACAAGCGTGCCTATCTATGGAGCACGGGAAGACAAGCCAGCATTGTTTCACTCTCTTAATGTTCCATAATAACTCAGAACAGGGAGGAAAATAGACGCATAGAGACTCAAGATTGAGTGCAGTTCATTATAGTTAAACCTCACAGAAGTGTTTAATGGGATATTATGTGTTGTGCTGTTCTTTCTATATGTGATCTGTGTCTTTGGGCTGTATAAAACACAGGCTCAGTGTATTACGGAAAAATTGTCCTCTGTCCAGGGTTTGCCTCTGCTCTGGGTCTGTTCCATTGGCACGGTTGCACACCGCTGAACCCACAGCATGCTGGCACCATAATGGCCACTGCGGATTGTGCTGTAGGCATTGCCGGCCAGGCAGCGGTTGATGGATGTTGTTTTATTTATCCTTTTTTGGCAAAGTGCTCAATACTGGTCTGCAGCACTAAAACACAATGAGCAGGACTCGACAGACCTCAGATCATTTCTTCTGTTTGCCCGATAGGCTTAGTCTTCCTAGATACTCTTAAAGTGCCAGTGTACTCAAAAATGAAATTCACACTCACACTTACTGTACGATGGTCCACACCCATATTACCTTTTTTCTGTGGAACAGAATAGGAGAGGTTAAGCACAGTGTTAAAGCTGTTTGAATAGAGTGAAAGTAAGCAGGATAAATGGGGATATGAAAGTAGTCCATGCAACTTTGTTGTAATGAGTCGTGTTTTGTATCTGTTGGCCATTGAGACAATAATGCACAAACAATTAAAGCAAGTAGCAAAATACTTCTTTTGTCTGTACACATCATCTCGCACACAGTATGTCACTGCATGTTGGCGGGAGTATGTTTGTTCATGTAGGATGAGTTGCCATAAAGCTGCAGCACTAAATGATAAGCTACAGAGGAGTGTTATTGCAGCACCTGTGATTGACAGGAATGACCCCTCCATCACCTACCCGCCCTTCTGTTGCTCGTGTATTCGCTCATTCTGACACTTTTCTTATTGGTGAAGATTGTAGAAAAAGAATAGGAAATAATGGAGAAGAGGAGCAAATGACACATGATGGATTTAAGGGTCCCCTTTTGACATGGTTGAGGAAGTAATGTGGTCATGATGTGAAAAACCTTCACAAAGTTTAGAAAGAAAAGAAGTGGCTTGCCAAATTGGCTTATAACTTATGTCTCTTTGAAACACAAAATTGTCCAATTTTGTCAAACTAGTTAAATGACGTCAAATTTCTTGTAAAATCCAACCTGTCAGCTCAAGTTATAGATCATTTTACGTTAACGGTCGTGATTCTCGGTAAGGAGACAGTTTTGAACACTGGTTTTTACATTTACATTTAGTCATTTAGCAGACGCTTTTATCCAAAGCGACTTACAAGTTGGGTAAACAATGGAAGCAATTGGGTCAACATTAGGCAAACAAAAAGCATAAGTGCAATAAAACATACAGAGTACAGAGCTAAGTTTTTTTTTTATATACATAGATAGAGTAGAAAAGATATAAAAGTCAGAAAGTTATAGAAGTCAGAAAGTTTTTATGCACTTGCTCAAAAACATTTTTGTTAAAGTTACAAATTGCAGCTTTAACATATAATTCTCATATTACCTTTTGGAATTGATCACTCTTTGTCACAGTTGACTACTGTATATTGCTGTATATTTTTGCATATTTTAACATATCTGTTATATAATTTTCCAGATTTTTATTATTATTTTGATTTTTGAAGCAGTCTCTGTAAAGCAGTATCTGTTAATATTATAATAAATAATAAAATATGTATCAATAGAAAGTATGTATTAGTATTAAATAAAATATATATATTATATAATATTATAATATTAATATATATATATATATAAACATTTCGCAAGATGTAAACACTGGTCCAGAAGCACTTCCTGTTTCAGTTTTTATTTTTTTAAATCTTGCATATATAATTAAATCTTAAAAAAGATGTTTTTAACATTTTAAATTGGTTAAAAATATGCTGTTGGTTGTATTTTGATAAAACGTCTGTGTAGTGAAACAGGACGTTCTTCTGGACAAGCGTTAAACCAGCGTTGATCACACCATCCGAAGTGGCCTATATAATATTTTTTGTTATTTAATTATTTGTCATTTTTATTTAATTTCCATGACCATTGTCTCTCCTTTGTTCTTTGCTTTAGTTTGTGTGCTTTGTGTCTCTTTGAAGTTCATTTGTAAATGTAAACATTCACCTGCAGTCACCTGAATAGAATATTAACCAATTCAATAATAATTTTAATTCCACTGCTGTTATGTTTCCAGTGCCTGCTGCATTAACCATGGACCCCATCACTGCTCATCAGAGGCTCATACTGTCAGACGACTGCACCATAGTTGCCTATGGAAACCTGCATCCACAGCCTCTGCAGGATTCGCCGCGTCGTTTCGATGTCGAGGTATCCGTCCTGGGGGCTGAGGGCTTCTCCGGAGGCGTCCACTATTGGGAAGTCATGGTGTCTGAGAAAACCCAGTGGATGATCGGCGTGGCCAACGAGACTGTAAATCGCAAGGGAAGCATTCAGATCCAACCCAGCCGAGGCTTCTACTGCATTGTAATGCACGACGGTAATCAGTACAGCGCTTGCACCGAGCCCTGGACACGCCTCAACGTAAAGAGCAAGCTGGAGAAAGTGGGCGTCTACTTGGACTACCCTAAAGGTTTGCTGGTTTTCTACAATGCCGACGACATGTCCTGGCTCTACACATACCGCGAGAAGTTTCAAGCGAAACTTTTTCCATACTTCAGCCCTGGTCAAAGTCACGCCAACGGAAAGAACGTGCAGCCCTTGCGAATCAACACCGTTCGTTTATAGGAACAGAGTCAGCACTAGTTTTGTGGGGGGAAAATAAAATGGAAAAACTGTGTAATAAACTTTGTTCTCCCAGCTTACTTAAAGGCATTTGGGAGAATTGGGGGTGGGGGGCGAATGAAGTTATCAGGCTGATGGATGTGCCGTGAGGCTCTGTGAATGCCTGGAGTGGGAACTTGAAGAGTAAATAAAATTGAGGGCCTTGCACTTTTCTGAGAGAGCTGCCTATGGGTGTTTTGTACATTTTAGTGTTGCCGGTCATTTGTAATCTTGCCATGGCCTTCTTGCTTGACCAAGATTTCCCAGCTGCTTGCAGACAATACCCCGGCTTATATCCCCCCCGAGCCCCTGCCGGGTTCAAACGCTCCTATTTTCATTGCTCTAGTCTGGGAAAGAGCTTATCTGTTGTGCAGACAGAAATATCAAATGTGTCGCCCCCTTTCATTTTGCTCAAATGGCTTTGGCGTTTTTGTGGATCGTGTCCAGCGTTGTACTGACACAGGTTAACTCCTAAACCAGTGAGGTGGTACAGTACGATCACTTTCTTTCCTGTTAGCTGCATGAATGGTAATGGGGATATTTTGTTCCTCAGGTCACGTTTATCCACAGCTGTGATGTGTTTGACTTTGCCGATGTTCTGCAGTATGTTAAGAGTGAGTTGCGTGTTTTTGTGTGCGTGTGTTCTGTTAGGTTTGATGACACCGTGGTTTTATTTTATTCCCTTCTAGATTTGGAGCTGTGCTAAAGGGGCTCGTATGCCACTAATGTATCCGCTGCTATGTTAAAGGGTCATGACTTTGCGCATTTCTACATATGGCACTATATTGGTAATGAGTGCATCCTCTTCGTTTTTCCTTAGCATGGTATTGCTTCTATTTATTCATTCTGATCTTACTTTCTAGAACATTCCAGTGTTCAGGGTCTTCTGCCACTACTGGGACATCTCGACTCTGGGTTGAGGTGATAGCCCGTCCATCAACTTTAACACATCTGGTGATAATTGTGTAAGATGGCGACATTTCCATCGGAAGAGACCACATTTTTCTTTGGCAATCAATTTAATTTCCCTTGTAAATAATGAGCGCAGTTAATATCAGGAAGAGTTTTTTAAAATATGATATATTACATTTTTACAGTGCATATATATATAGTTTTAAATGGAGATGCTTTATTTATGTCTCAGAATGCAATGGTTCTCAATTGCAGGGATGGCGACACTATGAACCCAACACGCTTTTACTTTTACAACAGTCTTTATCACTGTGTTCCCGGTTTCTGACTGAGCAATACATCCTGATGGGAAAAATCTTCTGTGTGGACCGGCTTTAAATCCATCCATATTTTAGTCTGGACATTAACTTTTCCCACTTCTGTTGGGTTATGATGCACTTGTCGTTCGTGGTGTTAAAGGGTAAAGGCAGTTTTTTTGGTGGGGACATTTATGACAGACCTCAGTGCAGTCTGTAGCACACATGATTGCGAAGCAGACCGATTATTATTGTGAGGTGGTGGGTTCTTTAAGGTATATAGTTACACATTTCTGAAGATTGTTGATGTTGTTCATGGTGAAAATGATGATTTGTGTGATTGGATGGAAGCCGCTTTGTCTCATCGTTGTGTAAATGCGCTCTGGTAAGCTCTTGCAGCTAGAGCTTCATGGACAAAATGTTTAAATGTTCAATTAAAAAAATGGTTCATCTGAAAACAGTTGAAGAGTCTTTATTGTGTTTAATACTATAATGCAGGGTCCAAAATCAACACGTTTTTGTTTGGGTTTTCATTTTCATAAAGCTTAAACAATGAATCAAATCAAAGAGATCCTAAAGGAAGCATTTCTACATATTTAAACAAGTTTTACCTGCTTTGTGGAAATTGTACATTCCGTGATTTAACAAGAAGCCCAAGTTGTTTTCTTCCAGAACCGTGAATACACATCCCTGCCATTAAACCACAGGAACTGTACATTTTGTCTATTCGCAAGTCATTTTTGTTCAGTATGACCAGTTTGTCAAATAAATTACATGATGGCTATTACATGTATGCATGGATTTCAGATGTTTTTCTCTTTGCAATCTTTAGCAAACAGGCGAGACTTCTGCTCAGTTGTCTCATTTTTCAACAGTTCCAAAGATGACGCGTCAGGAGACACAGTCGGTGACAAATCGTTCTCTCTGTCTGAAAACAATGTGTTCCGATTTGTCAGTGGCACCCGGTCCTCCAGACTGCAGAAAAATGACTTGCGTGCAAGGGGAAGAATTGATTTTTCTTGCATTTTTAATGAAATCATTGCATCAACCTTTGTTGAACATAGCTCAATGAACCACCAGGGAGCTGCACAGTAATACGGCTTGTTTTATGAGTACTTTTGTTTTTCAATGACACTGTAATGCTGCCAACATGTTTGGATTCTGGGTGAATTGTGTCATTAAAGATCTCATATTCTTCCTGAAAGCACTTTATCATGTAATGTAGACAGGTAAAAAGTGCCCTATACATTTTGTACCTTGATATCTGTGGAAAAGCGATGCTGTCATGTCCCCCTCCCTGAATGAGCTGGTGTGGAGTTTCAGCTCAGAGAATAGTTTTTGTAAAGGAGACAAAAGATAGAAAGAATGCTGTTTCACTGTCTTGAAGACACTGTTGTTATATGTACATCACTGTCTCACACTTCAATAATGTCAACCTTGTGAGCTACCTACTGTACCTTGACTGCATTTTTGGTTTGAATTTGAAAGCACCGGGTGATGCTGAAAAATGTTTCTGATTCATGGCACTATATATAGTTTAATCTTTGTGAAGGTTTGTGTAACGATCAAACTATATGTTAGTGTTTTTCTCTGTCCTTCCCTTTCTTATTTTTTGTACAAATCACCAATATGAAATCGCGTGACTTGCCCATGCAAGTCATAATTCTTTCGAAGTTGATGCTGTCAATACAGCGTTTGCCCTCTGGTATTCTTTGAAAGTCCTGAACGGCTCCTAGAGAAGAGCTGAAACGAAACGACTGTTTCAACAAAAGCTTTTCTAAAGATCCTGTTTCAGATCACCTCAAGACACAGCGCAGGGAGACCTCTGGTGTCGAAAGGCTATACTTCAAAAGTCGTAACCTCATCCGACCGGTTAAATTCCCTCACACTGAGATCAGCCAGCATCGTGATCGATCTCATTTCAGCATGTTTGGTCACGAACGCATCTCCTTACAAATCCCTTGCATTCCATTGTACTGATTCCAACTCAATGACAGGTTGGAGAAGATGCTTGATGAATGTGCTCGTGACGCATCTCCATTGCCTTGAAGCATTTCTGTAGGCAAAAAAATATTTGATTGCAAAAATATTTGATTTTCAATACTTTGTGCCACTTCTTGTATGTCACTGTTGTTTCGGTGCCCTAAACCTTGAACCGATTTTGGTTTAAAAATAACAATCTGACATGAAACCAGCTGGCACTCTCAAAACGGACAGTTTTTTATTTCCTTGTTGAAACCAAGACAAAACGCACCTCGTGAATTTTTAACATCTCTTCCGAATATATCAGATTTTACTCGGGTCCCTCCTGCAGTACCTATGCATGGACGATCCATCAAATGTATTTGTATTTTATTACAGGGACATTGATGGATCGACCGTTTGCTTTTTCGTAGTTTTCAAGTGACCTCGTAACACCTTTTAGCACAAGCACAAGAGTTTAAAGTAGTTAGTAGTTAATGCGCTTTTTGTATTTGCATGCCATTATTTTTGTTACCCTGTGATTTCTGGACTAGTCAGCTTGTAAATTCTGTGTTTGTGCGAGCACCAATTCATACATTTACATCACATTTTTGGGTTTCGCTTAAAGAACGGGGACTCACTAAGATAACAGTTTCATAGTGTGCACCACCAGGGTCTCCAAATTTAAAATAAGGAGAACGTTACCACTAAAAACTGTGGGAAATGCACAAACCAGAACGCCACACACAAGTCCTCTGAACATTTCTTCCCCCAGGCAGGGATTTTCCCTCTCCGACTGTTTTCTTTGACACTCCAGTGTTTCGTTCACAACCGATTCTGTCTTTTTGCAATCACAATGCTCCATTTCACAGTCCTCGGGTGATCTTATCTCCACTAGAGGTTTAGTTTTGGACTGCAAAAGTGGTGCACGGCTGGTTGAGAGCTTTTGTTGCCGAACAAAACTGTCCGCAAAACCTGTTTGGTAAGAACACAGGGCGACATTTCCCAGACAGAACCATCGTTCCTCATTGTAAACAAACCCAGCCCTGTAAACTGCACAGCTGTCGGGTGTTCTTTTTGACTGTGTGCCAGAACTCGGTGACACGTACAGATTGGCAGTTTTGTCAAGCATGGGCCACCATATTGGCGTTAGTTGGAGGCCAACCGGGCCCTTTCTCCCGCCCCTCTGTGTCGGTGTGTTTTCAGGTGAATGAGTGAATCGATGGGCTGATTTTGTCTTGAGGAGGCCCAGTCCTCCGGTCAGACTCAACAGAACCACCATAGCGGGAACAATCCAGGAAAGTTCCTCCATACCGGGAGTGGGGGTCATGAAAAAGCCGGGAAGACAGTTTACAAGGCAGGAGCCTCTATCCAGACAGGTTTCTGTTGAAATCTGTCCCACCTTCCAATTGTTACTGCTATGAATCCCGCTCACGATCCACACAAGAAGACAACCGAGGAAGCCCATCGTTCTCGAGAGTGTATTTTCATCCTTCTTATCCAGCTCCGTGTTCTCCTGAGAGCGCAGCAGATGAACCATCAGTTCAACAGCGATCAGAGGTGGGGTCAACATCAGCACCACTCCATAGACCTGAGACAGAAAGAGGAGGAATCGAAGTGCAATCACGTCCGAAGACACTTGGAAAAGGATTAACCAGGACTCGGTGATCCAGACGAAGAACAGGAACACTGAAGGGACAGAACGGTTTTAATGGATGAATTAGGGTGCCGTAAATGAGGACAGAAGTATGATTAGATTCTCAGAGATATTAGCTCAGCTTACGGGTGACAGCGAGGTCGGTGAATAACAGCAGGCACATGCAGCAGAGACTGACGGCGGAGACGGAGCGTATGACTGCAGGCAGGAACAGAAGAGAGCTACACGACACTTTAAACACACACAGAAAGAGTGCAGCCTCCAGAACACCCTCCATCTTCACACTTCAAAGAGGAACAAACACAGTGCATGTTAATAGCATGCATAATATAGGGATAGTTTATCCAAAAATAAAAGAATTTCAAATCTGTATGAATTTTTTCTTCTGCAGAACACAAAAGAAGATATTTTGAAGAGTGTTGGTAACCAAACAACACTGACCTTCATTCACTTCCATTGAGACATTTCTCAAAATATTTCCTTTTGTGTCATAGAGGTTTGGAATGACATGAGGGTGAATGAACACTTTCAGTGCAAATTGTTCTTTATTTTTTTTAATACTGTAGATGTTGTACACACTTTTCTTTCATCAAAGTACAATAACACTCCGCCCATGAAATAGCTTTGGTTTGGCAGGCTATCTTAGTTGTGATTCGCACAACATTTAAATTCCATTGAATTCAGATCTGGCTTCATTTTTGTATCCAATGGCCAATCATTTCAGAGTGAATAAAGCATATTCAGACATGTACAGCAGTGCCCACAACTGATGTCCGGAGAGAATAGTTGTACAATATTTGCATTTAATTTTCCCTCAGGTTAAACCATTATGAGGTGTATGGTACAAAATGGACATAACACTCAACTAAAAGGTTTTTATTTGATCATAATTATTTGCTAAAAAACTATCTACAGCATATTAGGGAATATGGGTTTATTTTAATACAAAACTGCACAGGAAAACAAAACGCCTTCAGGAAATAAAGTATATTTAATACAATTGTATCAGTTATTAATACTTTGTTCATCCTCTCTTGTAGTCATGTTTTGTAATCATTATCTTGGGCCTTGACTCTAAAAGCTGTATGTGTTGCGGGTTAAATTCCAATCATTATGTATTTTTGAATAAAAAGATGTCCGTTTTGGCTACAACTGTATATATTCTGAATATGAATACATGTATGCAACTAGCTGTGGTCAAATTGTTCTGTATCACAATCTAACATACTGAACCAATATTAGACCTTCAGCACCCCTGGTGCTCCACACCATTGTTGTCCATCTGTTGACTGTACAGTACATCACGTTCTCCATATTTGTTATGGAATGACTGACTCTCGCCCTGGCTTTGCAATGAACAATTTGCACTTCTCTGTAGTTCAATGTGATGTCATTTTAGGCTCAACTTTCAGCTCAGACACTTTAAACACAACATCCACACCGACATAGGAAAAGTAGAACAGCATTTGGTTACTATCAGAGCTTTAATTACAGGGACCGATACAGAATGCAAAGATGAAAGAAACTGCAAATGCCTCCACAGGTCTAAGTCGCTTAAAATGATGCAAAGCAGAAAGCTACAGGTTGTCCAGCTGAGGTGCTGGCAGAGATGAGAAGAGGACACGGTTCCTTACCTGCTCACACCACTGCAGTTTGTAGGTCAGAGTGACTCGTTTTTGTTATTGTCAAAGAACGTGTGCATTTCTCTTCTCCCTCCCGCAGCGAGACGTGTCTAAACATTTGTGCTCTACCTGGACTCTATAAAGGCACAAGCGCTTGTCAGTGCAGAGGGAGTGTCAGAGCTTGACTGCATGTAACACACAAACCAGTCCAACTGCTCCCTCAGGGTGAAAAGAACACGTGTGTTCACTTGTGTGCAGTGCTGCTGTTCAATGCCGTTCCACAGACCTGCTTTGCTTAAAGTTTTGACTGTCATAGAGGAAAACCATAAGACGCTTATCAAAGAAGGATTTGAAGGATGATCCTGGAACGGCTAAATAGAAGTCGTATTGGCTCGTGCTGCCATCTATTGTCCATTTAGGAGAAAATATAAAACCGAGAGGCCTGAGAAGAAGAACCATATTAAAGCAAGAAGCAGTGGGTTACACTGCATTTTATAACAGCTAAGGGCGTTGTTGTGGCACGACTACAATGCACTGTAACCCACTGCTTCGCGGGGCTTATTGCTTTTATAAAACGGTTATTCCATATGCGTAGCAAGGTTTCATAAAATAAAGTAAATAAAATGATATATAGGCTATGTAATGCGGTCAGCCGTTATAAATCGGCTCAGCCAATCAGAACCAAGGACCAGAACTGACCGTTTTATAAAAAATCTTTAATTCGGAGTTATTTGGAGAAAATAACTATTAATCACTCCAATTAATACCAAGTGTTTCCAATATTGCACTGGAACTCATATGAATATGATTTTATGTCAATTAAATGTTATACTTTATTAATTCGGAAAGAAACGTCAAGGCTTTCAGTAGCACAAAATACACACACTGTCTACTACAACGAATATAAAAAGAACTATCCTTCATATATCAGAAATATTTTAATATATAAAAATGAACCAAAGTTATAAAATATAATAAAATAGAGAGGCTATTTGCGTTTCTAGTTCACATTTCTATTGTATTTTCTAAATTATATTGAATCTTGTCGTGTATTGTTTACGCATATTATATCGTTTTGTACATTACACAGAATATTCGCAGAGATTTTGCTATTTCACACACTGTTGCATTAGGTTCCATAACTGAATGTTCGGTTTCAATACCAAGTGTGTTTTCTTCTTGCTATTTCAGTTTCTGCTGTTTTGAAATGTCAACTCTATAAAAACACACAACAGCACAAAAACGTTTAGAAGTGTTACGATTTTGTTGATGAGCAGGCTGTATTTTGTGGTTTGGGTCGTGTATATGGTTTCGCTATTAAAACGTTCAGCCTGCAGCACCCAGAAGTGAACGGCAGGCGACCCGGAAGGTCTGCGCTCCCCCTGCATGCAAAGCCGAAAGATCATCCGAACCTTTCATAAAATCTAATAACTCTACAGTCGAGGTGTGTGAGGTATGTATATCACTCTATTGTCATCTTTACCGTTGCAAATACATTTTCGGGGATGTTTAAACGATATGTGTAAATGATGCGAGCAGTTATCGCAGTCCATCGATCGAGTGGGCAAAAAGTTCAAATAAAAGAAAAAACCCAAAGCAGACTTAATGTAACAATGTTGCATCCGCACGCTCGTGCATTAGTGCGTCACGGTGGAAATGTTACATTTTCGCGGGAGGAATGCGCGTGATTTGTTCGCATCGCTGTAATGTTGCACGACATCTATTGTAGGAAGTGTCGGGTTTTTTTCTCGCTTTTTTTCTCCTGCAGCCGGGCTATTCAAACCTGCCGATCTAAGTAAACAATCATTCGCTCCCTTAATGCAAATAATGCGGCATTTTACACGTCGCGCCTTTGATGCGCATTAAAGCGCTTGTTTTTGTCGCTAACATTTTTCTGGGTTCTGCAGAATATGGCGTCCTGTCCTTATAAAAATAAGACAGGCTGCCATTTTTGTTTTCCTTTTGTCTGAAATTTTTAATAAAACTGTCTGAGAATGTGGGAGAGGCAGACGCAGGGGAACTGGACATCTATACGCCACAACAGGCGTCTAATCAGGGTGTTTTTAAAGACTTTTCCATTCGATTTGTCATCAAAGACGACGTGCTTTTATTTGGGAATCATTTCAAGGATGCCGATAGAATAGAAGAAAAGTTAAGTAAGTTTTATTTCGGTTTATATCAAAGACTCAGAAACGTGTCAATCTTTGCCAGCGTTTAATTTGTCGATAAATTGGTTTGATCGCTGTCTGTTATACAAACTAACAAACATGAATAATTGTGATCATAAAATACAAATAAACGAATGCGTAACCTTTTTCTGTTAGTACAGTAATATATAAAACATTATTTAATAATAATAATTATTATTAAAATAATAATTAAAAATTATTAAATCATTATGGTCAATATTTGTGAACATTTTGTGAAACATTCTGACACAGTTTATTTTGCAGTTTGATGGAGAGCTCATGTTAATCTTTGTATGTTTAACCATACACTAATTAAAAAGGAATACATTGCATATTTGAATACTGTGTCAAAAGAATCTCACTCAACATTTTTGTGCTTCCTTCTTCGTCATTTTATAATGTTGCGTAGTTGGCTCACACAGTTGTGTTGTACTTGGGTAGATATTTATCAAGAACGCAGCAGATCAATATTAGATGATGAGATTCTTCTGTTAGATTTTGCATTTAGAAATCTTTCCACACTGTATATTTTCTTTAGATGTATCATTTTCATAAATTATGTCTATGACACTGCTCTGGGAATGTTTTGGCAGTGCTGGTGGGTCTTGAGAGTGTTTGACTGAGGGGCCTTGTGGAGAAATTCATTTACTGCAGCCAAAAATAACAAAAGTGATATGTCCAAATATATGAGGCCCGAATATTTCCTTAATGATGCGGAGGGAGTGACTGTTTCGCTTCCTGCTCAAACTCTGGCCTTGAGTTTTGCCATACGAACCCACCTTTTCATTTATAAATAAATTTTTGGACCATGTTAAGTTTTATTATGGGAATTAAAACGTGTCATTTCACGTTTTCTTTGTGAATGCATTTGTTGCTTGTAAATAACTCTTCACAGCAGTCACATCATGAACGTACTTTCTTCCAGGAGTAGTTTGGGTAGAAATGTGCTCGAGAATCGCCAAACATGGTTTGACATCCTCCAACTGTATTGAATCATAGTCCGAAAATAAAAAATTCGAAGGTTATACGCAATTTGATCTACAATATGTCAAGGCCAACTACCCAAATCCTGCAAACTGCCACCAATTGAGACACTTGTCTAGACTGCAAATTGGGTCCCGTTGTGTATTTTAGCCTTTGGTCTGAGAAAACCTTAATAGTATACACCATAAAAAGGCTCCTTCATTCATCTAAACATTCATGTTGAATATCTTGTTTCACCAGGGGATGTCACATTACGGAATGAAATAAAATTGGTTGCAAACATCTTTTCGGGTTGTCTTTAAGCAGCGTCTCATTGCAATATAAGGGTTGATTCAGGTAATCTGTTTACACCCCAATCTGCATTTCTAATCAATAAATAATCAAGCTAGATTAAATCCAATGCATACCGTCTGTGTCTGCCGTTTATCTCAGCGGCCTCCCTCCATTCAAATAAAATGAGCTGAGAGCCTCCAGTGAGAAATCTCCTGTTTCTGTGAGCTACCCAGTGCTCATAATGTGATTTCAGAGGCTGTTACTGTAGATCTGGCTGTGAGTGTCTCTGCCGTAGCCAAACACTGTGACCTACAAATTTCTCTTTGATAGCATCCTGCATCATTTCCCTCCCGAATCTCATTTGTGGTCCAGCTTACCTCTCTCTCTGTGTGCCGTCTGTAGCATTGACCCTCTCAACGGTGTTCAAATAAAAAATAAAGCCATACGAATCCACTGAAATGACAATTAACTGTGTGAATTGCAATTATAGTCAATCAAGCATTTGACTTTGTGTTGCAGAATGGCAGAACCTCGATTTAATAATCCGTATTTCTGGCCACCCCCGCCGTCTATTCCTGGTCAGGTAAAAACAAGCAGCACAGCACTTTTCGCATCATCCCAACAAATCCTACTGTGTGTACATGGATTGTTTCGCACTGTTTTCAGTTGGATAACCTCGTCCTGATCAACAAGATCAAGGAACAGCTAATGGCGGAGAAAATCAGACCCCCGCACCTGCTGCCCACTTCTGTCCCTTCCCAGCAGCCTTTGCTGATGCAGCCCACAGCCACAGAAAGCGGGCAACACAATATGTCTACGCCCAAACTTCAGCAGATGTCCGGACTCCACGCTCACAGTACCTCACAGCCAGACATCGCTCTGCACGCCAGACCCGCCTCCAGCACGGTAGCAGGTATCGTCTTCTCCTGGATACGTAGTTTGATTTTCTTGACTAAACAGCGTAATGTTAAGTGTTGGCCTATCTGTGCAGGTCGTATTCTTGGCGACGTAAACCTGAATTTGGATGACAAGACTGCTATTAAAGCAAGGGGGTTGTGGGAAGACTGGCATTTGCGCCAAATCATCGACCAGCCATCCAGAGCCAATCATCTGTCAGGTATATACTGTACACTATAGGATATGTGATGTAAAAGTGATATTTCGCCCCAAAATAAAACATTTATTCATCCTCATGTGGTTCAAAACCGGTATTTGACTCTTTCTTCTGTGGTACACAAAAGAAGATATTTTGAGAAATGTCTCGGTGGTTTTGTGTTCGTACAATGGAAGTCAACGGGGTTCAATTTTGTTTGGTTGCCAACGCTCTTCAAAATACCTTCTTTTGTGTTCTGCAGAAAAAAGAAATTCATACAGGTTTGAAAAGACATTCAATTTTCACGTTAGGATAGATTTCTACAGTCTAATATCAACACCTAACGTTCCTGCATGAACCTCAAGCTCGTCATTTTTGTGATTATTTATTTTATTCATCAGGACTGTCACTGACTTCTCGAACTGCCAATCACAACACATCCGAATCCACAACGCCGACCACACCGACCACCCCGACCAGCAGCAGTCAAACCCGGCAGGCGGCTCCTTCCCCGAACCTCATCTCATGTCTGTCCGGCGGGATGGGGATGGACATCATCAAAAACAGCAGCGGGCTGGCGGGACTTCTGGGTCCACCCCCGAAAAGCATAGGACGGGGTCGCAAAAAGATCAAAGCCGAGAGTCCATCCGGTCCCTTGTTAGTCGTTCCGTATCCGATCCTGGCCTCTGGAGCCGACCAATCACCTGTCAGCATCACTGCCAAAGAGGGGAAAACGTACAGGTACAGGTGCATTGCATTTTCGTTTCTTTTTGATCAAATTCTGTCTTCGTTTATTTGCCCTGATGTTATTCTTAACATATTATTATTTTAGCTTACAATTAAAGTGAAAAGAATGTTTTCACGAAGTTCTTTTGAAGCCTCGCATTTCGCATCTTTTCCGCGCGCATATCCGTTATTTAAATGTAGACGTGCGTCAGGCGCACGCAAATATGCGCAAAATATGCATTTTTCTAGGCGCCGCATCAAGATGGAAATAGTTCAACTTTTCGGAGTGCCGCGTACGCTGTCATCTGTGTACTCTATTGTGTTATGGTCTCTGCGTACTGCTGTCACCAAAACAAATTCCTTGTATGTGGCAATAAAGCTCTTTCTGATTCTGATTCTGAAGTCATTTCACTGTCAATAACAGCGTTTGATTCTCACATACTGATTTAACGCTTGAATTCACTAAAAGCCAAATGCATTAATGATGATTTGCGTTTCCTCCTGCAGATGTAAAGTTTGCCCGCTGACGTTCTTCTCAAAGTCAGACATGCAGATCCATTCCAAGTCCCACACGGAAGCAAAGCCACACAAGTGTCCTCACTGCACGAAGTCCTTCGCCAACGCGTCTTACCTGTCGCAGCACCTGCGCATTCACCTGGGAGTGAAGCCGTATCACTGCTCCTACTGCGAGAAATCCTTCCGCCAGCTCTCTCACTTACAACAACACACCAGGTACTTCAACATCCACCACGTAAAACTGCGTCTGCAATACATAAAATTGAAGATTACTTTACATATTGATGTTTATTATGTGGGTTAATAAGTCGAACGATACAAAACCGTACCTGAAAGCTCAAATTATGCATTTTTAATTTCATTAAACATTTTATTGAATTTAATCTTAATTATAAACTTGGAAAGTGTTTGGAGTACGTTTTTTTATTTACTTCAGATATTTATTTTTGTAACGAAGAAAGCAGCCTCATGGAATGTATTTACATGCGTTACATACTGTTGGGTGACTTTGTGTCATTCCTGAGGTTTGATTCTGTTGAAATTCAACAGACTTGACTGGAAATGACACGGTACATTCAGGCAAAACTGGTCTCTTAATTTTTCCACAGTGTTTACATTTATTGATTTGACAGATGTCTTTTTGTGCAAAGAAAAGAAACTATATATTTAATGACTGTGTGCATTTTATGGGAATCAAACACAAGACCATACAGTCAACCAGACTTAAGGTGCGTCCCAAATCGCGCACTTATGCACTTTTCTCTGCCATTTTGTAGCACAATGCGAGTAGTGCATTCACGTTCAAATATTTTCAAAAAAAGAAGTGCACTTTAAGTACCCGGATGATGCACTCCATCAACTGAAAATATCAAGTGTGGAACTCTGGACACTTAACGCACTCGACAGTCGCAGTTTCTTCTTACGTAGCGGAAGGGAGCCGGAGCTATCAGACGCTGCACGAGCACAGTTCTCCTGCAGAGTGATAACGCTTCAATTTAATGCCGACTGAAGTCATGCTGAGCAAAACGGATTGAAATGACATTAAATGTACGATGTACGAATAGATTTTTATTGACATGCATTGTGCTGTGAGGTTGACGTCATTTGCCCTCGTCTGCGAAACCGCACACACTTCCGGCTAGCATAAAACCGCTTTGTATTCCATTTGGGACGATGCTACTCTTCTTAAATTCATACACTAGAGTGCGTAGTTTAAGTGCATAGTATGTCATTTGGGACACAACTTTATTGTTATAAACCGTAAAAACAATCGTGTAATCTTTTCCACAATGCAGAATCCACACTGGTGATCGACCCTATAAATGTCTTCATCCAGGCTGTGAAAAAGCTTTCACGCAACTCTCCAATCTGCAAGTAAGACCCGAACACTCTTCGTATAGATTTAGTTTAAAGAATCAAATCTGTGTGAGCGTGTTTGTGTATTTCTGTTTCTGTACTTCCTCACCGCAGTCTCACCAGAGGTCACACAATAAAGACAAGCCTTACAAGTGCTCCAACTGTTACCGTGCGTACTCGGACTCCGCCTCCCTCCAAATCCACCTGTCCGCTCACGCCATCAAGAACGCCAAGGCGTACTGCTGTAGTATGTGTGGAAGAGCGTATACTTCAGTAAGTACATTTCACATTCTTTCCGATATCTATTGATCATTGTAAAGTCATACCCGTAAGGTTTAGTTCACTTCAATTCAGCTTTACTTTTCGAGAATTGCGCAGAGGACTTTGATTCATGAATACACAACCAAAAATGTTTTATCATCTCTCAGGAGACTTACCTCATGAAACACATGGCCAAGCACACCACGGTAGAACACATGGTGAGTCAGCACTCCCCTCAACAGACCGAATTGCCCAACGTTCCCATCCGCATCTCTCTCATCTGAACGCACCGATCCCGCGTCCGTCTGCGGTCAGTCGTTCCCCAACTTTGGCATAAGCAAAGCCGCCTGTTCTTGGTGGTTTGACCTTTTGTGTGTGTGCGTGTTTATTTTTCTTTTAAGAACATTCCTAAAGGTATGGGACTGTGTGGATGAATGCTCAGAAAAGCAGCAGCAGTGTTATTTTGGGAAGGGTTTAATTCCTCTCGTTGAGGGGGAATCATTGGGTATCCAAAGATGGTTTAGCAGCACTTTCAGGCCACACAGTTTTGGCTTTAAACGTTTCCGGTCTGTTATGACAATAAAGGCATTGCTCTTGGCAGCTAAATGTTGGGACTGTAGGTATTATGCGTTATAAAATCAAAAGCTTGGACCAAGTCCAGTACCTCCTGTCATATTTTTCTATGCTGTCTGGGAAAATTCCCCTTCTTTCGGGCAACTCAAAGTTGGTTTGGAGACCAGTGGTCTCTTGTTTTGATAATGTCAATCATAAAATGTTTTCATTCGTATAAAATTTCCCGGCTTCCTGGGGAAATTGTAATGAAAATAGCTTTAGCATTAATGTTCAGTTTTTATCAAGAGGACTGTAATGAAACTGCAGTGGACTTGATAGACAACTCAGCACATTTGGATGTTTTGCAATAACAATTCCTTATTGCTTCTGAGATATGTTTTTCATGTGCCAAATGGCATACGATTCTGATGTTCCCAGCACTGAACAGAATGGGCAGATACAGAATATAGATCTGAAACTTTTCACTCTTCGAGCTAAACCTGCAACGCCTCGAACCATCTGCTTTGTGTTACGAGTGTCTGCATTTGATATGCAAGATGTGTGAATCCCACAAACAAAACTAAACCAGTTCAGTTGTTATTTTACCCCAAAAGAAAAGAATAAATGCATTGTGACATATTAAAGCACCTCCTCCCACCCTTGTATTTACTGTAATGAAAAAAAATACTGGTGATACTTTATCGTAAAGTAAATTGTAAAGTACATTTGTAAAGAGTACTTCCAACTACACAAAACGATGAACATAATATATATTTATGTTAAAAAAAGAAATCATTGTGACCAGATGGGGGAGGCATGAAAACAATGTCACAATGCAAGAAAATAGCCTTAATTTTAAATGCAAATTTCTTTTTCTTTCTGTGGTGAAATATTTTCAAGTCTTTGTGAGATTCACACAGATAAAGTAGCACAAACACCCGTCTGAATATCACACACATGAGAAATAAAGCTGGATTACAGAGATGCCCGTGAGGTTTGTGTAGCTGTATCTATGTCTAGAATACCTCTGCGGCTTATTATACACATTTATACTTATTATCATGTTTAAATATAACGACTAACATGTTAATTTTACACATTTTAAGCCTTAACCGTTTTATCACTAGTTGTTTACCATCACATTTTACATATTTTATACCATATTGGTGTTTACTTGTGTACTCTTGTACTTTTATGTAATTTTATTTCCTAGCATGGACATGCTGTAAATAAACGATACAGTACTTAAGTGTTAACCAGTTTATATAAAAATGACTACATGTCTAGTTATAATAAAATATACCTTTTTATTTGTCTTCAATTGTGGTACTATAAGGTTTGACTTGGCTGCTACATGCAAAGTCAGGATTTGGAGAGAGGTGGACTTTGTAAAAGTACTCGAATAAATACATGTGAAAATCCTCGAATGGTGTGTGTGTGTGCTTTATCTTACATGATCATATGAAAACTCAGCTTTTCCTGATGGTAAGAGCTACTTTTCACTTTTTTGACACGATTTGGTTTTTAACAGATTTAAGTATCAATGTTATTGAGGTACAGTGTATGTCATTGAAAATAAAATAAAAACTTCTTGGCTTCATGGATGATAAATTGTTATGGCTGCTAGCAGTGTCATAGGTTTCAATCTGAATGTACCGGTATGCTCCTCAACAAACAAACCAGAAGTCCATGTTGGAAATTGGCCTTCATGTCACGTTGGGTGAAACTGTCGATTATGATAACAAGCAAAGAGAAGTGCCGCACAAAGTTCAGGTAAATCTATCATCTCGGTTTTTTCCAGCGTGTTGTGTTGAACTCACAAGCATATACATGTACAGTTTTATTAATAAACAAAAAGGAAAAAACAGTTTTTCTATTTCAAGAGACAAGATATAGGCAGATTTACCTTGTAATTGTCTTGTTCTCTGATTATAAAATCTTGTTCTTCCATGAGAAAAAGGTAGTTTTGCTGTGTTTATTTGGATAGGGAAGACTAGGTTGTATTTTTTTAACATTAATGGATGCGATAAATATCAGGACAAACAATGAACTATACAATTGTACAGCATCTTTGTGAATGTCACTTAAAGGGGTCATATGACACGGCTAAAACGAATATTATGGTTTGTTTTAGATGTAATGCAATGTGTATACACGATTTAAGGTTCAAAAACGCTGTATTTTCCTCATACCGTGCATGTTTGTATCTCCTCTTTGCCCCGCCTCTCTGAAACGCGCAGATTTTTGACAAAGCTCATGGCTCTGAAAAGCGAGGTGTGCTATGATTGGCCAGTTAACCAGTGCGTAGTGATTGGTCGAATACTGCAAGCGTGTGATGGAAATGTAACGCCTCTTACCATATTTGGAACATCAGGTTCCTCTTCAATTGTGCTTACATTTACTGCCATAATAGGGAAAATAAAACCTATGGGAGTCAATGGGGATGAGATCTGTTTGGTTACTGACGTTCTTCTAAATATCTTCCTTTGCGTTTATCAGAACAAAGCAATTTATACAGGTTTGGAATAATCTGAGGGTGAGTAAACGATGACAGAATTTTAGTTTTTGGATGAACTGTTCCTTTAATGCATTTACTAATGCAAGTACAACCTTATTGTTACCCTTAGATACAGTAAAAGATGTTAAGGGAATTTGTTTATTTAAAATAAATTATATTTAATCAAACAAATTTTACAAAAAAAACAAATGTATGGTTTCACATGGGGAGCGTGGTTTGGTCTTGGCCCTCTATCACACGAATCTCAGCGGTGACGTCCTGTGTGATGATGTGAACAGATCATTTTAAGAGCCATGTACTTTGCAATCCAGAAGAAGTTTGAGAAGTTTAAGTCTTATACTTACGCTGCAGTCCGTCTCAGACAGTACTGTCAAGCTTTCAATGCGATTGCACATTTGCGCTGCTGTTTCCTGTAGTCGAGTATTTTCTTCCTCAAGCAAATTCATTCTGCGTTCATTATAAGAATGAACTGTCGTTTATAGATAAATCATGGATAAACGGACTATACGTGATATTTTTCTATTTCATAAAGTAAATGAGTTTAGTTTAGCATAAAAGTACCTCATCTGCATGCTGGAAACTGCATCCAAAGCATTCTTCCGTTTTTCTTCCAAATCGTGCAGCTGAGAGAGAAGATCTGTTTTGTTCTGAAGCAAAGCCTCATTTTCAGATGAAACCATGTTCATCATGTCTGTCGTCTGAGGGCCACGCATCAAAGGCAGGCATTTCAAAATCACGCAACTTTTCAATTCTCTTTATATCGTTGTGTTATAATGTTACCTTTTCTTCCTGCTTCTTGACGATGCAAATGTCTTTGTCCAGATCTTTTATTTTCTCACCGCGCCACGCAGTTTCTCTCAGGTACAGCCCTTTAGCTCGGCTCAGCTTATTTTTGTAGTGAATTTGTTTGTTGTTGTACTTACTGAAAAATAAAGCGACGGGACAGCGTTGGTCTAGCAGCACAGTTCTCAACAAGAAAGTGGTTTAATGCTTTCAGTTCATCTGTTTTACCTCCTCTGGGCGTCTATGGTAACAAGAGCGAGCTGAAGTTCTGTCTTGAGAGATTCTGTCTCCTGTTCACTGTTTTCTAGATCTTTTACGTTTTCCTGAAGCTTCTCATTTAGGAAACAGAAATAACGTTGTAGTTACATGGTTTCTTACGGTTTTAGTAAAACATCACAAAACTGCTCACTGCATTGTCATAATCTTGAGCGATAGCTAAAATAATAGCTGAGGAAATGTCAGATCTGTATGAAGTGCCTTGAGTTGTTCCTGCTCCAGGTCAGAGATGTTCTTCTGAAGCTGTGTGACGGTGGTCATCTTGAGGAGCAGTTCACGTTTGGTGCTCTTGAGTTCTTCGGTCAGTCTCATCTGTCCTTCAGCATCCTGGACGTCCCGGGACTGTCGTCACAGCAGGAGGAGCTCAGTCAGGTGTGTGTTAAATGTTTATAGTATATTTGTATGTTCATCCGACCAGAGAGTGAAGATTTTCTCACCTGGATCAAAGCTCTGAGCTGGTTCATTTCTACCTGCATGGCTGTGGACGGCTGTCTGGTCTTCTCTTGCTCGTCCCGGAGGACCGACTTCAGCTGGAAGACTTCATCTTCCAGAGATGCGATCTGGAACAGCCGGTGAACACGCTTTTAGTATGCCTGCCGAGCAACTCTACTTTTAAATCAAAGGAAACTTTGAAGGTCCGCTTGACCTGCTTTAGATGTTCCTCACAGTGTCTTTCCTCTTCTCGCGTCTCTAACTTTTGTAACTTCATCACCAGATTTCTGATCTGTAAATGAACAAGTAAAGTGAGCAAGTAAAAGTCATTCAAAACGACTTTGTATTCGTATGCTTTCAGTTCTGACCTCCACCTGCAGGCCGCCGACGGTGCTCCTGTAATCTTCTGCTTGTTTCTCACAGAGTTTCTGGAAGTTCTGAGCCAGCCGTTCCGCCTCCGTCCTCTTCTTCTTGTGTTCTTCACGCTCCTCCTCCGTCCTCCTCCTCAGGTCTGCTTCCATCTCGAACTCCACCCGGAGCTTCACCGTGACCTGCGTCAGATCTCTGAGCATGTTCAACCGCTCCTGCATCTCTTCGACACACCTGTAAGAACGACTGGAGTTTGTCTTAGAACACTTGATTCTTGAAAATCGATTCTGTTTTGGTCACAGTGTTGTAGACGTTAGAGTTCGACATATTTGATTTTTCAAAAACCTTTTTGATTTTGTCGAATTGAATTTGGCATCTGTTTGTTGGTTTGATGCAATGAATGACATAACAGAAAACTTAACTGTTTGGGGATGTCCTCCTCATTTGGATTCTTGTGTTTTGGTGGAATGGCAGCGTTGTCAGATGCGTCTCGCTGTCAGAGTAAAATAAGATCAATTATGATTAGGTGGCGTCTTTAAAAATATTCCGTCGAAATATCCTTACGTAAGTCTGTCGTCGCTTTAAAATATAACATTCATCATCCAGCAGTGTGAAAGTGAATTTTCATGGGATTATTTTGATCACCTCCAGGAATCGTAGACGCTCCGCCTGTAACCTTTTTGTCTCCCCCAGAAGGCACAATTCTTCCTCCAGTTTCTCATTTCTTTCTTTAGTCTTTCGCAGTTCAGCCAGTTCTAAAACCAATAAAAGCACGCAAAAAATGGTGTATTTCTAAGTTCCAATCCATTTAGCAAAACCACCAAAATGAGAAAGCCGGAATGATACCACATCGCTTCAGTTTCTCCACTTCCCGCCGAAGATGTTCAACCTCCATCTGAGCTTCCTGCAGCTCTGGTTCTAATGCATAAACATGATTGCGATGTTGACGTCGTCACGTGTCACTTTTATCCAGCGTGTGACCCGTGAAGGGATTTACCGTAAGCCTTTTGGGTCAGTTGAGCAGACTCAAGCTCATCCGTCAGTCTGCGGATCTCCTTGTGGGCCATGGAAAGCCGGACAGATGCCTCCTCCACGTCTCTTTCGAGTTCTTGTACTGTCCGACCCTTGATGTCATCACTGCACCGTGGCTCAATTGCCTGGAGTGAAGAAAACATCTAGGGCCATTCAACACGTGACTTTTTTTCATTTTAGGAGCACATGCATTGCAGGCAATGACCATGACATCTTGCGTGTTTGGAAAAAGTTGCAATTTTAGTGGTTAGTGGGCCTAGTGGGTAAATAAAATGTTACAGAATTCTGTTTTAAGTCCATCAAAAGCAATACACATTTAAAATCTCACCTCATGCGTTTTATCACATGCAGTGGGTGTTATATAGACAAACTGTATATAACAGCACATGTCGACATACGGGCATCAGTTTATGTTTACTCTGAGATGCTTTTCTGAATCCCAGGAGCTTCTTCCAGGGGCTTTGAAGCTGTAGTGGCGCCACCATGTGGAAAGACGTGAAATAATTATGTTACATTTTCATAAACAAACATCAGAAAAGAGAAAGGAGGTGAGGAACACAGTGCAAGTAAGAGACAGATTTTCTAACCTTGACCACATTTTCTCCAAACCCCTGTGCCACTGACTCCTCGCTGCCATCAGGATGCCCGGTGGTCTTTGTATCGCCATCAGTCCGGCTCTGTATTCTCTCCAGCAGGGAGGCTCGGTCTGCGAGGACATAGGCCACTTGTTCGCTGGGGCTGATGGGAATGATATCAGCCAGACCTTCCTGAAGCAACATCTCGGTGATCTCGCTCCTCTGTGTCTCTGTAAAAACAGACTTATTCGTGTGAAGTGAAGGCTCGGGTGTGATGTAACAGATGACAGACAGGAGTGATGGTGCACCTTGCTGCAGGTGGATGTCATTCAGAGTCACACGGAGCATTTGGTTCTCCTGCTCAAGATCTAAAGCCACAGAATCTCGTGTCTTTGTGAGACTCTTAATGTCATTAACGTATTGTTGAACCTGAAAAAAACACAAGGTGAAATCATAAATTAACAACAAAAATAAAATTTATATTTATCTATTCGTCTATTCCTTGATCCACCTATCCATTATTTCTTTCATTCCTATATACCAGTGGTTCTCAAACTTTTTCATTGTAAGGCCCCCTTTGTGTAGGGTGCATCACGTTGTGGCCCCCCAAATAAAGACTTATAATCTTATACTTGAACCAAAAACATATTCAGTTTTACGATGCTGGAACATCAATTCTTTTGGTTGGTGGTCTTATTTTTCTGATGTTTGATTGCATAAAATGTATGATAAATTTCTATATTTCATAAAATGCCACAAAATCTGTGGCCACCCTGGATCCATCTTGGGGCCCCCAGTTTGAGAACCACTGCTGTTATACATCATGTCTGTCCATCCATCCATCCATCCATCTCTCTCTGTATACGGTATCTATCTTTATATCTGTGTGCAGTCTTGTTTTATTTGTCCTCTTACCTTTTCAATCTCAGTGTTGTGGTGTTTGTGCAGATCTTGGATCTGTTGTTTGAGAGCTCTCACAGTCTCTTCGCTGCTCATGAGAAGTTTCCACAGCAGACACATTTTCTCATCGATGGCTGCTGAAGGGTTCAAACCTTCCTCCATCAAACGCATCTCCATGTCCTTAAACACACGGAGGAAAGTGAACATCCAGATTTTGAGTTATGTGTATGTCTTGTTTAACGTCAAGCACGCGTGCGGATCGTTGAAACATCTTCTGACAGCTGTTGTTTCAGCCGACTCCGTCCGCATGCGCACGCGAACTTTTTCCTTTTAAAGGACTTTTTTTAGCAAAAAAAAAACTTTTTTCCCATTTGATTTTGTTCAAACGGTACTAAGCGATACAAGATCAAACAGTAAGAGATAAAACTAAACCTTGATATTTACCACAAGACATGTTACCCCTAAAAACAATGCGTAAAATGAGAAATAGCGCTTGAAACGAAGAAAACGAACGTACCCGTGTTGTGCACATCTTCTCCAGTGACTCAAAAACCTTTGAAAATACAATTATTTCATTGATTAAATGTGAAAAATTCTGCGAAAAACACGTTTCTTTGACGGCGTTTAAACGTCCTTTTAATCGGCTGACCGCGCGATTTGTTTAATGCAACCATGTGATTAAAGAAGCGAGCGAGACATTGTGCCTTAAAGATATAACATCATACGGATATAAAGTATCACATTCGTCTTGATATTTACTTGTTATGCACGAGCATAGGCGAGAAACTGTGTGTGGGAGCGCGCGCGCACCCGTGTTCTCGTGTGGGACGTCCCGCTATGAGTGAAAGTCCTATAATGTAACAAACGCATTTGTTCTTTAACAAAAATGTTACATTATATAACATACCGAAATGAAAAAAGTGAGTGAACGATTTTATATTCTCACACTCAAATGCACGTAAATGTACAGAACTGATAAAAGTGGGTGACTTTGGCTTGTTTATAAAAGGTTCTACGTTGTGATTGTTCATTTTTGTTGAAGCAGAAAGATTGAAAGACTTGAAGTTTTCTTTGGGTGGTCTGTGTTTCCTCCAGCAGGAAATCATTTTCCAGATATGGGAGTTCTGTAATTGTCTAAATTAAAGCATGTTACATTGAATTAAACAGGGCAAACATATACTTTCAAAGTTAAGTCACGTGGAACAACAGTAAGAACACCGTGCAAACAACGTTTAGGCCTATTCTGTTTGTATTTACAAATTCCAAATGGTTTGATTGCCAAATTGACCATATCACAAAAGCATCAAAGTTCTGTAATCATGTTATTCTATAAGGGTAAATATAGACTTTTCTCTCAGGGTTTGGGTGGATACAAACTTGAGCTCATTTTTAGTTTGTGAGCTCGAAGCCCCCCTTTTTTGTGGAGCTGTGACGGAAACTCCTCTAACCGAGCCCACATTCCTCCCTGGACCGCTTTTCCCAACCGGACAGAGTGAGTGTGTGGAGCAGAGGAGAGGGGAGGAGTCCGGCTATGAGTAGCAGAAATAACACAAGATCTCACAGAGAAGTTTTTGTTGGCACAACCGCACAAGGTAAGCTGCATTTTGACATTTTTAAATGCTTTGTGATGACTGTGTAACATTACATAACCAACAATAACTTTTTATATACACTTCAATCGAGACTTGTGTTGTTTTGATGGCAAAATCTGCTATGATATCATCAGAAAACTTCTTATGGATTAGGTTCAGGGTAAAAAATATATAAAGAGATAGCTACAGTATGCATGTATAAGGGCTGTCTTTAAGTTGTATGTATGTTTGTGTATGTACTGTTTGTACACACACCCATCAATGAACATTATACATGTACAATAAAGACTATAGACAAAGTGTAACCTATCAGACCTATCATAGAGGATTATGTAATCATTATTCATCCAAAAATAAATAAAAAACTGAACTGAAACTACATGCTTGATTTCATGTGACCGTTTTTCTTGTAATGTCCTCTTTTTTACAGGCGTTGCTTTAAGAATTTTGTAAATGTTTTGTAGACGTAAAGTACTGTAGTTTAAAGAGAAATAACAGTCTGAATCTATGGCACACAACGCAACCAGCTTCTTCATGTAAACACAAAGATTTAGGGGTCAGTGTAATGAAAAACAGCTAAAGAATGTTTATGAGTTAAAGCCAGCTCTTGATTTCTGCTCTGGAAATAGATGCTCACAGTTTTCACGAAGTAACAACACACAGTGGTGACATAGAGGGCGAGGAATCTTGGGGTTTGGAGGCTCTACACGTTGTGTAATTCCCAAATTTCCATCAGTGTGTCGATCAAAACAAGACACGCGGTGCTCAGTCATGAATGGACGTTTTGTTGCAGGAGAAATTTGAGCAGAAGTCGTTTTTGATTCGTTTGAATTTCTTCTCATTCATCTCATGTCAATGGAAAAGGAGCATTTGCGGTATAGCCGTGTTTTCTGTCTTGGAAAGAGGATCATGGAAAAGCTTCTCGCGATGAGGTGAAAATTCATTTTTAGCCATGATGGCAGCGAAGCAACACTGCAGCGCATGAATAAAAGTTTGCACGTCAGTCCTAAATGTTTGCCTGGAAATGATGCCGTTTGCCCATGGCGTCATTTAAAGCAGAATAAATAAACTGGAAATCTTTCCTTGAGCTGAGGGCAGAGACCCTCGTTTGACATCTTATGGATGGATGAGATGGCCTGTGAGATGACTTTCTCTATCAGATAGAACTGCGGAAAACAGTTTCTTGCTCAGAGACAGAGAACTGAGATGTTTACTCAGCGCTCCCTAATGTCAAGCAGATCAGAAGCCTTTTTACCAGTCCTCATTTTCCCATGTGAGAGAATGAGATGTTATTTTAAACTGGAAACTTTTCTTATGCAGGATCTACCAAAATGGCGTTCCTGCTGATGTCAGTCACCGTTCTGCATTTGGTCACTCTGGCTATGCTGTTTATTGCCACCATGGAGAAGGTCAGTCAAATCTCACTGTACTCTGATGTCACACGGTGTCATTTCTTTTAAAAACAACATACAATACTAGATCATTGCTATTTCGGTAGATATGAATCTACTCTCTGAATCTAATCTCGCATAGAGTTTATCATCATGTCCAACTGACAAGATGTGCGACATTTTGTAGTCAGAGATGTTTTTGTGCAGATGTCTTGGAATATTGTAAGTTGATGAATATGAGATCACAAGATGCAAAATCAGCTATCATGCAAAGTAAATGAAATTAGACAAGCTTCATGCATTCACATTTTTAGAAATGTTCAGTTGATCTAGATTAGTCACGAAACATGTGATATGTGTAACATGAAAACTGTCCAGTAAAGTGTTATACTGTAATGTGTTCATGTTTCAGTCCTGGTGGTCTTGGGGAGATGTTGAGAAGACAGATCTCTGGTATAAATGCATGTTTGACAACAGCAGTGAGACCTGGCTGTGTGCGTCGGCCAGTGAGAGCGGTAAGAAACACACAAACTCATGTAATATACCCTATAGGCAATTTATTTGAGTGTAGTTCAATTGTAAAGAAAAGTTATAAAGATGTGATGAACTCTCTCTCTCTCTCTCTCTCTCTCTCAGAATGGCTGCAGTCAGTCCAGGCTCTCATGATCTTGTCTGTGGTCTTGTCCTCGATTTCATTCATGGTGTTTCTCGGGCAGCTCTTCACTATGTCTAAGGGAGGTCTTTTCTACTTCACCGGGTTATGTCAGCTGTTTGCAGGTAATAAACTTCTATGAACATGTGACCCCATCTGTGAAATCCGGACTAAAGTTGCTTAATCTATTTATGAGATTAGGCGCATTAAAGCAATTAAAAAAGATAAAAACAGGTAATGTATGTTTAGTAATGTATATGATAGATACAGTACTTAAGTTTTCATTTATATCGTTGCTTTCGAACTGAAACCTGAAAAACACGATTTTTAAGTAAGTAAATATCGTGTTGTTCAAGCGAATTATTATTTACGAAAAAAATAATGAAACATGGAAATATAAGGTTTTGGTTTGACAGCAGAAATATGATAATTACTCAAATTAATGATTTTATTGACAATACTTTTTTATTATTTTACACACACACAATAAACAGAAATTGGCTTCTGAAAACATTTTCAATTGTTAACATGTCCAGTCAATATGAAAGATATCAAGGTTATATTCTTAAAGAATGTTATTTACATTCTGTGTAGGATTATTTCTTGTATAAAAAAACTGTAGCTGGGTTTTAGTCTGGATTTAGTCTTTGTTTTCTTTTTGCCTTTTTATTTATTTAGTATAAGTCTCAATTTTGCTATCATATCATATCATATCATATCATATCATAGAGTACATTATAAGTATATATCAGATCATATCTTATACCACGGGGCTGTTGAATACTTCAATCTGATTGGTTGACAAACGTTCTATGAAGGTGTTCCAGGTCTGCTGGCCGCATTACAGTTCCATATCACTTCGCCAAGTTTAAACAACAGAGGTTATAGTGTAGCCTACAGGCCATCACCGCACACAGCACCCTGCTCTTGATCTGACGTTTATAATGTCAAACTTTACTGTTAATGGAAACGTGTGCAGTTTCATTTCAATAAACAAAGCATTTCAAAAACAAAAAATACATATACTGAAATCGAATAAATAAAATAACTCAATGGAAAAACAAAATGCATTAATAAACACTGATAGCCTACTTGTTCGTTTTCCACTTCATGCTGATTATAACTGATAACAAATGTATTTTGATAGACCTACTCTTCAAAAGTTTGCGAGTTTTTCTTCAAAAGTTTTTTACTGCTGAAGATAGAAACAATAAGAGGAATAAATAACTTATTATCACTGGCTTTTCTGTCACATTACCGCAAACACGCAGGTGTGCGCGCGATCTCTCTCTCTCACACACACACACACACACGCACGCACGCACACACACACAACACGTGGCTCAAGCTTCCGAGTCCGTTCGCTCTAATGGAAATGAGATGCGCAAGAAAGTAGTCCACCAACAGCATTTTAAAGACGATAACATGACAAACATTGAAATTAAACATTTGAACAATGTCCTGTGGTGTGGTAACCGTGGTATAAGCGGAATCATTGACTCCGGACCGTTCAATTATTCAAAAGTTAATACACACCCGAAGGTGTATAACGGCTCGGGGTGTGCATTTACCTTCGAATAATTGAACGGCCCGTCGTCAATTATACAGTACCTTACATCACATCATATCACTGATCGCATGTCATATATCATATATCAGTTTTTTTCGAATCCGTGAAAAATGTTCAGCCTGATTTGTTACAGTAAAAACGTGCTGTGCTGCCACCTTGTGGCCACTCTTCAGTTTCACACGTTATGTCATGTTCTCTGATTTCATGCAGGTTTTGCAGCATTTGCAGCTGTGCTTATCTACACATTTCAAAGGAAAGAGATTCTTCAGGATATTCGTGAGCTTGAGATGGGTCGATTTGGTTTCTGTTACATACTGGCCTGGGTCTGTGTGCCTCTCTTACTTGTTAGTGGAGCCCTTTATGTCCACCTGCGCAAACGGGCCTGATTTTCTCTCTAAAATCCCTAATGCACATTTTAGTTTAGTCTTTGCTTTAGAAACGACATGAAGCTGTAGCTTTATTTTAGAAACTGTTTGTGGCTTGCTATTTTTATAATTTATTATCCAATTCTTAGTTTGCAGGACCAAATTCCTGACACCTGCTTTGCTGCTTTTTGATAAACAGACATGCTGTATTTTCCCATAGTGGGAAACTTTTCCTTCTTAAATTTATGATAATCAAATGGGATTTAGATACTTAACAGTAAAAAACAATCATCCAAACTTTTATGAGACTGCGTATGGATGGTTTTATTCAGATCATTCACTCAAAACTTGAAAATTGTTATTTTATCTTTTGTACTGTTTTACATTATAAATATATGCATTCTCTATACCTAATAAAACAATTTGTTTAAAGCAGAACGGTAGTTTTATGTGCATTTCATGTTCTAACGTGTGCTTATCTAAGCGAATGTCCAATTCATCGTTTCATGTCGAATACAAAAGAAATCTCAGCACAAAATGTTGTAGCTCAGGTGGATGAACAGGTGTCCACTAGTAACCTGTTTGGTATTAACTGCGTCACGATGTACTCTGTGTATTAAGTGGTTTACATAATAATTATAACTAGACATAAATTTGTCATTTAATAACAACCTGCACTCACAATTTATGACAACAGGAACCACTGCACATTACGTTGAATAAATGTGTATGGTTGCGCTTATATGCTTGAACGCATGTGATCTTTCAGCATGTCAACATTCCAAACATTTTCTGCTTTTGAATGCACAGATCCTATCTAGACAAAGTTTATTTAACACTTGTCAACAGGAAAGGTGATGCACAGATAGGAACGTGCACACTAAGTGAACTCATCACACATTTAATGGATTAAAAACGCGCCCACGTGACAAACAGATTGCAACACCCTTGTCTGCACATGGCTGAGCATTAAACAAACAATATCAATTATAATCTGAAATGCAATGAAACAACAAAACAGAGCCCATGCACTGGGTGGGTGGGTGTAGCCTCACCCCCCTTTGACTGTAGCTTAGAGGAAAGAAAAGGTCTCGATCCCTGTTCCCTAGAGTAGACTCGTTCGTCTGGTAGAACCGGTCATGAGAGAGAGAGAGACATTCAGCGTGTTTACCAAAGCCTGAAATCTGCCGTCAATGAGACACGACGGGAAACTGGAGGCCAAGGCGAGCAGAGGGTTTCTTGTTTTGGGGACGGATGTTTCAAGCCCATTATTTGATGACTCAAGACAAGAGCAGTTCAGGATTTCGTGGTTTGCGACGGCGAGTAACTCAACACCCGATCGAGCATGGGAGGAGACCTGGAGACAGCGATCTGTCAGAACTTGACAGGAACGATCAATGGCCAGTGAGGGTGTGTGAGTGAAACAGGGAGGAGGTGAGTTGTTTGTTCGCAGCTCAAACTTCTCTTACACAATCTGTGATCTGTTTGTGCAGCATTATCGCAACATACATGAACTTTTGGATTTGTTCATCAAATATGGATATACAAATGTTTGAGAGGTTCTTGAAGGACTACACTTTGGAAGGATCTCTTAAATGGCGATCTCTTTTCAAAGCTCAGCAAGGCCTACGACGATGATTCTTTCACGGGCCGTTGTGCTTTTCTGCTGACGGTACAGTCAGGGGTTAAACGTCTTCACCGCGTGAAGAAGAACCTCAACTATTTCAATCATTTGCCGACTTCCTCATCCAAGGACGCCAGAGCCGCTGCCAGTCTTTTTTCCCCAGCATGATTTATAATGTAATTTTGCTTTTCTAGAATCATCATCAGGTTGAAGCCGCCAAACATGTCAAACTCTCAAGAGCAAAGTCTCAATGAGAACGTCATCTTTTCTCCGTTGGCGCCATCCAGTCCAGACTACCAGCACTCCGAGGTTGAAAGGTACTGTCTGGAGAGTCTTGTCAGTTCAGGGCCCGAAGCTTTTTACAGCCAGCTCAACACTGAGCAAATCAGACCTTTCCTCACACCCGGGGAGGTGAACGAGGTCTCCAGGTGGACGGAGAACTATCAAGACGGCGATGCGGCGCTGGAGGATGGCAATGGCGAGGCGCAGGTCGGTTCTGAGGTGGATGACCTTTCCGGACGCTATTTTCCCGAACAGTCGGACACTTCGGCACCGTGTTTGGAGCTGGGATGGCCGGAGAGGAACAGCTGGATGGATATTGGCCAAGTTAATGTTTACACCAACCCTTCCGCAGAGGGTGGGCCGTCCATTCGAGAAGTTCTTAGAAGACTTCTACAAGGAGCCACAAAGGTAGTGCCAGATGCTGAGCTCAATTATTAATTACACTAAAAAAAGGTGATTCAAAAGGTTCTTCGATGCCATAGAAGAATCGTTTGGTTCATAAAGAACCTTTAACATCTGAAGAACCTTATAAAAAAGTAAGAAAGAGATGGTTCTTTAAAGAACCTTTGACAGAACGGTTCTTTGTGGAATCAAAAATGGTTCTTCTCTAAGGCATCGCTGTGAAGAACCTTTTAAGCACCTTTATGATTAAGAGTGTATCCTTAAAGTCTATTTTTAAGACTGAAATTGTTATCGATTATAATTTGATGTTTGTGTCGAGCAGCTGATCGCCATAGTAACGGAGAGATTGTCAGACTGTGCTGTGATTGTTGACCTCCAGTATGCAGCGTCCCGGGGTGTTCCGGTTTACATCATCCTCAATCGAAGATCTGTGGAGGAAAACTGCTTTCCACAGCAACTTCAACATGCAGTGAGTTGATAAATACTCATAAATGACTCAACACAACACAAAAACAAGATAATCATCCCTCTAATGATTGTCCTTTTTCGATAAAATATTTCATAGTGCATCAGATTTCAGAAAGATCCTCAAGTACGCTTGCAACCTTTGATCCACAAACATCACACATCTATAACAAAAATATGTATGCACACCTTAAAAGACTAACTTACACTTACATTACTTAGACTTACCGGGCTGCTCCTCGGAACAAAAGACAGGACACACCTAACGAGATCACACGCTGTCTGTTGCCATATATTACTCTTCGTCTTCTCTCTCTCTCACTCTCTATCTTTAAGTGTGATTGAGGAGCTGTTGAGGCAGCTCTCAAAGCCGACGTGAACAGGTTTCTCTACATTCATCCAGTACAGATGACTAGCATGTGCTGGTGGAATGGATGCACACAAACGCCCACTGTCCATGAAACAGCAACTCAGACGTTTTAATAAAATCTTTCATTCTTAAAGATCGGGTAACACACTCAGTTTCTGCCAATCTCATATTAATCTCGAGTGCCTATACAGTAGTATTGCATACGTCGATGTATTATTTAGTTTGTTCAAATTGATAAAAGAGAGAAACAGCTATACGATTATTTCCCGAAAATCACGAGCTGCTGGAGGCAGGTAGTGGGACGGAACTACAGCACGAGCACACATCATCGCATTAATGCCTTCGTGTTTTTTACACTATGCATGTACATGCCGATTGCCAACAAAGAACAAACATCTGACTTCGTTTGACTTACCGCGTGCAGTACCTCGCCATCTTTCAGTTTCAAACGATCTCCGAATCCAGTGTTATATCCACCGTTTATATTACGTCCATCACTGAAATGCCCTGAACAAACACACCTCAAACTTCTCTCCCTATCGCAAGAGTAACGAGCTGCAGCTGCAGGCCCACAGCGCAGCCAATCTTGACGCAGTGCAGCCAATATTGATAAGCGGGTCTTCTTATGCTCGTCGGTTGGCGAGTGGGCGGGCTATTTCTTTCGCATTGCCGTGCTTTTCTGGGAGAATTGCAGGTATACTGACAGTTTACTAGAGTTTACTTTATTATATTATTTATGTTATATATTATATTGTTACTTTATTAACTTGAAAACTATGAAAAAAGTATTCAATAGACTACTAAATTAAAACACAACTACAGGCCAAGTATACTTTTCATTGTATATTTTGGATGGATATATATATATTTTAGTATATATCCATCAAAAGATTGAGTATAAGTATAAACTAATTAGCTATATCAAGTCAGTATCAAGTCAATAATGCTTAGGTGTAATTTTAAGAATATTACTGAGAAGGACTTTTTTGTTTAAAAGAAGTATACTAATAGCACACTTTTAAAGGGGTTTGCGTACTTGTAAACACGGTTTTGTAGACTATTATTGTTAGCTCATTGACAAAATGTTAAATGCTCTCTCATTTGTGCATTGCTCTGGATAAAGACATCTGCTAAAAAATAAATAAATGTGTTTCAGAACATCAGGGTGCGTGTTCTTGGAGGTAAAAGTTTCCTGTCGCGTGACACAAAGATGGTGGTCGGGGAGATGAAGGACAACTTCGTGTTGGTGGATCTGGAGACGGTGATGTTGGGGAGTTACAGGTAAAACACAATTTTATTCAAAGTTATTGGCCAAGAATCAAATAACAGTACATCTAGCAGATGATGCACAAAATTGTGGCACATATTCTCTGGAGTTGCCTCCAGTATTCTCGCGCCTTGCTTAAGAACACATAGATGGGAACTTTCAGTGATTTGAACAAACTTTTGGTTCCCATCCCAGATTTGTAACCACTAGGCTAAACCTTCCTTTTATTACACAATTAAAAAGTTCTGGCCAGAGAATCATTCTTCTGTCTCTGAGTGTGATTAAATTAAATTAAGTATGATTTACATTAAATATAGTTCACCATTAAAAGAGCAGATTTGTCACGAAATCTTTCTAATCACTTCAGTCTCACCTGGACTGATGCTCACCTGCACCGTCAGATCGTCACCGTTATGAGCGGCCCAGTCGTGGAATCTTTCGACCGGGAGTTTCGGATCCTCTACGCCGCCTCGCTCCCGATCCCAGACACGTGTAAAACTGAAAAACCAGCTCATGAACCTCAAAGCAACTGTAAACCGGAGCCTCTGAATCTGAGCAGCGCCAAGATCGAACTCACAGAGTTTGTGGCGAGTCCTCCGCCTCCACCGACCGACATCTTCTTGGACTGGGAGGCTATGGGGGTCATCCATAGATTCACAGAAAGTCCAGGTCATCTGCCTGATGTTGGAGAGATGCAGTTCTTTCATCGACCTCTGATCCTGGACAGACATCCGGGAATATGGGAGCTTCCATACAATGAGTTTACTCCAAAAGTTCTGCCTGGACATCACGAGGAGGGCAAGTACGTGATGAAAAGTTATCTGGAAACTGTTGTGTCATGTGAGAAAAAAGATTTTTTACAGAATGTTTTCCTTTCAAACAAAAGAAAACAGAAAGTAGTTCATACAAATTTTGCGCAATTTTTGTATGCTTTTGTCTTCAAAGGTTACTGCGCAAATAACAAAATAAACAAGTTTTGAATGTGTAGAAACAGGAACGATACTTAAATTTGGTTCTGTCCTGACACAATGTTATCATTAACTAGACATTCATTTTTGTCTGTCATAATTTTTGCCCTGTACTGTTAAAAAACTAGTAGGATTAACTTAATTTTTTGTGTTATTTGTGCAAGTTTTTGCACGCAGTTTTTTAAGTAAAATTTACTTTTAAAAAACAGTGTGAAAAAACGTTACAAAAGAATTAAGTAAAATACTTTTTTTTTTTAAAAACTTAAAGTGTGTTTAGAACTTGTGCAAATAAACACAAAAAATAAGTAAATCCTACTAGTTTGGTAAGTATAAGAAATAAACGCAACTAATACAATTATATTGACCGAAATTGATACATCTCATAAAATTTCTGACTACATTCTGAGCACCGATTTACTCTCGTCTTTCTTTCAGATTAGGTTCAATGTTTCTGTCTGACCTCAGGCATCCAGAATATCAAAGGTCAAGGTTGGTATCACTTAACAAGATTTATAAACTAACAGTATTTTCTTAAGTGTATGTTTTGCGCTGAGAAACGTCTGTGTTTGTGTTTTCAGGCGACTGTTTTCACCTGGAGACTTCCAGATCCCTCATGGCATTGAGCCAGTAAATAGGTAAATATTAACAGACTTAAAAAAACCCATAGAGAGATAAAAACCAAGACAGCTAGACAAATATTTGCATGGATGTATGCTCACAATGACATGCTTGTCTTTCATTCACAGGTCGATACAAATACCTGAGAGAATCACATACAACCGGCCGTCTCCTCCTCTGACCATCGAAAGTGAAGAGAGGTTTCCTTTATACAAACCGCGTACCCACAGATCAGACAGAAGCTCAGAGGAAGACATCGGACCCTCCGTCAGACGAGAGCCTTTCCTTAGGAGGGATAGAGTTTTAGGAGATGCTATGAACCCAGATGGAACCAAACAACCTAACCTAAAGGTAAATATAAAACATAAATATACAAAATGTGAAAAGTTATGTTTATGGCTAACAAATGAATCTCATGACTTTTATGCAGAAAAGTACAGTACACTGTAAAAAATTGCTGCCTTAAAATTGTATGTATTGTCAAATTGGTACAATGGAAATAATTACCTAATTTTAAATGTTGACTTGTAACTTCTGAAAATAGGTTGAAATTGATTTATTTTGATGAGTTAAAGTCATGTAAAAGCATTTATTAATTCAAAATATTACTTAATTTCAACTTAAATATCATAAATATCATGCTAAAACTATGGTAACTAGCCTATAGTCAGGGCTGAACTGGAAAAAAAAATCGGCCCTGGCATTTTTAGGCCCGCATCGGCCCTCCACCGAATCTGTCGACGGGAGGGGGGGTTGAATGCATACGTGTCTTTTGCATTCGCGTTGCATGCATTCGCATTTATAATACGGCCAACGCCTCCGTTCCGGCCCCATACGTTAGCGGCCCACCGGGAGAACGCCCGGTACGCCAGATGGCTAGTCCGCCCCTGCCTATAGTAAAACCATGGTTAAGTTATTTAAGTGAGGTGTTAAGGGAGGCAAATATTCCAACAAAACTTTTAGAAAACACCTCAGAAATAGTCACAGTATTCATATTATTTACAGGATCTGTCCAGACCTGCTTGCCACTTACGGCTACAGTATATTTATTCGATAATTGTATTTTAAAGGGGTCATATGGCGCAAATATGTGTTTTCCTTTGTCTTTGGTGTGTTATAAGTTGCCCATGCATGTATTAGACACGTAAAATTGCAAAAATTAAAGTCTCGGAACAAAAGATGCATTCAATCTAAAAGCGAATGCTCACCCAGACCTGTCTGAAACGCCTCGTGTAACCACACCCCCACAAATCCACGTCAGTTCATGGTATGATTTGACTAAGACCGCCCAAATGTATACGCAAGTAAGGTGGGCGTACCTGTCAGTACAATTGAAGAGGAACCTGATGCTCCAAATATGGTAAGAGGCGTTACATTTCGCTCGACCTGATTTTGCCAAGTGGTTGATGTCCTCAGGGCAACATATTTTTTTGACCTAAGGACAAAATTTTTATAAATAAAACCTAAACCCACACCAAACCCCAACCCTAACCATAACTTACCCCTAAAATCAGAGGGAAATGATAAGTGAAAAACAATGGTCTAGAAGCTTAAAATAAACTTAAATTAAAATAAACTTAAAATTAACTGTAAAAATAAAACTTAAAATAAACTGTAAACTTATTTCTGAAATCTGATTGGTTGATTTAAATGTTGTCCCAGGGTCAACATGATGTTGCCCTAAGGATATCAACCACTTGGCAAAATCAGGATAGCCTTTACATTTCTGTCACACGCTTGCAGTATTCGACCAATCACTACGTACTGGTTAACTGGCCAATCATAGCAAACCTCGCTTTTCAGAGCCATGAGCTTTGTAAAAAATCAGCGCGTTTCAGAGAGACGGGGCAAAGAGGAGATACAAACATGCACGGTATGTGGAAAATACAGCGTTTTTCAACCTTAAATCGTGTATACACATTGCATTACATCTAAAACGAACCTTAATATGCGTTTTAGCCGTGTCAAATGACCCCTTTAATATTTCTGTTTCCATTTGTTGTTCCCTGTTCTGTTCCCATTTGTTGGTTGTTTCTCTCACAGAAGTCCTCAGAGCTGTCCCGAAGCAAGACTTTCAGCACTTTGAATGATATATTTAAGAGGAGGAACGCACTCGGCACCACTGGACAGCAGAAAACCGACGGCGGCCCCACACCCGGGTTCAGCAAGTCCACCCTGGACCTCCAGCGGACAGACAACACAGCAAATCCTCGAACCGCTGTAAGAGAATTTCACATGATGACACCAGCTGTCTATTTAAGAGATATGTTTAAAACAAAGTATACAAACATCAAAAGTTCTTACATTTAAAACAATTCCAAATTTTCTGTTGACTGGTTACTGTACATCTAAATTTTTTAACTGGCAATTGTGGCAACAGATTGTTTCACTAAAAATGTATTAAAAAATGTAAGGTTGACGCCTGATTTTGTGTATAATCAAATAAATACTTAAATTACACATTTTTCTTTGTTTTTTTAGAATTGTGATAATCTTCCTCTGACGCCAGCGCTGGCACTGATGAAGAAGCGCAACGATGAGGTGAAATCGGGATTATTAAGGAGTATGCCCAATGTGTTCACGCCCACTTTCAGAAGCTCCGCCCTCGGCCTGCAGAGGGAGTCGTGGAGGTCTAGCTATAAAAGCCACAGAAATGAGGAGGAGCACTGATGTTACCCCAGACAATGACATCACCAGTGTTAAAATAATTCCCACCTATTTAAATTCGTGTAAATGTCACTGTAATAAACTGGTGCTGCTGGTAAAAGGGGGATTTACTGCTTTCTGAGAATAAATATTCATCAGAAATACAACAAGAGACTGACAGACGATTTTTTATTTAGCTACGTGTGATATTGAAAAATAAGATGGACTTATCATAAATGAAAGTATATATGATATTACTGTTATATTTTATTAACGAAATAAGATGTTTTGAGTTTTTTATATGGTTATATACATATAACCTAATGTTTTTTCATCACAGTTGATGAAACTGATATGACAGGTGGCTTGAGTTGAGGGACTGAAAAATAAAAGGACTTGGTGACGTCAAACAAAGTTGTTCGAAAGCAGACAATGACAAAAATTGCTTCACAGTTTGAGAATAATAGTGATATTACCCTTTGAAACTGAGAAATGAAATTAAAGGCTTCAGCTTTTATGAAAAAACCCAACACCGAATGCAGATGAGTCACTGCGTGCGTGCGTGCGTGCGTGCGTGCGTGCGCTATAAGTTGTGGGTGTAAACGTGACATTTCGGAACTTACAAATGTGGTTTCACTTCTCCCCTAAATAAGTTTCATTGCTAGAGAAGATCTCATCGTGAGCAGTGAGCACTTCTCTTCAGAGACGTTTGTGAGTTATCAGCTGGATGTTTACTGTAAAATGAGGCTGCTCCATGGATTGGTCTTTTTCCTTGCGCTCTCCGTTCTGGCTGTAAGACATGGAGTGGAATCGAAATGTCAGGACTGGGGTACGGAAAAGGATTCCACAAACGTGTGCTGCAAGAAATGCAAACCAGGTGAGTGAGTAAAATGACAACACAGGGACTGGTGCTGATGGGCAAATAATTACAAAAGGGGGGAAAGGTCAGGCTAAAAAGTTACTTGAGAAACAACTTGGAAACATAAAAAACACAGGTTACAATACAAAGTGTACAAGGGTGAGTTAACGGCGATATCAGAACATGTATCAAGGCAATACAATGGTATACGTTGCATTGTCTTTGGAGTGCTATGTACTATAAAAAGCATAGTGTGTAAACAGTCAAACAGTTATTTCAAATTACAACAGAACTACCATGTCAATAGTAATTTATAGTAAAGGTCTGTTCAGTACTCAGTTTGCTCTTAGAGAATAGCTTTATACTCATCAGTACTGTGTGTTTGTTGAAGGAAACCATCTCATCGATAACTGTGGTCCAGACCCGCACGCTTTGTGTGCTCCATGTGGAAATGAAACCTACATCTCAGATACAAGTCAGAAGAACTGTCTCAGGTGTACTCAATGCATAGGTAAAGTGTGCTAAATGTATTTTTTGACTAATGATGTTGACACTTACAAAAAATAGTATACTTCAAGTTCTTTTTATTAAGTATACTTTATGTAGTAAGTATACTAACATCATTGATTCCTTGTAAGTGTACTGTTTTAATAGTAGTGTACTTTTAAGTAAGTGTATATTTTACTAGTTCAATACTTGAAGCACATCTTTTGAGTATACCTATACCTTTGAAAAGGCTACTCTCAATTAAAAAATGTGAAAACACCCCTACAAACCAAGTATTCTTATTATCATTCATCACACCATGTCTCCAAATATAGATTGATTACAAGGCCAAAAATAATTTTGGGTTTATTTCTGAGAAGTGCATGCAAAGTAGACTGAAAGGCTTTCTTATTTTAAAGATTAAAGAAGTATACTAATAGCACACTTGAATAACATTATTTTTGTAAGGGGAAGTCTTTTTAAGAGTTTAGACTTTTAACTGCTTTCTAAAAATGTACAGAATCTAGAGAATAAGGACAACATTTCATCAAAATATGTTTGTAGCTTGAGGAGAACTTCAAAGTTGTCTGTTTTACACAAAAGGACAAAGCTTTAGAAACAAAGCACCTGTTTACATTGAGCCATCTGTATATAGCCATCATATATAGTTCATAATGGTGGTTATGATGTTTGGCTCTCTTCGTTTTTTTTTACCACAGGTTTGATGCGTGTGAAGGTGAGATGCTCAGTCAGCAGTGATACGGTCTGTGAATGCTCGCAGGGTTTTCGCTGCGGGGATGAAGAGTGTTCGTTCTGTGTGCAGGAGTGTGCCAAAGGACAACAGCCTAAAGACAGTGAGTCTGACATACAAATACCTAACATATCTTTTCATGTTAATAACACACCTGACCGCAAGATCTTCTGTGAATACAGGGAAGTGTGAACCATGTCCTCCAGGAACATACAATGACAAACTTCATCAATCCTGTATTAAATGGAGAAAGTATGACGTATTCTTCTTTCGTCTAATGTTATCTGATTGTTTTCCTTTTTTATAAAACACTGCACATTACAAGCCATGCTTATGAGTTATCTTTCAACCCACAGATGTACACAGCCAGACCACCAAATTACTGATCCTGGAACGGTCGAGTCAAATGTAGTCTGTGGGCCTAAAAGACAACCAGACCAAACCACTTCATCAGATAACACACCAACAGAATCACCGTCAGATCAAAAACCACTAGTGTCTCCACCAGACAACAGCAGCGTCTCCGTAGAGAGCAGTACGTATGACAGAAAGGCATATTCTTACTCTTAACTTGAACACTTTTACATGTTTAAATCTACTTAAAAAATAAACATACAAACACAGATTCTATGTGGGTAACCTCACAAGATTCGATGTGGATCACCTCACAATTTGGTTTTCCAGATTGACTTTATGGATGCCAAGAGTCAAACATTGTCAATAGTAAAACGATGTCAATAAGAACATGTGATTTACTTTATTTTAAATGTTCCACAGAGGTCATAGCTATTTTAGTCACTTTTGGGCTCCTCTGTGTAATGATACCCATTTTCACAATCCTGTACCTGGAGTGGAAAAGAAAGACCTTTGACAAACCCCTGGGTACAAAGAAAGCTCAAACTGGTAAATTGACTTTTTACGCTATTATTTATATATACATGTAATCTTCATGCACATGGTTTCTAACATCCAGGATTGATGTTCTGCAGCAGAAGAGACTCGGACAGCTCAACCTGAAGAATGCAGTTTCTGTTTTCCACAGCAGGAACACGGTGCCAGCAGTCAGACGTCCATGTCCTCGCTGGTCTCAGAAGACAAGGCCATGCCTTTAGTTGGATGAAAGTGCTTCATTCCGTCATCACTATTGTGTAGCTGATCATTCTTTCACAGGAACAGGAAATAACAATTGTAGCTTTTTCATTGTGACACTTCTCAGTGAGTATTTAATGAGAAATAATTATTATATTAAAATATATTATGAAGATAAGCTTTTATGTAGAATAACATGAACTAAAGCACAACCAAGTGTAAAGTCTTAACGTTAACAACTGTTTAGTTGTCTGTGACTACTGTATGTAAGATGTGTTTACTATTTATTTTAGCGAATCCTTTTGGATGAATGCAGCATGATTTATGTTTATGACTAGAACTATAAGTCGCTTTTTTCTGTGTGCCTTTTTGAAAAATGTTTTCACGTTTAGATTCAAGACCAACAATTGAAAAAAGAAAAAATTCTCTTGATGTTCCCACATGAAGCAATGTATATTTGGTCATTGGGCAAACATTCACAACAATGATGTTGTGCTCTTGATAAGTCAAAGTCAGAATTTCAGACGATTTTTAAAAAATTCTATCGACTAAAGACAACGTAAACCAAATAAAAAGTCTTAAAATCGGTGGGGACTTTTATTATGAAAATGTAACTCAAGTTACCTGCAGACCTGTAGATAGAAAACGACAGACATAAAAACTTCATGAATAAAATATTCATAAGTACAGGTGAGCTGTAATGTTTCAGCATAGCGATGTGTTCTTGACGTCATCACCGTGCACACGCACAACGGGTTACAGTATGTGTGGGGGGTGCAGAGACCTGTGCAATGAAATACTGTAGGCTGTCAGGAAGTGACATCATCATGTTTGATATATTAAATTTTACACCATCAGAATTCCCCCTAAGAGCATCTTCTCAAATCCACTGAATTTCCAACTGCAAAAAACCTGGCTTTCAAATTCCTGTAAATGATTTCAGAGGGCTTTTCTTGACCTCACATTAGTTTTTCCCGATACCAAACGCACACAGAATTTCCTTTTTACAATTTGGAGATGAAAATACGTAACACACATTTCTAAAAACAAATGTGTAATAAAACTCTTTGAAAGTAAAACATATACAAACACATTAAATATATTGTGTCCATTAACAAACTGAAAATAAAAGAATGGCGTCTTGGCGTCAAGCCTGTTCAGTGATAACAACATTTAATGAAGAGCGTTTGCTTTATGAGAGTCTACTGTCTCACTTACAAAAAAGTTAATACACGTGTGCTGTTAGTATGTTTTTAAACAAAATAAAGAACGCATACTTTCAGTCAAATATTATGTACTCAGAAAAACAGGGTTGGCACACTTGAAGTATACGCCTACTAAAAAGCACAGTTTTAAAAACAAAAAAGTGTGTCAATTTAATCCTACGTAGTAATGAAATAGTACACTAAGAAGAACAAGTGTTACCTACAAAAAGCATCAAATATTCTTGAACTTCGCTTACTTAAAAAAAATCTTGAAGTATACTTATTTTATTGTAATGGGTTCCATCAAGTCACAACATTTCATTACCCAATGCTAATAAGAAAAAAAACAAAAAAGCACCAGATGCATTATCAGTTCTGCCTTTTTGAATGAAATAAAACACAGACTTATCTACTATGAACACTAAACACGAATCACTCTTTATATTGTTATAAAGTCCAACAGCTTTGTCTGCTTATACAATACACCTAACACTCAAAAGACGAACGTCTGGGTTAACATGAGTTTAATATTTACACCATCACTGCTGTTTGCAGTTTTCTCTCTTGTCTTTGGCTTTGTGTCGCCCCGCTTTATCGTTCTGCCGTTTGGTCGGCGGTATGAAGTTGGGCTCTGGCAGGTAATCGTAAAAGATGCTGTGCGGGTTACGAGGCGCCAGACACACACCTGCTGAGAAAACAACAACAATGACTTCTGATGTCACAATTAATGACGTTTTATTTTTGATTTAAATGTGCGCTTGTACCTGACGGAGGGTTGGTGGAGATCTGACTCTCGCGCTTTCTCGCCTTAAACGTTGGGTCCAGCTCTTCAGCGATGTTGTGTATGTGCTGCGATTGGCTGCGGGAGATAAACGAGGTGTCAAGATATGTGTTGAGAAACAGAAGTGTGTGTGTGACAGAATGTGTGGCGTACAGTGCAGTGCATGATGGGCTTGGTAGATGGGTTTCAATTGTATAGTCTTCTTCCACAGGCGAGTGCAGTCCGTCTGAGTTTAATCTCTCTCTTAACATCTGAAGGGCCTGAAATTGAAAAGAACACAGTTCTCGTGACCATCCCTGTATAGCCGTGTGTGAAAGCAAGTGTTGATAAAAGAGATTCCTTCAGACCTTCCTGGTTGTAGTGTTGTCTTCATCTCTTGGTTCACTCGGTCTCTCTTGGATTTCTAGATCTTGTGGTCTGTTGTTGAGTCTCTTATGATGGCGCTGCATGTAGTGGGCGATCTCCTGGTAAAACATTCAAACACGGCTGAGATCACATCTACAGTAGTTGCCAAAAGTGATGTCCAAAGTTTCCATTTCGACAATATTTGCTTTTAATTCTTCCTCAGGTTAGATTCAACCATTAAAATATGAGGTGTATGGTACAAAACTGACAAAACACTGAACATTTAATGTATTGGTTGGACAAAGTGTATTTACTGTATGTGTGACAGTGTATCTATTTGTTTTTCTACCTCATCCTGGGCTACTTGTGCTGCAATGAAGTCCACTTCTGAACCAGAGCTCTGAGGAAACTATGCAACCAAAGACACAAACATAAATAATCGTGTGTGTTATAGGTTTGCAAAAAGATCATATTTTTCATTAATACAAACCCAGATTTATACAAAGAAAATCTCAGGTCACGCAATCAGAATCAAGTATTGTAGAGATACAGTATATATATATATATAAGATCATCTTGAACCTCTCTGTGAGGCAGCAAATCCTCTTCTTCCTGAAGTCTACGGGCCAGTTCAGCATCCTGAAGCACCTGCTCCCAAACTCCCAACCCTGAGAGAAAGAGACAATTCCTGTCCTTATTTGATGGTACTATCTAAATAAGAAAAAGGCCGAAAAAACAAAATATAGCATCATAACATGCCTTCACACAGAGGAGAGGCACAGCTGTCGTCATGGCAACCAGCTGCAGCCCTCTGCCGTTTCATCTCCATTTCTTCTTCATCCTGTAGCTGCTTAGCTATTTCCTGTTTAGAAGAGCACAATATTTGAGTTTGAGTGAGTCTATTACACAGGGGTGGAAGAGAAGTGTTATAATAACCCCTCCACAAACACATTTACTACGGTATATAGGGACATACCATTCCCACGCCCTAACAAAAAACGTTTTGACCTTTGGAAACATTTTGGGATGTCCTAGTGAATGTATTTTTAAAGAAAACTAGGAACATATTTGGAACTTAAGTACATCACGCAGTTTGTTTTACTATGTTATTGAGGTCATTTTATAGACTTTTGATTTTTATTGTTTTTTTTTAACAGACTCGTGTTATTTCCTATTCCATAACCCTCACAGAAAAATGTGCACAGCATGAAATACTGAGAAATCATGATTTGGCCGATTTATAAACTTTTTGTATCTAGTGAAGAAGTCGGACTATTATTCACTATGAGGACATATAAGTATAGCTAAACCTGTACCACACAGTCGCACACACTGGATTTAAGACCACGCAGAGGTGTTGATGTGGGCAGTGAAAGTTCCATCACGGTGTCACTCAAACAAAAGCGTGTCACTTCACAGCGCTCAAAACCAGACTGACAACCACCACATCGCATGTAGAGTGCAGACCCGCGGAAAGTACAGCTCACACACACACACGCCTCCACTCGCTCTATATGTGACGCCCTGAGAAACTGCTGAGAGCATCGAACCTCATGAACAATGACATCACGGAGCATCTCTGTATTGAGTGGTGAAACATTCTGAGCAGTTATAGTGCGCACTGAGATTAGTATCTTATCTGTATTGTGTCTGATTATGGTTTGTTTCATTTCCAAACATCAACTAAAATAACAGAATCCACCAAAACACTATAGATTATACAATTCATGCTCATACATTTGGTTGTGTTATGTATTTTGTTGACAATGAATATAAGATAAAAATAACCCCAATATTTGTCTATGAAATGTTTAGAAATGCAAAATGTTTTGGATAAAAGCATACTTTTCTAACCCTGTTGAAAAAAACACCCTAATCATGCGTCAGGTATGTTTTGATGCTGGTTTAAGCTGGCCATGTGCTGGTTCCTCACCAGTTTAAATCAGCTAAGGACCAGCACATGACCGGCTCAAACCAGCACAAATCAGCAAACCATGAAATGAGAAAATGTAAATGTAAAATGGAATAACTTGAGAAGCCTTTCTTTTTTGGCTGATGTCGCTTCCTCCTCTACAACCACTGTGTTATTTCCAAACAATTCCTACTTGATTCTGTCACATTTCCCAAGTTAAATGCATTTTATGAAGAATATGGTACATTTTTCTCAGTGGTTTCATACAGGCCTGACACGTGACACGGCGACATTCTTGGCCCAGTTTCATGACCCTTTATGAACTAAAGAGCCAGAAGAGGAAACAAAAGACAAAAAGGGTATTTTATCGTAAATGTCAGAAACGGCTTCATCGGCAGGAAACGGGTCGACTGAATACGGGAAATAATGACAGGAAGCGAATTACACTTGGATTAAATCCACAAAAAAGTCCTGAGAAAATCTAGGAGTTAATGTTTATGTGCAACCCTCCACCCCACTAAATTACTAACTACAAAACAACCACCCTAAAAACCACACTACACAGCAGTATATACCTCATCTGTCCAATAGGGGGCAGTGTTGTAAAAAAATTCACACTTTTTTTTCACACTATTAAAGGAAGGGTTCACACATAATAAATACATCTTTTGTCATCATACACTCAATGAAACGTAACTTCAAAAACAACACTACTAAAAAGGCAGTTCATATAACTGACATAACCAATAGAATATTATATGCAATATAGAAGCCTTCTGAAGCCATTCGAGAAATGTAATCTGCAGTCACCTACACAGACAGAATTCTGATTAAGCTTTCAGTAAGTTCAGTAAGTCTCATCACCAGATCATTGTTTGAAAAAATTGTACCAATTTGCTTTTAGGAAATCTTGACCTTCATCAAAGACAGATGAAGATGTTCACTATAAAGTTCATACTTTAACATCTTGTAAATAAACAGTAAATTACCCTGTAGGAAAGTCAATCATACACTTACACAAATAAACACACAACATCATAAGAGTGTGTGGCTGATGGGTATTCCGGTCTTAGCACTTTACTGCTGAAGTAGACCGAAAGATTGTAATAAATAAGAGAATTAAAGTACGCTTAGTTAAGCTCCAGCAATCAACATGTGAATCAGCACCATGGTGAGGTATTTGTCATTGTGCGGCACTCGGTGAAAGAGTTTCCATTCTGGTGCCGAGCCCGACCGGCCCACCCTCACTGACTGAGACCTTCACAACTCACATGGACGAACTCGTTCCAGCAACCCATAGAAATGTACACAATTGCTAGAATCGACTTCTAAATCTCATTTTCTTTACTACGAAGTATTGAGATAGTTCACCAAAAATGAAAATTCTTTCATCATTTACTCACTCTCTTGTCATTCCGACCCCTACATGACTTTCTTCCTTCTGCAGAACACACAAAAAAATGTGTTGGTAACCATACAACAGTGGATCTCATAGACGTCCATTGTGTGAACACAGAACCACGGTGACATTTTTCAAAATATCTTCTTGTGTGTTCCACATAAGAAAAAGTCATATATACTGTGGGTTTTGAACCACATGAGGATGGATAAATGATGACAGAATTTTCATTACCGTTTGACTGGGTGTACATGGCTTTGCCCTGCACATCAACACATACAAACACAGCAAGTCTATCAACACTAGACAGGGAGGACGGTCAACACAAGAGCCCTAATTAGACAACACCACCCTGAGTAAACAAAAGACAAAAGTCCTCTTCAAATATAAAGCACACAGACTCCAAACCTTTGGCAGAAAAGCAAAGCAAAACATCTCGCATTTTTGATTGAACATTTGGAAGAAAAATCCTTTAGGTTTCAAAACTCGTAAGCCTTTGTAATTATAACAAACACTACATTAGTCTTGTTTTATTATTTAACAACTTTGTGCAACGTTTCATACATTGTTACTGTGGCTGGCGTGTCAAAATGCGGAAATTCCTCTTTAAACTACTGCAACTAAAAACACCACAGACAGTCAGACAATTACATCCTTAAGACATTTTCAAAAGTGCAGAAGAGCGCTTCGGAAAGCCTCTTCTAAACCACAAATACAGAATCCCAGTGTTCCACGACTCCATCTACCGAAGCATCCAGCGAGACGCTGAAGACGTCCCCGTGGGAACTTTCAAAACCACTCCCGACAACAGAGACCGCAAAGCTAGCACTTCAGACACCAGAAATGTCCGGCCAACAACTAAATAAAGGACGTGTTCAGAGAATAAAAGAATACTTGAGGCAAATGGATATCAGAGTGTGAGATCCTTCAATTACAAGAAAGGTCACATTCTTGTTTCTTTTCTTGAATCTTTCGTGCTAATTCTATTCTTTATCTCTCCATCAGACTCCCACAGGCAGTTTAATCCGCTCAACATGAGAGAATACAGACCAACACGTACTTTTTGTCATGTTATGTTAAATGATACCTCATCTTCTTTCTCTCGTCTCCTGGCCTCCTCGGCACATCTCTGAAGCTCTTCTTGAAGCATCCGAGCGTATCTGCAATCCTCTTCCTCACTGACAATCAGAAATAGAAGGAAAATATTGAGTCATACCCAGTCCAGACAAATGATTGATAGCGTAGAGGAAAGAATGTATCGAAACTGATTTAATTGTATTCTTTATATTCGTCTTTCAGGTTTTACGACGGAATAAGGGGAGTCAAAGTTGTTGGTTCAAATACAGTTGTGTTAACGTGTGTTAACCTTGATGGTGAAGACATGAGGTGCCATGTTTCTTAAACATCATATGAAAACAGTTGGTTGTACTCCTTTATCATCATCTGTCTGGGGTCACCATGTACTCTTTCTTTTAGACTGTGTTGTTTGTTTAAGATGAATGTAACCAATAAGAGTTCATCTTCAGAGCTGATAGCCATATCAACATTGTGTGGAAGATTATTATGAGGGGAAACAACTTTTTCCCAACCGTGAATCAACTTTCTAAAGGCAAAAACATTCTTGGGGTATATTTCCTTAAAGTGATAGTTCACCCAAAAATGAAAGTTCTGTCATCATTTACTCATCCTCATGTCATTTCAAATCTGTACGAATTTTTCTTCCGCAGAACACAAAAGAAGATATTTTGAAAAATGTCATTAGCCGGCACCCGCAAAGAACCATTTACTCAAATGTTCTTATAAGAACCATTTCTTTCTTTCTTTCTTTTTTATAATCTAAAGAATCTTCTTTCGACTACAAAGAGATATTTTGTCAAAGATAAAGGTTCTTTAGATGTTACAGGAACCATTCAACCACCATGTAACACCGTGTCTGGATGCGGCGCGCGACGCGTGCGATGTAGACACGGTGTTACATTTACTTTTACACAAACTTGTGGAGTTCATGCCAGCTTAAAAACATGCAGTCATTCAAATAAAGCATAGACATAAACTGACAGTCTAACATTGTTCAAAAGGAACCTGAATTGAAAGTAATTACGGGTTTCACATTCCTGAAAATATGGTCTAAAAAGTCTTTGGAAATCCCATCATGTTATCATCAAGTGTCCTGACAACATAAATTAACATTTGACCGCTTTGAGTTGATTTCAATCATTTTGTACGCCCGTTGTCAGACAGTACATGAGAATCAAAGTGACTTTTTTGTTTTTGACACCACCAAGATCGCCGCGTAATGAGTCCCCTATTCATCTTTCTTTTCTTTTTTTTACGTGTGACATTAAGACACTACTCCTCCATTTCGCATATATGTTTTGAATAGTCTTTTTGGAAAGAGAGTGAATTCTGGAAAAAGTTACCAGAATGACTAACATGGCTTACATGCCCTTTAATAACCCACCAACTACGTGGCACAAACCTTGGAAACAAATTATTAGTGTCACACTGGGCTGAAAAAGTTCTGGTTTCGGCCTGGCTTCCAATGGTTTGCCAATTTATCTCACACTACACCAACTAATCCAGTTACACAACACGAACGAATGATTCAGCGCACGTGTCGAACCCTGACGATTCTTACCGCTCCCGAAGATCTCGATGGAGATCTGCTCTACGTTCCTCCTCCTCCTCCTGCAGCCTCCGGGCCAGACGGACATCGGTCTGCACGGCCTGATTCTTCTGCATGTTGGTGCTGTAGAACTGCTCGACTGAGATGATAAGACACAGATGAATAACACTTGGGTTCTGTTAAACGCAGTAAAATAAATAAGGATGGGAGAGATGCCGACACTCACTTTCCTGCTCCTGCAGACTTTGTGCTAAAGCCCCGTCTTCCAACACAGAAAAACACTGGCACACTGTGACAAAACACCAAAAATAACAACAAGATTTAAAGAAGACATTACTCGAACATTCAGCAGTGATTTTTGAGTCATTAATGTGAAAAAGGTGCACAAAAAACACAAAACTGTTGTACCCTAACACAAAACAAAACCAAGTAAACCCAGAGTACAGTTAACATTATGCATATTACTTGTAAATAAACTTAAAATAAACAAATGGGCATCAACGGTCAAGTCACATACTTAAAGTTTACTGAAGATACTGTACATACTGTCAAACACGCAAAACTGTGTACATTAAACACATGTACACGAAATATCCTCCCTTTATGCTCTATGAAGTAAGTGTGATAAAATCTCGGAGCTATTAACAGCTCATGAATTTCAACAAAAGCATGTCAAACATCAAACTAATATAACAAGAGACAGCTTGTGTATCAAGACATGATTCAAAGACCTTCACAATAAAACATTAGATAACACACGTACAACATTTTCAGAAAGCAATATACAATACAAAAAACCTTTGAATTTTTCTTCAAAGTCTAATTCTAAAATACTCCTCTATTATAATGAAAATGTTACCATTTTTAAAGATGCGCCTGCGTCTGTTCGTCAAGCTGTGCCTACTGTCATGCAGCACATACACATGCGTGTGTGGGTTCGTCATGTTTAATGAAGGTAGTAAACAGCCCTGCTGCTCTGCCACATGCATTTGGCAAAAAAAAAAAAAGCAAGGAGGAAAGAAACGTGCCGGTCCTCTCCACCCGGAGTCGAGATGGAAAACCTGACATGGCTCTCAGGACAAACGCTTGTTTCATAAGAAGCAGGAACACTCACAGTTAAACTTAAGGCCATGAAAACGTGCTTTTGTTTGAGTCCATAACCAATATTATGCAATGTAAAATTAAAAGGTGTTTCGAGACTTGAAATAAAAGGAAATGTGTAGAAGGAGACGTGGTTTTCAATCAAGAGACACGTGTAACTCCTCAAACCAATGAAAGTTCAAATGTAAAGGTTACCTTTGAGGTTTCAAAATCATATTTATTTTAACTCTAGATTGTTAATGTAGCTACCATACTAAAGCGACCTTGTGTTATTAGTATACTTCCTATACTTTCAGTGAACTTTGCAAGTTTTTCTCTGAAATATACTTAGAAGCACACTTGACTTTCACTGACAGTCTGAGCATATTTTTTCCAAGACTTGAAAGAAATATGATCAAGTTTGAAAAGTATTACCTAATCAGGAACCGTAGTATACTTAGGAAGAATGCTTGAGTGCTAAAAGAATATATAAATAGTAAGCCATAAGTTTGTTTACCATAAGTAAAAAATGTACAGTTCGCTGAGAGTAGCTTCAAAGTGTAAACTAAACAATGTGCTGCAAGTATTGAACTAGTAAACTATCAGCATATTTTCAGTATGTTCACTTGTATTACAGTTGCACGAAAATCACAGTTGTAAACTAGATGTATACTCAAAGTTTACTATACTGCATACTTTTATCAACTAAAAACTGGACCAATTTAGTGCCAACTAGTTCTGAAATAGTACACTATTTCACTAGTGCACTATTTCGGACTGCTTAAAGAATCAGCATGATGTGAATTAAAAAACAAACTGACAAAAAAAACAACATGTTTAAGGTGTAAGAATAAATATTTCTACTGAGGAAGAGGTGTGGGGCAGTTAAGGGTGTGTTTGTTTGAGTAAAATGAGCGTGGTCTACCCAAGTCTTTTGAGCCCCCCTGAGATGAGACGAGGCCCCCAGGCCAAACAGATGGTGCTATTCAGAGAGCGAGAGAACGCAGCAAAAACAAGAGAGAGTAATCGGGACCCCTGCATGAAACTATCAAGTATTTCATGTTCGTCTTCTCCTCCCGCTCTGTTCTTCTCTCGGTCGCTCTCGCTCTCCAGCGGTTCTTTGTCTATATTTGGCACAGGCAGCCACTTCAGAAGCAGAAGCTATAAATATACGGCGGTGAATTAAAGGGGGGTGGGTCACGTGTGAACTCAGAAAACCAGGTCAGAGGCTCTGTTCCAATTCATCTACAGTTCATAGGCCGCAGACCAGCATTCTAACTGAGATGAAATCTAATTGGATTTGGATCGTACATCAGATGACATGAACATGAACAGATGACAGCTCAGCACAATGCATTTTGGGATTGCCTTCTCTGCAAATGATGCTGTCAAACACTTGCAGCAATCTTCAACATCGGAGCCCACCAAAGTTTCGAAATAGTCGACAACAAATACCAATCCAAAAAAATGATTCCCTGTTTCTCCTGTTCTCGCCTCCCTCGCAGATTTTAAGCGTAAAGTAGTCGAACAAACGGTTAGAATGGTCTACAAGAGAGCATCTTTGCATGCGTCCAACAAAAATCTCCTGCACTTGAACTCCTCGCGCCGTCTTCCTGCCCTTCAGGCCAAAACGGGAGAAGATTGGAATCTCAACCCAAATCCTGTTTAAGAAACAGGAACGCTGGGAAGCTCATGGGCTCATCCAGGCCAGATAAGAGCACGAGTGGACAGAATCCAGCGCTTATCTGCTCTACACAGCACTCGTCTCATCTGACATCACATTCCTGAATGTTGATCTCATCTCTTATACACGACAGCAAGCACCGCTAGACAACATCCGACATAACACAGATTCATCATGCACGTGCATGTTTATGCTTTTATTAGCATTCAAAAAGGTTTGCTACTGCACCGTTTATTTATATTTTTCTTAAATTTGATTTCAGTGTTTTTCCTTTCACATAAACGCAAGTGGCCGTTTGCCCCGTAGTTTGCCACGAAGATGCTGAATGTAAACAGACACTTTGAGAGACAAACGTATAAAAACGTACCGTCATGTACACCTGGCAGGTGAGATTTGTCAATGTCAGTTTCTGCCATGACTGATTCCACACCGAGCTCACAGTCTCATGATGCGATGAAGAAATCTGCACGACCAAACTCTGGAGAGAGACACATCGGATAACAACTATCATCTTTATATGTGTAACCTATATATGACTTTTATCACTGTTGGATATTGGATGTGTACAGTATGACTTCAATGGCATGTGCCAGTCGTAATCTAATCTCTCCAAATCCCTGAAACAATAACACGCATTGTGCTGAGAATGAAGACGTTGGCAAACGTTCTTATTTCTCCAAGTTTCTTTCCTGCGGTTGTGAGCCACTTATTTTGGTAAGCTTAGGAAAGTAGTTTTGTGTATAATTAACAATAAAAAAGACAATACATTTAACTCAACCCCTTACAAAAATATAAGTACACTTTCTTATTAAGTATTTCTAAGTAAATTTAAGTATATTTTTAAGTATCCTTTATGTAGTAAGTATATAAATATCAATGTCTTAGTATTGCAAGTGTATTATTTCAATGCTATATGAGTTTATTATTAACAAAAAATTATTAAGAAATTCTCAAATTCTTGTTAATCTTTCAATCCAAGTTTTCAATCAGATTGTTGCAATGCTGTTTTTTAGTCGATTTCTCAATTTTACCAACACAAGTTGTGCAAGTCCTTCTAAAACTGTAAGAGCATAACTTACACGATCTTGAAAGTTTAATACAAACAATACACTCGCCACAATAACGCACAGAAAACTAGGTCATGTTACATTACATTGTTCATGTTACTGTACTTTTCGTTAGCACCAACTTAATAACATAGAAAATACATAACGTAACATATTTAGTTCATGTTAATGTTTTTAATAAGTTTTCACCATAATAACTTTCACGTGCAATATGTTAAACGATGTAGCCTAAACAAACCGCGGTTTAAATGTTAGAGAAAATAAAACAAACGTGTTGTTAAAGTGTTAAAAACACACTTACCCAGAGTTCGATCTGTCATGCATGATACGCGCGTCCTCAGTTCTTCATCTCTCATGAACTCTTACAGCTCGCCTTTGTGTGTCTGATACTTTTGTTCTCAATCAAAACAAAGTTCATGCGAGCCGAGTTCGCGTGTGCATCTGTCGCCACCTGTTGGTCTACTGAGGAACTGCTCAAAGACGGTCACATACTTGGACTAGAATTACTGGGTTGAAATTATTTATGAAAACTCAAATATAAATATACAATGACTTAAAACATATTAGGACACTTAAGTTTACATCTACACATGCTTGAATGTTGTTGTATTAGATATAAAATTCAATTGAATTTAAAGACTTATATTTCTGCACAAAAGGAAATTAGGAATATATAATAAAGGGAAACTTATTTTAAATAAAGACAAAAACATTTTGCAAGCACAAGAGGTTTTTTCACATAAAGAGGTTTGTTAGGTGTTTAAGATTCAAGATTGAAAAAACGTAATTGTCTATCATAGGGATTGAAATTTGTCCAGGGTTGCATACACATCAAAACATTTTATTAAAACGTTATTAAACCTACTTTTAAGAAATAAAAATGCAAAATGTATTTGAAAAAAGAACGACAGGGGTAATGTTCAAAATGAAGACAAAATATTTTATCAGAGAAGATGCTCATAGTTTGTGTGCTGAAATAATAAATCCACCAGAGATTGTAAAAAATGCCACAAACAAAGTGAAGTGACTTCCAAGAAAATCTCTAGCATGCATTTGATATATCTTTTTGTTATCTTTAATGCAATAACATTCAGATACATTAAATGTGTCTATTGTACATTAAAAACAGTGCCATGCATTTAACGTTACAAAATGTACAGTAAAAAGATTCTGTACTGTTATGGGTCACTAATCAAATGATACAATTTGTTTCTGTTCACACCTTTGTATAAAAGGTCAGATGTCATTAAATTGAAGAGCAACATGTTATTTCAATTTTTCATTCTTGAATCATGCTGGAAAATTGCTAGTTTTTTTTCTCAAGTTGGCATAGACTGTGATTTATCAAACCTCATGTGGCCAGAATGAGTCTGATAGCATCAAACGCTCTCAACATAAATACAGAGTTTATGGGGTTTGACAAGAGGAAATAAAATGGCCTCTTCCATGTCATCAGGACTGGTCAGAAAATTGCTCTTATTTATTAGTGAAACTCTGTTATTACTGGTAAAGCCATTTACACACTTCTAATGCCATTTAAAATCGAATTAATTTTTATACATACTCAAGAAAATGTTAACTGATGCTAACACCGCCTTGATGTCGGGATGCTGTGGGTCATACTGGCCAAAATTTGAACTTTAAGTTTCTATATTCTGGGCCCAAGAGATTGCTTTGGTCACACTTTATACATCTAAAGTACATACAGGCCTATGTATTTGCAACAATTTGTCAGAGACTAATAAATGAATTTGACAAGCAGGTCTGAGGCCAAAGTAACTCTCGCCTTATTTTCTTTACACCATTAAGCATATTGGTCACACTTCCGGCTGCCAATATTGCCAATGTGTCCCCTTTCCGAGTCTCTTAAAATAGAAGCCACAGGGGTCATCGGGATGATACAGTTGAGTAACGGCCGCAGGCATCGTGGGGAATAAATCTCAGCAGCCTCTTAAATAAATGAATTAAACGGGCAATTTGCCTGCCCCGACTCCATCCCGCGAGTGCTGCTTTCCCACCTGCGTTCGCTGGATTTATGAACTTGGCTGGATTACATTCTGGCCTGGTAAAAGACTGCGGCCCGTCACTGACGCACAAAGTCTGTGACTGTCTCTCACTTTTATTGATCCATTCATCCGTCCTCTCTGAATTTACAAGCACAGAATATGCACAAGTGCATCCGTGATGGAGATTGGGAGACGTAACGTGGAGGTGCTTTTGAGACGTATATAAGATGGGGTAGTAACAGGACGAGTGCGTTGAGACCAGACCTCCCGGCTGAAGTCACAAGCGAAAGACTTTGTGTGCATTTGTGTGTAGCCTACGTGTCATCATGATCTGTAAACTGCATCTGTGTGTTGCTGTACTTCTCACCGCCCTGGAGGTGATGCTCGGACATCCGGTGGTGCAGACCGGGGATATGACCTACGGCAGGCCAGGTGAGCTCTCTTCTGCTCGACACACACGTCCTAGAGGTAAAATAATCAGGATTTGGGTCAATTTGATGAGAAATGTTTGAGTTCATATTGAGATCTTCAATAACATTGACAAATCTAAGCTCAGTTTGTCATCGTTGAGATCACTTCTGAAACTCTAATGGAGACATTTGTGAGATTTCAGACTCTTTTTCTCAGGAGAAAACTCTGAGATGCGGATGAGACTTAAGCAAACGTTTCTATTTACTCTCCATTTAATCTCATTAATGAGAAATATTTGAGATCTCATCTGTGATTCTCTCTCTGGTAGTTCTTGTAGAAGACGATCAGGTGGTCAGTCCAGAAGATCTGAGTTACTCAGAGCAAGCGTTTTTGTCCCAGGGCTCTGCGGGATTCGGCTACCCGTCCATCATCACCGGAGACCTCGGCCGTGACGGTGAGATGCTGCTTTCTGTTCTGTAGCATTAACAAAACTTGTTAAATGGAAAAACCATTTTTTCACCCTCATGTCATTCAAAACCTTTATGTGACTCTTCTCTTTAGTGGAACACAGAAGACGATATTTTGAGAAATGTCTCTGTGGTTTTGGGTTCATACAATAGAAGTCAATGGGGGCCAATGTTGTTTGGTGATCAACATTCTTCAAAATAGCTTCTTTTGTGTTCTGCAGAAGAAAGAAAGTCAAACAGGTTTGGAATGACTAGAGGATGAGAAATTACTTTTGTTTGTGATATCAGAGATGAAATGTTGACAAAACGTAGTGAATTTCTCCAAGCTTCTCTGGTTGGTATAAGTGCACTCCCGTTAGTTATTTATGTGCACTTGCACCTAAATATTTTGCAAACCTTCATTCTATTTTTCTACAATTTTACGAGGTTTAATTTATCTGGTTCATCTGTGATGTCAGCCGGTTACTCACCCTGCCCTGGCATTAAAGGGACAGTTCACCCGAAAATAAAAATGATCATCATTTACTCACCTTTGAGTTCTTCTAAATCTGTATAAATTTCTTTGTTCTTATGAACACAGAGAAAGATATTTGGAAGAATGGTTGTAACCAAACACTTCTTGGACCCCATTGACTCCCATAGTAGGAAAAATGTCTTTATATATTTTTTGTTCTGATGAACATAAAGGAAGATATTTTGAAGAATGTAGGCAAGCAAACAGTTCTGGGACACTTTTGACTACCATTGTCATTTTTCCTACTATGGTAGTCAATGGGGTCCAAGAACTGTTTGGTTACAAGCATTTGTCCAAACATCCTTCTCTATGTTCAACCAAACAAAGAAATGTATGCAGGTTTGGAACAAGAAGAGAGTAAGTAATTCATGACAGAAATGTCATTTTTAAGTGAACTATCCCTTTAACATTCATCTTTTCTCTTACAGGTCTCAGAACAGCTGGATTTGTTCCCCGCCAAGCTGTGAAAGAAGTAAGTTAATAAAGAAAACAGATTTAACCAAACACACGATTACTCAGTTATGTGAATAGATGTTTTACGTCGAGTAATTCTGACTCTGTTTCGTTCAGGTTCTGCTGGAGAAGCAGCTGATGAATCCTCTCAGTCGTTTCCTGGGCGGCAGGAAGCAATATCACAAGAGAGGAAGCAATTCAGAGTGTTTCTGGAAATACTGCGTGTGAAAATATCAAGACGGACAAACACGCAAGCACTTACACAACACATACATGCACCTGCAGGTGTTCTCGCACGCTTCACATGTGTTTTCATGCAAACATGTTGTGGGCCTGATGCACTAAATTTAACAAAACCGTTTGGTGAAAATGTATCTGTAAATGACTGAGCTTCAGCTCAGATGTAAATAAAGTAAATATGCTTGAAAAAGCTTTTTTGGTCTGTGTTTGTATTGTTAGAACATCACTAATACAAACATGAATTCTATAAGAGTATTTTAGTCTGTTGAAGTGCATGTGGATTGACGTTTAACAATACAGTTCATGTCACTGTGGTCTTTTATTTATAATTATCATGTAGTGTCACAAAATATTTCCCTGAATTAGACACAAAATGGCTTTTTTTAGAACAGACACCTGTATTTTGCATTTTTTGTAAAACACATTGTACTGTTATTTACATGTTTTTTCCTATAAACTGTACAAAAACGTATCTTTGATCAAAAACTGTACATATCACACGTTTTAATGTTAGTTTTAATGTTAGTTAGTTCAGCCATCATCTACTTCAACATAATCTATAAAAACATAAGAGCAAATTCTAGTTGTGACAGGGGAACACCACATGACCAAGCTCACGTAACACACAAGACAGTATTTACAAGTTCAATAAATTAAAGTTTTGAGAGAGATTGAGGGTTTGGTGAGAGTTACGGTATAAACGAGAAAACATTATGAGTGAATCGTCACATTTCACCCCAATATCAACTATAAAACTTGAGTATTTTTGTCATTTGAATAATTTTCCAACACACAAATCATTTATATTAGACATTTGAATGCACAATATGTGCATTGCATTTGCATAATTTTTATGCAAAATTTTGTTTGACATTGTTCTCTTTTGATTTTTAAGGTGAAATGTGACCCAAGCAGAGTTTCGTAAGCTTCAAAGGAGAAGACATGAGAAAATGGTCCATATCCACCAGCATTATTTTGAGTTTTATACACCTTTCAGCAATACACCACATCAATACACCTTTCAGTCACATATAGAGTAGAAAAATATGTTTTGTAATGAAACAAAGAAAAACTAATACTGACATATTTAAAGTCCCAGTGAATTAAAAAATGACAACGCCTATTTTTTCATGAAATACTGCAGCGTTTATTGTAAATAGTTGATCAATGTGGGTCATTCTCTTTTTAAAATTTGTGTGCTGTAAATAAACTTCAGTTAAAATCTGAAAATGCACTTCTGTCCTATGACATATGTTAGACGGCATGGGTTGAGCATCCGTTAACTCCTCCCCTTCAACTGTCAGTCTGCTGCCAGATACATTTCAAAATGCATCGGCTGTTTTTATACATCCAATCAAACCGCAGAAAAAGTCGAAGGCCACGCACACCATTTTTCTCATTCGGACTTCCGTTTCACTCGGAAATACGGAAGTAAAAACGATCGCAACTTCCGGTTCACGGGGACTTCAAGGTCTCATTTAAACAATCAGTTGGGAGAAACATTTTCTCAAATGAAAGATTGTCATCAGTTTCGAGACAACTTTGCATGAACTTCTTTGCATAAAAAATACATTAAGATAAAGACAAACTAACATGACAGAAGACCAACACAGGACTGAGATGAAATGGCAAAATTAATTGCAGTAAATATCTTCACGCTGTAGAAAGTGGGTACAAAATAATTTTTTGAGGGCATCTGTAGATGATCTCAGATTTGGTGGCAAGTGTTTGCCCCGTGGGGCATTTTTGAACATACTGTACATCTGCACAAGAGTTCATCTCTTTTGGTGAGATTTAACAGGTCGTAATGAATGCAACCCGTGTCTAGAAACGCTGGCTGGAGTGGTAGCTTCCACTTTCATAATACACTTATGTGATTTCTTCTTCTAAAAAAAAAAGAAAAATGGGCTTTTCAAAAACACATGCCATCAGTGCCAAATCACAGTTGTTTGGGTCTACGATCGGCAAACGGACGACAGAAGAGACGGCGACTGCTAAAGTTCACATGGGGAGCCGGGCATCTCCTGTGATGGTACTGTGACGTCCACGTGAAGAGGACTCGCCCCGCTTGTGTCTTTGGGTAGAGTTATAACAGTGACACACGGATGTGGGCGACCGTTTGTCCTCCAGGGTCTGTCAGATCGGGAGATGCCGGTCTGCGTTTGCACCGAGCGTTCTCTATCAGGTGTCTGTGCTGGTGTCCCACGACTGTGGAGAGAGGCTGTCGGGCGTGGAAAGGTCCGGAGAGTCACTGTGAAGAGCAAGTTCCTCTCCCGGTTCCATTGGAGAATTGGTACAACTTACACATCCCTAAAAAAAGATGATTTAAATTCATGAAACCGGTTTTTCGCTATAAGCTATATCATTTTTGTCAGTACCAAACATTTTACGAAGTGTTTTAGACCTGTGTTTCTATCTCCTGCGGGACCGTGTGGTGTTGGATCCACGGATGAACCTCAACAAGCTCTTTTTTCTGTTCCTGCGTGAACCAGGGTTGCATGGGCTGCATCAGAAGGAGTTTCTCCCGGTCGTCCTGCAAAACCTGCGCCTGATCCCTGGAAGAACATCCGTGCACATAATAAAAAAACTCGGCCACTTCAAATGCCCAGTTTTGACATCGAAGCACTGTTTTACGAAACAAAATCTCCGCAGACTCGCCCTGACCTCCGTTCATAACCATGTGTGGTTTACTATCATCCGCTTAACACGGGTCTCATTGTGTACCGTCGCCTGAAATCACCTACCTCAGGGTAACAGGGTGGACAGTGCAATGAGACATTTAGCTTGATCGGAACTACCTCAGCGAGAGCCGGGCAGCACTCTTTCTCCTGTGGAAAGAGATGCTCAAATCGTCACGTTTCCCCTCGGGATTCGCAGTTGGAACCCCGGTTTTAGAGACAGACCTGCAAACTCGGAAGAGGTGAAAAAGGTGACAGCCATACGAGGGGGGGGTTGTCATTTTCTTCAGGCTTTTGGCCTGCACAAGTTTTTTAGCAGCAGCTAATCACATGACAATCATTTTGAGCTACAGGAAAAATATGGATGTTGGTCAAATTTGAGATTTTCATAAAAATAAATACATTGCCCTCGTCTCGCGATCCCAATGCTCCAAGCCGTAATTAAACATCTAAAATGATCTTCATTTGTCAACGTTTTCTGAGAGGTGTTGGTGCACCTTAATTCTTTCCAAATACAAACTGGATGCGTGTCCATCGGAAGCAAAGCGCTTGCTAGTGTTGTAGTACTCGAGACACGTCAGAGGAGACCTTGCCCTCCCGGCTTAGACTGGTTTCTCCCGAGATTTTTTTCTCCATTTATTTATCATGGGAGTTTGGGTTCTTCGCCACAGGGCCGTGTTGGCTTGCTCAACTGGAAACTGTATTTATTAGATATTATATATTATTTATTTATTACTAGAATGATCTTGCTTGTTCTATAAACACCATGCATTGTGCTGTTTTAAACTTTTCTGTGTTTTTCTGGTTTTCTCGTCTTAAGCTGCTTTGGAACAATTCGCATTGTGAAAAGCGCTATATAAATAAAATTGAATTGAAAACATTACAAACAAAAATACAAACTATCAAATTATTAATTCTGCGTATCAAGCAATGTAATGTCTGTAATGTGGATAATGTCCTTACAGTGATGGGATGAACTTCTGAAAGTGTCGTCTTCACTCCATCGCGCGGACAGAGACTGGCTGTGAGTGACACTGGGGAGCGAGCGGGAAAACATGGAGCTGATAAGCTGAATCAGAGGAGGTTTAGCGGAGTGTTAACAGACGTATTCTAGCGGGGATCTTGAATGGATAGCTGCCCGGAGGTGGAGGTGGGGTTGAGAGGGGCACCGGCTCTAGCCACCGGCCACCCCCCTGTGCACTGCCGTGTCTCATAACATAGCCGTTTCGATCACACGGGCGAACTGAATAATAAATATCAACGCCATTTTCTCTTTGGCAGACACTTTGCGTTCGTCCCTTCCAGCAATACTTCTCACGGGCGCAAACATGACGTTTAGAACGCGTGATTCTGGTTGGCCCAAGGACCAAAAAAAGACGACGCTGTTATCTTGATTCTGGTTGGACCAAAGACCAAAAAAGACGACGCTGTTGGCTGTTATCTTGATTCTGGTTGGCCAAACGAATCCAGGTGCTGGACCAAAGACATTTCAGACGCTCGAGAGAAGACGTCTTCGGATTTACACGATTCACATAAATGACCTATTTTTGATTCAAAACGGCTGATTTTGACGAAAAGTGACTTGTTTGAGAGGTATGTAGAGACGGAGAGAGAAGGGTTCTTCGGGTGTGGTTGAGGTCTGATACCTGGGGCTGATCTGATAGGTCATCATGACTGGTTCTGGGGTCTGTTTGATCATGCTCCACAGCGGACTGTCCTCTTGAAGGAGCGGGTGCTTCTTGAAGGCCGTACGTTCCCTCTCTTGGGCTTCCGCGGACTTGCGTGCCTTCCGTGACATGTCTGATGAATCGTTGCTGGCGAAGTACTTTCTGCTGCCTGTGAGCGGGAAAAACACAGATGGTCAGTGTGATGACATCACAAGGACTTTTTTTGATTTAAAGAGACAGTTTGTGGTTGTCTCTATTGTAAAAAGGAAGAGGTGAAATAACGTCTCTTTTTTCTTGAATTTTTTCAGCTATTACTATTATAATAGTTATAATATTTTTAATATAAAAAAAAAATATTTTTATAAATATACATATTTATAAATATTATAAATATTTTTACTTAATAGCTATTACAACTATAATGATCAATTGTATTATATACTGTATGTTATATTGTCATTTTATCCTTTATAGTTAAAAACAAGTTTGGAACAACATGACGAAGAGTAAATACTGTTTTTTTTAAACCATCTGCTAATAAAGAGCAATAACCAACCCAAAGCTTTATCCTACACACTGGTGAACATTTATAATTCAGTGATTTTGAACAGCACCGGTATGACTGGTGGACGTTCCGTTAGAACCGAGTCCAGACCCGGAACCCAGTGACCCTCCGGACTCTCCAGAGCCGCTGCCCGAAGCGTTGGAGCCGGTTCCCGAGCGAGCGTCCTCCTGGAGAAGCTGATCGAGCATTTCGCTGGAGCTGGAATGAGCGTCCTGGTTACCGTCCTGTGACCACAGAAAAAGACCTTCATACTAAAGGCAAAACCTTATTCATACCTATTTATGTCTAAAAATAATTGACTGCAAAATTGGAATGAATCCAATTTGATTTGATGTTATTTTTGTAGTACATTTATAAAATTCTACAATATGCAACAAAGGGGTAGCCATGACTTCGATTAACATTTTCTTTATTTTCTGTAGATTTATTCTTTCTATTGCCACCTCTGTTTATGGAATAATATTTTCGTTATACTTATGACACAAATCGTCATCGCTTCGTACTAATATTTCTTTAATGGCAATGGTAACCATGCAGCATTCCAGTCTCACCGCTTTGGCGTGATGCTCTTGCAGACTCCCTGGACCGGTGCTGTTCTGGGGTTCTGACGGTTTGGTCAGCTCTTCCTGAAGCAGGTTCAGCTGGATGGGCGAGCTGGAGCGTGAGATGGAGAACAGAGCAGTGGGCTGTGCCGCATCCAGGTCTTCTCCAAACCAAGGTGTAGGTATCGAGTCGGCCACGGGGGCGGCACCCTGAGGCGTCCCAACTCCTGTGGCGGAGGACCATGCGAAATTCCCTTGCATCGGAGACCCCTTTGGCATGTGAGCGCCGGGCGGGACGTACCCGCCCATATTGTAATGAGGCTGGGGAACCAACCCGGGTGGCGCCACAGGAATCGCCTGAGGGTACATGCCAAAGTTGGTAGGGTAGCCGGGGAGTAGGACGAACATAGCGGGGCTCATGGGCTGCATGGGTTGGAGGTTCTGGATGCCTTGGTCAGGTTGAACCATCGCGGGCTGCTGCTCCGGGCCAACGACGGTCACGTATGGGCCCGTCTGCACCGGCACAGCCATGGGCGGCACAAAGCCGATGTTGGATGGCAGAGGTTGAGATGATTCGGAGGAAGGCCACGAGGAATGCGGAGCTCCCGGGTGCCTGGGAAGTGACCAGTAGTTGCCCGGCTGTGAACCATAGCTGTCAGATGAGTCCTCTGGTTTCTGTCGTTTGTGTTTGTTAGGAGGTCGGACAACATCGCCTGAGCACAAAGAGGAAATGACTAGATTTATTAACTGTTAGTCCATTTTTAAGTCAATCTGGATGAGGAACACAATAAACAACACCTCTGTGATGGGAGTGGGCCATGCTGCTGTTGTCCTGTTGGAGGTACGAGCTGTAGGGACTCTGCAGGATACGATGATGGAAACGATTGACAAACTGCTGCTCCTCATTCTGAGTGTGGGCCGAGAGCACCTCTTTAGTGAGTCCCACCACCAACAACTCCTCATGAGAGGCTGAGGAGGTGCTGGGGGCGGGTTGTGCAGGGGTGGGGGCGGAGTCTGTTGGCTCACTCCCCATTGGAGCATCTTCTAAGGCAGTGACCTCTGGGAAAAGAAAGTATGAAATAATGCTCATTTCGCAGCGTGTTTGTGCTGTTTCCTTCAACTAAATGTAAGAAGTGCCATTGGTTAAACTGGTACCTGACTCGGGTTGTGGCACGTGCACTATGGTGCTGCTGTAACTGCATTGACTAGTGACGGACACGGCGCTCATGGCCTCCGTGGACAGCGTGATGTCAGTGAGCGAAACTCCAACCATCGCAGCCGCCATGGCCGAACGCACCAACACCTGACTGTCCAGCATACCGCCGCCCTCGAGCGCAGCTTCTGCAATGGTAAGAAATCGGTGGAAAATAGATTTGACATTTATCGGTTATTATTTGCGTGACCGATAATTTCATAATGCAGGCTGGAAAGGATAGGGAAGGTTCTTACCATCTGTGTTGGCAGCATCTCCGTGTGCGGTCGCCGGAGGTTTATCTTCCTCAGACATGGAGGAAGACTAAGAGGTAGCTATGGACCGAGATTCACTCTTCCGTTTGAGAGCAGATGTCGTACAGCTCTCCAGATATCTACAGAAAGACAGACGGAAATCAGCAATTTCCTTAAAATATATGTGAGAGCCATTCAAAGGTAAAAACGTCTAACATGTATAATATGTAAGGATGGTGGAGTCAACATTTTAAACTATTTTCAAAACTGAACATTTTGGGGGGATGAAAAACTGATCTGAAATTCACAAAAAAATGTTTTCTTACCATAATACACAATGGTAAGCTTATGATAATCATTTAGAAGTTGAGCTGTCGGGTACGATTTTGTGGTAAATGCCAGTTTGACATAAAGACTTCAACTCATGTAAAGTAACCTGCAACTTTGTTTCAAACAGAAATGACTAAACAGCGGCTACAGTTATGTATTGCAGTTTTAAGAATGTCTAGTTTTGTCATTGACGATATGAAGCAGGTGCGGTAGACATCACGCGGTGCTGCGCAGACCGATCAACGTATGACATTATAGCTTTCAAATCGCTCTCGCTGTACTTTGATGTCACGTGACGATCGACCTGCACTAGCGTCTCTCACCTGATGATACTGTCCACACAGTTGATCTGCTGGTACGAGGGAACGTGTGACTGTTTTCTGGCCTCCTGTAGAGACTCCTTCAGATGAGCTCTGATTCCCAAACCCTGAGCGCCCTCAGGCAGAACGCTGGCTCCCGACACTGCTGGAAACAAACACAGATCCTCTTTACAGACTTTTGCCAGTGTGGGTTTTGGCGACTTCGCAGGTTTATAATTTATGCTCTTAAATATGCTCAATTTGTATTTATTTATAACAAGACAGACAACTGAAATCTGACAGCCTGGATTTTTAGCTTTTATTCAAGTTGGTCGATTTTTGGAAGGCAGCGATTTGGAGAGATAGCATGTGGTTGGAGATATCTTAAAGGGGTCATATGGCGCGAACACGTGTTTTTCTGTGTCTTTGGTGTGTTATAAGTTGCCCATGCATGTATTAGACACGTAAAATTGCAAGTGTCAGAACAAAAGATGCATTCTATCTAAAAGCGAATGCTCATCCAGACCTGTCTGAAACGCCTCGTGTAACCACACCCCCACAAATCCACGTCAGTTCGTGCTATGATTTGACTAAGACCACCCAAATGTATACGCAAGTAAGGTGGGCGTACCTGTTAGTACAATTGAAGAGGAACCTGATGTTCCAAATATGGTAAGATGCGTTACATTTACATCACACGCTTGCAGTATTCGACCAATCACTACACACTGGTGAACTGGCCAATCATTGCACACCTCGCTTTTCAGAGCGACGAGCTTTGTAAAACATCTGTGCGTTTCAGAGAGGCGGGGCAAAGAGGATTGCATTACATCTAAAACAAACCATAATATTCGTTTTAGCCGTGTCAAATGACCCCTTTAAGTTTGGGCTATGTTGTGTTGGCTCTTTCATGCGTTTACATTTACCTGTAAATAATCAAAATAGAGTTTGTATTCATAAAGGTAGTGTACTGAAATCCGTGTCAGTACCTGCAGTGGCCGGTTGTTGTGGTGTGAGTTTTCTCCTGGAGTCGAGAAACGCTTGCTGATGACCCCAGTTCTTCACTTTATTGACGTCGGCACATATCTGCAGCAACGTCATCTGACAAAACGCACAAAAACCCTTAAAAAACCCCAACTACACACTTTTTATCACTTTGCCGGAGAAAAGTACAGGTCTGACAAACCGGTTCTCTGTGCGAATCCTCCCAGAGGTTGCCGTTACTGTCGCTGGATGACACCACGCTGATGTAGTGCTCATGAGAGCCATTACTACCCAGACTTCCATAACCACTGGAACCATTGTTATGAACGGGCTGAACATGAGACAGACACCGTCACGTGAGTTCAGAACGCATTTTACTTCATCATTCAGCCGTTCAGGGTTTGCGTGATCTCTCACCTGCAGGAAAAGTTTGTAGATCATAGCCTGAAGCTCTTTGACATCCTCACACATGACCGGATGCTCGGCTATTCTCCTCGCAGCGAAAACATCCTCGTTCAGAGGACCACTTCAATCCAAATTGCATAAAAAACAGGTTTAGATATTTGGACGAGTGCAAGCGTGAAGGTTTGAATAAACAGATGAACAAATACATCACGAACGGTCTTACACTTACGTGTGAACTTTGTGCCGGCCGATGATGAAGGCCACCTTACGGCTCCAGGGGTTGATGAAACTGGACCAGCTGGAGTCCAGAGTGACGTAGTCGCCGTTCTGACAGCGGAAGCGGATGGGCGAATGCTCAAACGGAGGCTGTCCCGCGTACTTCAGAACTGAGGAGATAAAACAGCATTATGATATAATAATATATCAAGATTCGGTTAGTGAGAAAATGATGATTTTTCATCAACTTATGCAAATCAGGCATCGTAAGTCGCCACCGGATTTCTGTGGTGCCAAGTGTTCATGACCTCAGTGTGTTTATAAACAAAATTATGACTTATAAATATGCAGAGCTACAACGAGTCTGCGGGTATTTTGTGACTAAGTGCATGCGGTCCATTTGCCTTTGATACCTGATTTTGGATTGTCATTATATACTGCTCTGGACAGATGCTCTCATCCAAGACTTTGAAAACAGAAGCAAACGGTATAGTGTACGTACTCTTGCGGTGCATGGCCAGCATGAGCAGACGATCGTCTGGATGCAAACAGGTCAGAATTGAGGTACCGATCAGATCTTGAGGGAGGTAACCGAGCAACGGCACCACACTGCGCACACATCACGAATATGATTATTTTGACAAAGTAACAAATATTGAAAGAGAAATCAAAGTTTTTATTATCTTGGCGATATTATCAATTTAGTTTTAAAACCGCTCACCGGTCATCCACTTCTAAAAACACACAGCCTGGAGAATGTGTTGTGCTAAATATGCGCTTGTCCATAGGAATGCGTGGGGCTGGGGACAAACAAAGAAAATAAACAAACAGAAATAAACAGGTGTCTTTCTTTTAATTGGGTAAAAAACTCATGTATTATGAATTACATGACAGCATACTCTTTTGTGCAGTATGTACACCACCGTTTAAAGGTGTATTCCTATTTTATAAACATTTCAGATTTTTTTTAACTTATCAAGACTATCGAATAACAACACACGTGACAAAAATATGTTATACAGCACACGCTACACACAGTTGCAGTATGGGGGGGGTCAGAGAGGCACTCACCCTCATATCCTGAGATGATGCGTTCGGCCAGGGCCAGACAGCACGGCTCTGGTTCTCCACTCGCCCCCTGAACCTTCAGCAGATACGGCGTGATGCGGAAGGGACTATAGCGCATCTCTCCATCTCTATCCTTCCCTCCTCTAAACACACACACACACATTTAATAAGACATTTCAGAATGAAGTATTAACGATATATAATCTCCAGAAAACCTCAGGAATGAGACACTGATTGCTATACAGTCATAAAGTGGAGATAAATGTCTGCAGCGTGTGCAGATGATATGAAGAAATGCACCGACCTGATTCGACAGAAGAAGGATTTGACCTGGGCGCATTCAAATAAAAGTGCCACTACAAAGAAAGACAGATGACAAACGTAAACACAAAGCTTTTATTTCTTGATAAGCTTTTATTGTGATCTGGAATGGCCAGTGACATTACAACCGTCGGTCGACTCACCGCTGTCCGTGCCCACGTTCCAGGGCGGCAGACACGGTTGCGCCGTGCGCGAATAAAACACATTGACGTCCTGATGGTACAGCAGCTCCACAAACTTTGCAGATTCCAGAAATTTGCGCTTGCAGTGGAGCACGCTGGACGCTTGTTCAGACGCGTAAACCACCCTCCCGGTGGCCAGAGAGAAAACCACCACAAACGTGTCCTAAAAAAGCAGAGAACTGCCAGTGAACTGCATGTGGCAGATGCTTTTTTTTTAAGTGACACACATTCAAGCTACACATTTTGTTGTACGAGTATGCGTTCTCTGGGCATCGAACCCATGACCTTGCTCATTTTCAGAGAACGAAAGGCAGCAGGAACGTACCGTGTTTTTCAGGGTGTGTTCTGACGTGATCCCCTCCAGCTCCTCGAGCGTGCACACGGTCGCATCTCGCCTCTCCTCCACACCTCTGCTCATCAGCAAGTTGTAGTACTCGCTGTTTGCTACAGGGGGCAGAAAAGAGAACAGAACCCGAGTGAGCATGTGACCGAATGCGTACAGTGAATCACTGTTGGAGCAAAAGACATTAAATCATAGACACACTACACATCTTCTTATGTCCAAAGTTAGACATTCTTAAACCCAAATATAAGGTTTGAAATTATTTACATTTTTCCTAAAGGCATTACAAACATGCATACAAAATAAATTAAACGGAATAAAACCAAAAAAATGTATGACATCACTGAACATTGTGCCACAACCGTCAAACACAAAAACAAATATTTACATGTGAAAATCTGAGTTATTTCAGCTTTTATGGTTATAATTTGAGTTTTCATGTTATTTTTGTTTCATTTTCAGCAATTTTGTTATGTGCTTTTGTCATTTTGTTGTTCATGTTTAATATTGCTAAATAGATTTAATTCACTGTTGTGGCTTTAGTTCAGTTTTAGCCGAATTTTTCATTGTTACTCATTTTAGTGCCTCAACTTGAACTTATTCCATTTATTGCCAAGTTTATTGCCAAATGTTCTCATTTTCGTCAGGTTTAAGTTTTTGATTTCAATTAACATAAATATTTGAATAGTGTTAGTTAACTGTAATATGAATACCCCGTCGAATCTTAGACAGAAATGTGTGAGCTGGATACATATTGGCTTCGTTCCGTCTGATACATCTAACGCACATGATGAGATCGTACAGAAAACATTAGCACATATCACCTTACTACAAACTTCTCATTATAAAACACCTTTAATACAGTACACACTAAACAAGGGTGACATACATGTACAGATGTGTATCACAGCAGATAAATGAACATAGTGAACAGATTCAGCACCCACCCTTCCTGCAGACAGAGCCAACTGACTCTTACTGTATATCTCAGTCTGGCGTACTGCCTCCAGGCCATTTTTAGTTCAGGGACGCGCTAAAATATCTTTATAAATTAGCTGTTGAAAGTAGATAAATACTTTGAATACTAAATGACTAGGTTTCTCTTTACTGTGTGAGTGTTTACCTTGGACTTGTTTGACACAGTTTAATGCATAGTTCAGAGCTTCTACAGTACTGGCTTTACTGCGCATCCTCTTCTCAGACGGCAGACGCTTCTTCATCTCATGGACCGTCTGCGTCATCTCTCTGTGCGTCTGCTTACGGCCGTGCTCCGTCTGCTCACTTCACACACACACACATGTCTGACCTTATATCTTCTTTGCATTAACATTCATAAGACTAGAACTGTCAAAATATAATGACACGATAACCGTGCCTTCAAGAATTCCTGATAACATTATTATCGCAATAAAACGTAAAAGTGTCAACCAAATACTGCCACTGGATTTTTAAGAATATTATCATGCATGTAATTTTAACACAATATTAATAATCAGTTATTAGGTGTGTCAGGGTGTTTGTTTGTTTTTTCCGCTGCAAATTATCTAGAAAAGTGGGAGTTTCTGCTCAAACTGTCCAGATGACATCATCAGAGAAGGATCGACACTTCAGAGCGACTTTAAGAGAATGAGGAAATAAAAAATTGCAATGATTTTGGATCGGTGTTAGTTTACCTGCACTGTGTATGACGAGCGCTATGATAACTGGAGGACGAGGAACCAGCGGCGGATTTTGAGCTGAAGATAAAAAAAGAAAAGAAGTTCACTCAACCAGGAGTCGAATGTTATCACACAAAACTGTGCTATTCTGCTGTTAGATAGTTTAGTCCCTAGTCTTCTTTAAAAATATGTTTTCGTTGAGATTCTTTTTTCATTGTACCTCTTTGTGCTTCCTGATCCCGTGGTGCTTCCCGGGCCACAATTTGCAGAGGACGAGCGATGATGGTGTGACCCGCCGACGCTGTCATTACAACTGCTGGAGTCGTGGCTGCTGTTCATATCCACATCATCCCGTGCCTGCTCTCCTCCGGAGCGCTCCCCTCCGCTCTCCTCGCACCCCGCTGAGCTCGCACCTCCTCGCCGCTCCTCGGTTCCGCTGGTGCTTGGGTCCTGTCTGCCATTCGTTTGCTCCGCTTGCCCTGCCCGCTTGCTGGAGCCTTCTCCCGATGGAGAAGAGTTCTCCTCTTCTCCATCGGGAAAGCCATCTCCTCCTGGCATTCCCTTATGAAAGTCCTCCACCGACCCCTGGCCTCCTCTATTGACCCTGCGCTCCTGAATCTAGCTGCTTCTCTGCTTTGGTCCACATTAACAATGTTCATCTGAAGTATAATCCACATGTATCATGACTGTTTTACTAGGGTGAATGTAATTGGTGCTTTGCACAGCCTTGCATGGTGATGGAGTTTGCAGAGAACTGCGAGAGAAACAGAAAAAAATAAATAAACCTTTACAAATGTCAAAACATTCAATGTTTGCATATCATGGCAAAGAAACTTTTTCAACAAAGCAACATACACATAACTTATCGCTGTTTTTCAATTTAGAACACACAAAAAAAACATGTCTGATATCATTTAATTACAAAAAATACATTTTGGCACTCATTCAGTATAACATGGCCGAGTGTGAACATCATCATATCACGTATTACATAACAGTCTGACTTTATTCAGGGAGCTGAACGTATACGAGACTTCTTCCTGAACATCTTACATAATCAGTTCAATCAGTTCACAATAAGTCCCAACAGTTTCACAAGTCAAAAATACATTTTCTACATCTAAATGTGCGGCCACAATTTTGCGGTGATCTGGGGTACCCTTTATGAAAATTTACTATAGTTTTATCATAAATAAAACCAAACATGGTTTTAAATCATGTTGGATATAAATCTATAGTTACTAGTACTACACTTTTCCTATATTAAAACCGGGGTTGATTTTCATAAGGAACTACTAGTAAGAGTAAATTAAATACATGTTTAAATACAAATTTACTACTAGTAAATTTAATACATGTTTATGGTTACGTGGCCGCTCTATGTGAATGTGGTTGCTAAGGAGTTCTGGGTGATTACTAGAGTGTTATGAGTGTTATAGATGGTTACTAGAGCATTGCTGATTGGTTGCTAGGGTGTTCATCTGTATCTATATGGGTTTTTTTGTCGGCCCATGTAAAAAAAAATCCCACCCCTAAATCACTATACACTCTTAAAAATAAATATGTTACAAAAGGTTCTTCACAGTGATGCCATATAAGAACCCACTTTGGATCCCCCCCAAAAACGCCTCGCGTTTTTGGCGGAGGGATCGGCGCGCCTTAAGTTGAAAAAAACCTCAATTCTGAGCAGAAAAGCGCTTGATGTCATGCGCCTTTTTCCCTATTGTCCAATCGAATGAAAGGAGAGGCGGACCTTTACAGTTGCTTGAAACGTCTTGAGACTGCAATGATGAAGGAGAAACTTGTGTTGGTTGACGCGGATTAACCGAGCAAGGTCAGAGCAAGCGCCCTCTGCTTGTACCTTTATAACGTTTCTGATAATATGACAGTTAACAGCAACTAAAGCGCTGGCGCTATAATCCTTGACTGACAGGACAGCTGTTTCGGTGGTTACCTAGCAACATTAAAAAAACGCTGCACATTTTCGAACATGAAAAGCGTGTTCTATGTGATCGCCCCCTAAAAGCGCCTCAGTGGATCTGGAGCCTTAAAGCTTCATTATGAAAAATGGTTTTTATATGACATAGTGTAGCACTTTTATTTTTTTAAATTGGGGCAAAAAGTATGATTTTTTAGAAATATTTTCACATCAAGATAATTAAGCAATAGTTAAAGTGATGCTTGACTTAGAAAACCCCTTTAACTTCCTGGCCAGGTGATTTAAATCCAGTTATAAAATGGTCAGTTCTGGTCCTTGATTCTGATTGGTTGAGCCGAGTTCTAAGCCGTTATAAAATACCCCCATTTATAACTGCTGACTGCATTACATGGCCTAAATATCACTTTATTTACTTTATTTTATGAAACCTTGCATTGCAAATGGAATGACCGGAAAGCAATAAGCCCCGCGAAGCAGTGGGTTACAAGTGTATTTTATAACAGCTAAGGGGGTTTTTACGCCCTTAGCTGTTATAAAATGCACTGTAACCCACTGCTTCGCAGGGCTTATTGCTTTATTCTGCTCTCTGTGCCTATTTATTACACCAGATCTGTTCATTCTGGGGTCGTGACCCGTCTGCTGCAGTCGTTTTTAAAGTTACTTTAGAACACCACGAGAGCCTCCACTGCTATACAAGTTAGTGAACTACTGGGACTAAACATGTAAACTGTGTATAAATGTGTGGTAAAAACATTTTAATAGATTAAAACATAAAACTACACCATGCGCAGATATGTGGAATCATATACTGCAGAGTACTATGAACCATAAAGTCGCAGACATTTCAAGGGTTCAATGCATTTTCTCTCAGGTAAATGCAAAGATAAAGCAACACGTGTCTCCTGGTAACAAAGAACAGACAAAGTGAAACTAATGAATGATACAATCTAAACTAAGATCCTCCTACATCTACCATAATAGTTCTGAATAAAGAGTCAACTGTGTCATCTCATGTTGGAACATTCATGAACTGTATGTTTAGTTCTTAAATCAAACACTGTGTCTAAAACACACAACTATGTGCTACTTCGGCCATCTTTGGACAGCACACTCGAGTGTAGTATAATGGTGTGGTATAAAAATCCATACTGGAAAAACACTCATTTTCTGTTTATCCATGACCACGTGAAACCTGCACGATTCCTTAATTTGTTTTATCATAGAAAAAGTTTAGAGACTATTTATTTGGCATATTGATTAACATTTGTTTAAGCACAGTTTTACAGCACATTTGGTTTAATTGTGGAACTTACTGCAGCAAAACCATGGTTTATCATTGTTACCACTGTTTAACATTGATTTAACCATGGTTTGTGTGTGTGTGTGTGCGTGTGTTTTATTTGAAAATCTTATCACAAACCTAATACTGCATTTAAAAATAATAACAGAAATGACATACTGCAATAGTTGCAGAGCAAATATACAGGTGGTTATTTAAAAACAAGTAGACCATAAACATCCACATACTGCTGACAAAACTTCAAAGCTCTTCGTTCGAAAAAGCAACGCAAGTTAATGACACAAAATTGATCCATAAGAATATATTTTGCAACAAATACGGAAGTATAAAACAACCAGTTGTCAAAAATCACTCATGACCTACATTATCTCCGCAACAGGATTCATAACTCGTGTAATAACACACATGAGCAAATGTTACAGTGTGTCACTAATGCGCATGCACATGCACGGACACGAGTCTGCGGAAACAAAGATGTGTCCTGACATCAACCCAACGACCCCATGTATTTTACATACAGCCTCCAACATCGCGCATTATACTGATTTAATTCTGTAAAAAAAAACAATAATACAGAAACGTATAACGTCAACGTATAAAACAAACACTCGTAAGTAGAGCAGCACGCACGCGCAAAAAACACCATAAGACAACGCGATGTGTAAAACACAGACAAACCATTCCATATTTACTAAACGAGAAGTGAATATGATACAGAATATTAATGATGTAATACAAATAAATGTTATATACCTTAAATCACAAGAGTGAGTAAGATTTAGAAGTTCATAAACTCTTCGTGCGTTCTCAAACTTCTTCCTGCGCTTCTTGCTTTTTTTAATACTCCATTTAGGATCAAATCCATATTGAATCCATAATTCCAGTCTTAAAATCCATTAAAGATGTTTTATGAAATAATGTTTATTTCTGTTCGCCATCACTTGCTCTAGTTTCTCGCGCGTCCCTCCATTTCTCCAGCGGAGCGCAACGCATCAATCCAACGTGAGCTCGGTCAGGCGGCGCCACGCCCACTCAACATCCATTGGTGGGTTTGACACCAAGGGCGAGTTATGATTGGTCGATACGTGGCCAATGTGCTGGTCTCGCCGAGGCTGCTTCTGGACTCACGTGTATCCCCATCTTATACAACCGACGAAAACAAGGACGTAGCGGTGGAGGCTGCGGGATTTAAGGTCCCAGTGAAATTAAAAATGACAATTCTTATTTTTTCATGAAATATTGCAGCGTTTATAGTAAATAGCTTATCAACGCCGGTCATTTTCTTTTTTAAATTCACGTACCCTCATAATCTTCAGTTAAAATCTGAAAATATACTTCCGCCCTGAAATGACTATCCATCTGAAATGACGTAAAGTAGATGGCTTGGCCGGAGCATCCGTTAACTCCTCCCCTTCAACTGTCAGTCTGCTGCGAGTTTAATTTCAACGCAACAGCTGTTTTACACATCCAATCAATTCGCACTGAAAAACGCAACTTCCGGTTCTCGGGGACTTTGGGTGCTTCTCAATGGCCCCGTCCCAAATGGCACATGTGGACCTCCTCCAAGTCCACACTTGGTGACGTCAGGAAGTACAGACCTATAGGGCACTAGGCACGAGTCCACAACGGTACATGGGAGTGCATTTTGGGACAGACTTGAGGTCGTCACGCCGTAAAGAGCAAGCAGTGCTTTCTAATCATCACTCTCGCGGTACTTTGTTGTCATACGCTGATCAGTCTGCGCAGCACCGCGTGAAGTCGACCACACTGTTGTCCCATTGTTGTTATTTGGGACAGGAGCTGCCGGTTTTTATAGTTCTGTATTTCATATGTTGATGCCACCCGAGCATTATGCAATAGATACTTATGTTTGTAATGCAACTGCTTATGTATATTTATTTATTTGTATGCACAATACTTAATAAGCATATAATGTGTTCTCAATATGCATATATGTTGTTATTTAATATTTCTCTATAATACAGAAGCTGTGTTGTTCAACTTTACAGAGCCCAGAGACAACTATGAATCTACAACAAAACATCAGAGGCTTATTACCTTAAGTAAGAAAATGCACTGCATTAAAAGTTTTTATTCTCGAATAGCTGGCATTATAGAAAACAAATAAGCAATAATGTGAATAAGAAACTAATTAATTAATTATTTTTGAATTTTATCAAAACTTACTTTCTACCCTAAACAATGCCAAAAGAGTTAAACAAATATACAACGTTTGCCTTACTGTTTCAAAACGTTTAAAAATCACTAAACACTTGTAAACCTATTTACTACATATGGCTGCTAAGATTAAAAAAACGTGGCACAAATTGTAAACTGTTAACATTTAAACACCACATATTTGATTGAATGTGTAGCTTTTGCCGTTTATCCAAATAACAGACGTTGGTCGACACAAAGAATTGTGGGTTATCTCTAGCAACGAAGGATACAGCTCATGTATCCTCCGAATTCCTGTCAAAGAAGGTCGCATTTGAAGGGTGCCTCCGGAGAGTCCTACCTGATTTTATGAAACGAGACAGCCTCGATGACGTAGCAGCCTTCGAAAGAGACCTCTGGAGGACGCAGCCTTACGAAATGAGACACAGCCTATGTCTGGGTTGCTGAGCGTCATTTCATTGAATCGCAGGCATGTCTGGAGTTCGCCCCCCATATGTGCAGATGAGATAAACGCAAATGTGCAAAACATTTTTATTGTTGCAAATAAATGATGCATTCTTTAATGTGATCCAAGTATTTATGGAATAATGAATACATATTTTAGCATAACTTAAAAATTAACTGAAATTAATTTGTCATACTATAATCCCACTGTTTATAAATCAGCCTATAGAGATTGTGAAGCTGACATCACGCCCTATGTTGCATGTTGCGGTGGCGCCGCCATCTTGGGAGGATAATACTCCACTGCTATTATTGTGTTGATATGTACCTGTACTTGTTTTGTTTGATATATGGAGAAATCGAAAGTGAAAATACCACAGGCTTTTCCTGAACGACTCTGCGTAATGCTATTGCAGTTTTTTTAACACAGCAAGACCGACCTACCATAGTTATATTTCCTAATCAAACAAGAAAAACAAAACACTGCATTGAACGCACTAGCACCCATCCTCCCAAGATGGCGCAACATTCAACGTGGCTTGACGTCGATTAACAAGCTCTATAGCTGGAAATCTAGGTTGTATTTTTTGCAGGCATTACTCCAGTCTACTCAGCATACAGTGCTACTGAAAGCTTAGGCGATCATTCTTGTACTCTTATTTGGGACAATAAGTTTAAGGTGTTGAAGAGTTTAATTTTAAACCCATGAGAAATGTTATACCAACAAATTCACTTTGAAAACTTGATCAAGTTGATGATGTGATTTGTAACACTGTATTTAGTGTACTTGCGTATTTACAATATAAAGAATCAAAGCATACATTTCTTTGATAAACTAAATATATCATAGTGAGTATAGTAATGCATATACACCAATTACAGACTTCATAAGACAAAGGATGTTGAATTTATATTTTATTAAGCCAAATTTGGCAATTCAAAAGGCTTAACAGTTTTGCAAGTCCACAGTATATAATTGCTCTTGTTTACAATGTACACACGTGAGATACATACAAAAAAGCTCAGATAAACATGTTTTGGCACTGTGAGCAAGAGGAACTGCAAAGATTTGTATTTCTACATACATTATTAGTAAATTATGTCAAAACATTTAATTACATATGGTCACAAATCTGATTTTTGTACAAATGCTATCAGTTAAATCAGAGTAAAGTCAGGTTACTCTGGTGGTGTTGTCTTAAGGCACTTCTGTGGTTGTTCAAAAAGGCTGTCTTGTTGGAACTTAGTGTTGTCTCCGCACACAGCCACAAGTTCTGAAATGTGATTTGGCCTTAAAATATAAGCAAAATGTTGCATATATTAGAATGAAGTATGAGTGTTGTGATTTGAAAAAGTTTTGGATCATTTCGTTTACTTTCATACTGTAGTCATTGATCTGTGTGAACAACAGTGAAGTGTGTGTTAAAACATTAAATGTATTTAGAAAACAGTTAGGCATTATGTAACACATTCATATCATAGTCATTAAAAACAAAAGAGAAAAAAACCCATTGAATACAGTTTACAAAATATGCTCCTGAAAATCAGCAGGTTAGAACACCTTGGAAGAACATCCATCTCACTCTCTCTCTTTCTAATGTTGGTGCTCCTTCACATTCTCGTTGTCCTTCCAGTCACAAGCAGTTTTCTCTCTGTATTCCTGCAGCTTTATGACTGTGTCCAGACTAAAAGAGAAAACGGCATTCAAGTTTAAAAACCCTGTCGAATTAAAACAAAAAAGGCCTCTAACGCCTTTCAATCTGTGTACATCTTTATTTTAACAACAAAATGAATGCTTAAATAAATTGATTAAAATCAATGTTTCATTCAAGAGAACAGCAGTTCTCTTTAAGCCAACAAAGACTGTAAATATACTCACTGATAATGATGACAATGATGATCAAAATCACTGCTATCAAAATGGCCCACATCTACAAGAAACAGACTTTATCATCAGACTTTATCACAGACTTTATCATCTGGTGCCAGTGTTGGTTGTGTGATGAGTTTCTTGCGCACACGCTTTTTCATACCTTGAAGTTCTTCCACCAGTATTTTCTCTTTAGTTTGGCAGCGCTGGTCTCAAACTGAGAAGCACCAGCCTGCAGGGCATCGGCACGGTCGTCTAGGTCTGAGAGCTTCTGGTCGCGTTCTAGGACCTTATCAACATTCACCCGCATGATGTCCACCACCTGGAAGAACAGAAAAATGTTTGTATTTATTGTATTTACAGGTATGCGTTTAGGTAAAATGATCCGTTTTGTTACATTCTGTTAACTACTAACAATATTTCTCCCAAATTTCAAATAAAAATATTGTTTCTACATGCAGTTATTTGCAGAAAATGAAAACTGGAGAAACAGATGAAAATAACAGAAAAGATGCTCTGGATTTTTTCAGACATCAAATACTGTGAATAAAACAAGTTCATATTCACTTCTAAGCAGTACACACTAAACAGACGGGTTCTACAAGGAAATGACAGCAAAGATCTGAATGTTCAGAACATGCATTTAAACACACTTCACACCATATGACTGTGTTTGAAGTGTCAATATTTAAACATCACACGAAAACATGTTTGCTAGATTTTAAACACTAAAACAATATAATTTTCAATTGAAGGCATAAAGTATTAAGACTCTTTCTAATTTGTTAAAAGTCAGTAAAACGGGGTCACGGTTAATGTGATATCTGAGGGGAACCAACTATTGTTATGGGTCGTTTTGCCCAATAATACTTTCTAGTTTACATTAAAACAAGCAAGAGTTTATTTCACTGGAAAAATATCTCACATTTTCAATCCCTGCTTATTCAGCAGATGACTTAAGACACGTCAAAGAGAGGAAAAAACTTTGGCCAATGGCAGAATTACATAAGCACCACTATGACAACACAACGCAAACTCCTCGACCCCCAGACACATGCTCAAGTGTTCCACAAACCCTGTTGCCGCGTTGAACTCACTGCCCCTTTAAGTGGGATCAGAGTGGGAGGGAGCTCGGCGTGTGCACATCCATGTTTCACTTACATAACCGTAGTGACAAGGCGTTACATAAGCCTGTGACAGCCAATTAAATCGCCCCAAAACTGAATGAAAAGGGCAGACGAAAATGGCAAGGGTCGTTCTGAGTGCCGAGACCTGCCCATGTCATGATGTTCAATTTACAGAAAACAAAACGAAAATGCGAGCTGGAGAAAAGATGAACCACACATTAACACATTTATAACTTAATCTCACAAAACAACTATTCTATCTCTTTACACCTGCAGACATAAGATACATTAGTGTAACATACAGGAAAAGATATTAATCATATTTATTGGTGGTGCACAAACCAAGTATAAAAATTTGACGAGTTTATTTGCAAAAACAGATAAATCCATTTTTTTCTGAAGTCATGTTTTTGTTGCGTATTCCAAGTAATATCAATCAAACTGCAGTTGGGTAATAAAACAAATGAAACATAACATAATAAAAACATGATTTTTGAAGTTATCTGTTTTTGCAAATAAACTCTTCATTTGCAGACCAACACTACTGTATCTTCATAAAACGAAAAATAAAATTAGTCATATTACACCACCATATAGTGTCAAATTAATAAAACAAAACTGTAAATGGATTTTGGTATTTATAGTGACTGGTATTACATTACATTTATTCATTTGGCTGACGCTTTTATCCAAAATGACTTACATTGCATTGTATTATACATTTTTCTGACTATTTGCAATCCCCTGGGATCAAACCCATGACCTTGGCATTGCTAGTGCCATGCTCTAACCACTGAGCCACAGGAAAGGTATGATTCTAGCATGCATGAAGCTCTGTTTGGTGGCACGTCAATTATAGTTATTTCTGCTTTGGGAGGAGTCTGGTAGTCCATCATTCCAATTAGTCATCGTGTATGTAGTGAATTACTAATACTGACATGATCCATCCAGAATATATTTAAGTGATTAAGTAGCACAGTGGATACTGTTGATCACAATGTTCCAGACTGTAAATGAATCCTCCCTGAAAACACGGTACTGAACAGGACTGTTGGCACCTGCCCATTAAGATGCAGACATCAGTAAGATGTCATACTCTACATTCTGTGATGTAAGAAAGAACACTAAATTCAAAAGTTTCACATGAAACATAATAAAGTAAAAAAGCACTGTCTGGTCTGTTGCATTTATACAAAAGTTACAAATTTTTAAAAGAATAAAAGAAAATTAATTAGTAGAAACAATTATGGGACAACATAAACTAAACAGGATCAAATGTCAGAACCTGACCGCCTTTCTATACTGCAACAATATAATAAAAATAACCTGTTTGGTTACAACAAATCAAGCTCTAAATGTCATAATAAAAACATTAAGCGTTACAGTGTTATTGACAGGTCACAATAGTACATTATGGAAATCAACACCCCAGTGCGTCACATGGATAATGACTGCTAAACTCTTAATTCAAGGCAACTGATGCGTCTCACCTCATCCACCTGCGCCTGCGTCTGCTGCATTCTGCGGTTACTCCCCGACATTCCTGCTGAACCCTCTGCACCCGGGGCGGACCTAGAAATGAAAAAAAGTCTTAAACATCATGCCTCATTTAACATTCATTCAATACATTTTTATTTTAAATGTAAGCAATGACATACAAATGCACTACAAACTATAAATATTATTTAGTACAGTAATCATGTGAGACTTTTGCTATGCTTAAATAAAAAACTACAACAAGATTATGCTCTAATAAAACAAACTTTTAAGGTCTGGCTAAACTAGGGCAAGCAAAATGAACAGAGGATACTGCCAAAAACATAAATATAATGTTACATTAGCTAGCGTAACACTGAAAACTAGGGAAAGTTCACGCCAAAATGTAAATTCTTTCATCATTTACTCACCCCCATGGTATTACAAACCTGTATGACTTTCTTCTGCATAGAACAAAAGAAGATATTTTGAAGAATGTTGGTAACCAAACAACTTTGAACTCCACTGACTTCCCCTGCACCACAGACACATTTCTCAAAACATCTTCTTTTGATATTTCACAGAAGAAAGAGTCAGAGACAGGTCTGGAACAACGTGAGGGTAGATAAATGATAACCATTTTTTTCTTCTATCCCTTTAAGAACACACAGGATACGGTCATCTGCTGCCATCTAGTGGCTCAATACTAAAATGACCATTTAAAAAATAGTCTTATAAAAACAAACATCAACACTCAACAGCACTCAAAATATAAACCACAGAGTGGCTTTTACAAGTGGAAGTAAAGGGGCTCTCAGATTGAAAGTGGTTTGAGACATTAAAAGATGAATTAACCTAGAACTCTATACAAAACAAAGAAAACAAGTTATAAGGATAACAGATCTTGCCAAACAGTTTTTTACACTGCAGTGTAGTAGTTTACCTACCTGGTGAATACACCAATCTACAAATCTATCAATCTTCTTATCATTAAGGAAGGTGATGGCTACATTGTACCCTTATAAAATCTTGATACAGATACCACAGTACAACAATAATGTAGCCTACACATCATTGTATGAGTGACAAGCAGTTTCTTTCAGAAAGATCCGAGCAGACTTCTGTAGAAACGCATGTGATCATGTGAAAGACCCCTGAGAACCAGAGGCCAGCCAATTTAGACAGATTTAACTCTAGAACTGTAATGCGTATGTGTAGACAGAAAACAACAGATCAATCAGACACAGATGGAGAAGACTAGAGAAAACACACACATTTCACACACCTCCGTGCAAAAAGTGAAGAAGCCTCAGCTCATGTGATAGTGGCAATAATTCTGGTCTTCCATCTGGAATTCCTCCAACATTATCCTAACATGTGTAAATTAATATACTATCCAAATATGACCTGTATTGTTTAAAAACCTTCTTGTAACTTCAGAACCTTCTTTTTTGCCTTTTAAGTCCTGAGGGTTACATATACGAATACATTTTGGCTTGGTGCAATGGTGTGTGTGATAATGACATTGAAGTACAAAAAGAAATTATTCAAGAAAATTATTCTTTAAAGTTTGTCTAAACTGAAAACTTAACTTATCAAAATTATTTGTTATTAAAAGGCATTTTAAACAAGTATGCATTAATTAAACATTACACAAACACTTACAAAAGTTACATGGTAAGAATAGTAAGATAAACAAGTAAAAAGTTGGAGAAAGTTTCCATGAACTTTATTTGGTCCGTCAGTCAGAAACAAACTGTTAGCCGTTAGCACGTAGCCGGTGCGACACAAACGACAACTATTTGCAACCCCTTAAATTAACAACAATACGGCATACACCTCATAAACTACACATTTACACGCATTCCAAACAAAAAATATTAAAAATAAACATTTAAATACGCAAAAAAAGGAAACAACATGAAGTGAGGAAGTGCGCGCTACGCTAACCTGTTGAGCCTGCCTTTTCACACCCATAAAAACAACAAACTTTCAACTGACACAAACTGATTTAAAGATAATCGTTTTGTGACTCATATACTCCCGAAAACACAAATCACATGTCGTCAAACCCCAGAGTAAAGTTTGTGATGTTTTACTTACATGGTTATTGAGTTAATACGTGGTAGAGATGGTGATGGTGCGTAAAGGCCCACGTGATACCGTCTGTTTGTGTGTGTGTGTGTGTGTGCGTGTGCGTATGAGAGAGAGAGAGAGAGAGAGAGAGAGAGAGAGAGAGAGAATTCACGTTTTTACCACAGTGATGGAAGTGTAATATCAAATAGCCATTGTTAAAGTTATTGTTAAAATTCCGTCTGATATCAATAATTATTTTAAGTAGTGAAAATTGAGTTGATATCAAAAATTAAAATCACAAGAATCAAAATATATTAATTTACCTGCTGCTGAAAGAAAACAATAGAAACCATCACAGAAATTCTAGTGAATTTAATGATTATTGGGAATTGATTTGCATTCGTTGGATTTAATAGTGTCTGTGGGTATGTACTGATAACATGTGGGATTTTATTGGTGGGGTGTTATCTGGCGGATGGGAACCGACAGAACACCATTAAACCGTACTGAAATAATTAATGTTTTGTAAGGTAGACCGTAAGAATTTATATTTTTCAGCAGGGCAATGTGAAATGTATCATGTTAAAGCTGTGTGAATCTTGAGTGAAACTGAGAATGTGTGTGTGAGCATCTCATAGTACCGTGAAAAAAAGGACCAGTGAGCAGCATTTCTCTTTTAAGATTTTATTTTACAGCAGAAATTATATAAAGCATTCAGAAAACATTTTCCATATTTTAAGGGCAATTCAAAACGTTTTGCATGGCTTCAGCAGCTGAATATTTATTTTTTTAAAACATATCCAACAATTCAGTGATGCTCTCACATGCACAGTTACAAAACATAAAAAGAAACCCAAATAAATAAATAAAACTCACAAGAAGGACAGAAGGAGGCAGACGGCCAAGAACAGAACATGAGGAAAAACTCATCAGAGGAGGAAGAGGAGGGTACGAGGGCACAAAGCAGAAATGAAGGAAAAAGAGAGCTAGAGGAGGGTAAACGGAGGTCTAATACTAGCTTCACATGCAGAGTGTCAAAAGCCCACTGCCCCGTAAGAAACATGGGCTCATATTTTATCTATATTTTTTCTTATCTTCATTTTAAAATGATGAAAACGTGCATTTAGGGCTGGGAAATATGAACTTAATGTCCACAGACCACCTCTCTCTGTGTACCTGTAATTGCATAAGAGGAAGAAACCTAAGCATGTCCCAATGTTTTTTTTTTTACTTTTTTTGTTCGACTTACTCCGTATTCGTTCAACCTAAAGAGCTCAGCTAAAAACATAAAGTGTTTATTGCTCTGTGTTTGTAAGTGAAAAGCTTATAGTCCAGTGGTTATCGGTTCACTTTAACCCTAACCTGCATTTCCGGAATTCCAATGAGGATTTAGGAGATCGTACAAACTTCCAACTGCACCAATAGCGTTTTCCCTCATTTACAACAATGTTTTGATGTGTGCTCATGTGATCGTCCATCAGAGCAACATGTTGAGTACACACACACACACACACACACGCACACACACACGCACACACGCACGCACGCACGCACGCACGCACGCACGCACGCACGCACGTTTCAAATCTACCGGGGTTTGGAGAGGGATTTTAACTTGGATGGTGAGCTGTGCAAAGTGCATATTTCTCTTCTCTCACACAAACATACAGCAAGCATGATCCAGTCAACACGGGATGCACGTATACTGAGCTGTTTCATATAATGACTTAATCTGAGGGTATTTAACGCTGAGGTATACGTGTCATGCATTCCCAATCCCGCAGGGATGTGGCAATACCCAACAAGTGTCACATGAATGACAACACCTGCTTAGTTTCGGAAAAATGGCCTACAGACTCTAGAAGTGTACGCGACCTATCCTGAATGACAGTCTTGTTCTCATAGTAGTGAATGTTGTAGTAATGTACAAATGGAAGTTCATAATCCCAGTGGTAACTCCTGGAGATGTCATCCGACCTTTGTTTAGTCTCCACGCTAAACACCCTCTCCCTGTTTTAGCACCCTGAGTAAAACTACAGAAGGGAGGCGGACATTTCTGTTCCCTAAGATGAAACCGTCACCGATCATCTAAGATACATAAACCTGGTGATCCTTAAACCGCTTGATGCAGTGAGCTTTGTTGCTTTGTGTATGAGTCCTGGTTGTGGGTTCCTGAAGTTTAAGGTTGGAAGATAATCGTCGATGCATATGGATGTAAAGGCCCAAACGCACAAAATCTGGCAGTTGTGCTCTAAACTTGTTCAAAGTTGCCCGTCTACAATGCGCCGGCATTACAGAGCATGTCCGACTTTCCTGGCCCAGTTTGGATGCGACATGGAGAAAAAAAAACATGCATAGTGTTTTACTGGGTCAGCCAAAATCTTATACAAACCATTTTAAGATCACGAAATATGAAGGAGTAAACCAAATAAAATCATGAGATGACAGGTGCCTTCACTTCATTACATTAAAGAGGAAAACAACCCTGGGCTTTGAAGTGACAAACTTTCTGTTTGGACAGTAAAACCAGCCTTTAGTTTTGCATACCGTTAAAAAGAGGAATCAGTTCATATGGACCAACACTCCTGACAACGCTTGAATGTTTTAGGCACTTTCTATAATACTGATATTGAGTCTCTGAAATGAGTAAAAGTTTGAACTTTGAAAAGAATGGACGTGAAATGTGGGGACAGAATTGGAGAATATGTACGTGATTCAGCCGATAAGCACCACATTCTTTCCTTTTAATCAGGTCAAATGTGCTGGTGTACGTTAAAACGATGCTTCCCGTCAGCTGAATTTGCTCAGTCTCGCATTTCTCTCAGAGACGAAAGTGTTAGCGAACGTTAGGAGGACTTGATCCATGAATGTATGACCAGGGAGTTTTGAGCCCCCTAGAAAAAAATGTTTGGATTAACGCCATGAAAAAGAGCAAAATGGCAGTATTAGATTCTGATGACGGCTGAAATGTTTGTGGTCTTGAGCTACATTCACAATATTTGTCAATGACCGGCTTTTACGGCCTCTCACTTTTATTTATGTTCAATTTTGTGTAAGCAAGTTCTGCTTAAAAACTCCTCACAAAGATGAAAGAACCTGTTCGAAGGTTTACATCCTTTTTAATAATGTCATCTGAAGTCATGTCGAGTAAAGAGACGATAAAACACTTTCTAGTCACGGTGAACAGGACAAAGCAGTGGTGATAATGCAACATCTGTATCAGAGACCTCGGCTGAATGCGTCTGTTGAGTTTGGGAGTGAATTCTGGTCATTCAATACTAGATTTCCCAACACTGATAATCTACTTCTCAGAAAGTATTAGCTTATTTATCTTGCACGACCGATCACCGTCAGCAAAACACTATTTCATTCTGGCTAACCCTGAAGGAGAGAAAACTCCAGTCGTGTCCGATGAATTTGTTTGGCTCTCCCCTAAATCTACACGTTCTTCGAGAATTTCCGCAACGTCCTGCGAAAGAACATTTCCAACAAAGTATTCGTACAGTGAAGCCGTTCACATCATTTTACAGACCATCGCCACTACATGTTTTCTTTACATTATGTTCAGTGGTTTAAAGTTCATGCACATGGCTCCTTCTTCGCAGTCGTATTTACAGTATTTACAAACAATACAACCGTACATTTTGGGCGTTAAAAGAAAACTATACAATATATTTTTGTGTTCGTCTCTTAATGTGTTATAATCCAATTTAGGAATAAAATACTATATATTCTTAAATACAATCCTTTTCGGAAAAAGTTTCTGGCTATTAACGTTCCTTCACCCGGCTTGGATATGTACAGGGACCACTCAATAGTCAAAAATAAGATTTTTTTTCTTTTTCTTTTTTTGAAGCTTCTGTATAGGGACCCTTCAAAAGTCAAGAAGTCAAGGCAATGTTTTGTGAAACTCGGGAAAAGCGATCCGGAGCTCTTCAAATCAACAAACGGAAACAATGGAAATCACAACACGCGTACAAACACATAAATGGAAAGTAACCTTTGCAAATACGTTTGGCGCTGTGGCACAATTGATAGCACGTTAACCAAAACTTTAGTCTTTAAAAGGAGAAATCCTTCACACGTTTAAAAAAAAATCAAAGGCAAAATAAAGCAGAGTGCTACTAAAATAAACAAACCAAACTATAGAAAAATAACGGTCTTTTATATCAATACTCTGAAACAAACAGGCAACATAGGGTTCCGATTTATACGGCTAGTTTGACAGTGCCACAACATCACCAATATGAATGAATGAAAATAAACCGACAAAACACAAAACATTTACATCAGCATGCAGGAGCGTTTCGCTCAAACACATGCACTGTATCCAGATCAGTTCAACAAACACGGGACACACAAAGTCAGGCCAGCAAAAGATGACATTAAGAAAGGACCCATAAGAAAACAGTGCACAGAAAACGGGCAACCCGTCATCGGAGGTACCCAAACCTTCACAAAGACAAAAAAAAGTAAGACACTGATATTTCAAACCCAGCGTTTTTGCCCTGACCCCATCTACATTCATAAGAAGGCTTTCCCTTTGAATGATCGGACAGCGTTTGTTAAAAACAAAGATTAGTGGAGATGATAGACTGATATCAAATACTCTCTGCATGCATATGTTCAATGAAATGACGCCTTTTTTTGGTTTACATTTTCTAGGTTTTGTTCTTTTTTTCCCAAACTGATTGTTGTATTTTTTCCCGTTCAAAATATAAAAATGTAAAGCGGCTTCCAGCATGATGCGTTTCTGATTTCATGATATTTTACAAGCACTGTCAGAATAAAAAGCATTTACTCCTTGGTCTTCGTTCCTTTTTTGTCATCTAAAGAAAAAAATCTATGAAGAGTGCAAAAATGCCATGAAGATAATGTCAGTTCTCCCCAATAGTCTTGATTTAAGTTCCCCGTAGCGAGAAAAACACAATGCAGTAGCAGAAGCAGTCCGACCCGCTGGCAGAGTTCAACCGTCGCATTTCCCTTGATCCGCTTCGTGAATACTTTTTGCTTTTTTTGGAAATCGTCTCTTGTAAAAACAGAAAGGAGAGTCTGGCTGCAGATGTTACATTGCGACGGGACTCGGTGAGGAGCTCTCATGTTCCTTGGCCTTTCTCAATTCTTTCACCCTGAAAACAGAACAAACAAACATGAGGATTGTAACGTTAACCTGACGGATCAAACTGATTTTATAAGCATTTTGGGCCCTCTGGGGCATCAGGGTCTGTTAGCTGATACACCTGTCTGTTTCATTACGGTCTCCTCACTGTGACAAGTCACAGCACGGCAGGACAACGAGAATTTCACCTCGCTATAACAGTTAAAACTGCCACAAAGATCTTAGTAGGAAAATGTTGGACACAGGAGACAGAGGCACCACAAAGTATTTGGACACTTAAACGCTTGTTTTAAATGTAACTGTATCACATGACAAAATACCAAACCAAATGGCAACACACTTTTAAGGATTTTTTATTTTGTCAAAATTATATGTCGTTTAACGAAATAAGAAGTATCTGGAGATATCCTAGCTGTCTGTTAGAGTACATTCACACTGTTAGACCAATCTGGACCACAAAACCAGTCATAATTTTTTGAAATTGAGAAAATGATCATAAAATTCGAAAATGATCATAACTTAATATCCCAATGATTTTTGGCATAAAAGAAAAATCGATAATTTTGACCCATAGAATGTTTGTTGGCTATTGCTACAAATATACCCGTGAGACTTATGACTGGTTTTGTGGTCCAGGGTCGTCGCATATGAGGTTTGAAATCCTATTCGAATCACATTTCTGGAAATCAATGTCTGATTTCTCTGGTCGAATTTTGCTATTGTTCTTACACCACATACAAAGCAAAAACATCAATTAGATCAGATTACAATCAGATATGCAATCGGATTTGGATTGACAGTGTAAACATAGCACCTTTTATTTGCAGATGCCACTTTGATATTTTGTTATCTAATGGAATGACATTTATACATTTGTCTTGTCTTAAAGAGATAGTTCATTCAAAAAAGAAAATTCTGTCATCATTTTTTCACCCTCATGTTGTTCAAAACCTGTATTTGACTTTGTGAAACACTTCTGTGAAACACAAAAGAAGGTATTTTGAGAAATGCCTCAGTGGTTTTGTGTTCATACAATGGAAGTCAATGGGAGCTGATGTTGTTTGGTTACAAACATTCTTCAAAATATCTTCTTTTGTTTTCTGGAGAAAAAAGAAACTCACACAGGTCTGAAAAGACACAAGGATGATATTTTAATTTTTGTGTGAACTATCCGTTTAAGTGTCCAAAATACAGTTTGGAGCCACTGTATAAAACAAGCATTTTTCAATATAATTGACTATATAAAATGGACATTTGTTTATGTCTGTCTATACTATATTAATATACACTTTATATTTTAATGTATAGGAGTCTACAGTCACATTACAAAACAAAACAATATAACAATTTAGGAATAAGAAGAATCGAAAGCAATGTGGAAAAACAACCAATCTTAACACTAGTTATATTATTATTGGATCATAATCTTGAAAATTTGATTGACAAACATATCTCTACAATTCATGCACAGTTTGAGACAAAAATTCCTTTGAAATGTTTGTTAGCATGTTATACTTCATCTCTATAATTTCATCTTCATCACCGTCACAAGTAAAAAAATTTGCGTCCCACTTTACCCCCCCCCCATTTAAAACACCCACAGTTTTACCCCGATCCCACCCTCAGCCCCCAAATCAAGCTTACACAAGCTGAAAGAGAAGAAAAAAAGGCAGCCAGGCATTCAAGACATGTCGTCTTCTCTAGAGAAAGGGAGGTTATTTCAAGCATGCCCTGAAAGAAGCAAGGCCTTCAGATCTTAAGCCATCATGCAATGCCAAATGCACTACCTAGCAGTCTTTATAGTGTTGTCATAAGCATCCTCATAACAAGAGAGATGGAGGAGACGTCAGAAAAGACAGAGAGAGAGACAGACAGAAAGACAGAGCTTTGTTAGTTTTGCCATAAATGCTGTCTGTATTTGGAGGTTAGTTGGATCTACAGTCTTCTCTCTCTCATTTAATGCTCAGTCATTTTGGCCTCCAGTCGGCCAGTCATGCATGCAAGCATAAAGCAATAGAGAGACTGTAAAGAGAAAGATAGACAGACAGATAGACGTATAGGGGAAAGCAGAGTCTGAAATCAAGTGCATAGATGAAGGAAAAGGAAAAAGAGAGAGAAATCGAGGGGCACGAACTGGTTGGCTGAGGCTGCACTCACCCGTTTGAATAGTCTATGGTCCATCAAGGGGCTTTGCGTAAACATCAAAACAACACCAGACAGCTATTAGTACACACTGAGGTTCGGCTGGGTTCGGGAAATGGGACCAAGCACAAAAGGGGTTTCTAACAGAGACCAGGATTTGTCCTATGATATCATGAAATGTAGCACTACTGTCGGCCTTTGTAAACGGCACAATATTATAGACTTGGTTAATGGCAAGCTCTTCTAATCTGTGCAAGCTCAAAAGTACGAGTGCGTGTATTAGAAGAGAGTGTTAGTGGTACGGGAACATTCTCATAAGTGGCCTACCTGTGACGGCACCGCAGCAGAAAGCGCATGATCTTCCTGGCAGCCTGATCCTGTCTCTTGGTCAGTAAACTGCTTCTGAAACAGAATAAACAGCATGAACGATGCCATACGTATGTAAGGTATACATTTTTCATGTGTGTGTTGCGCGGGGATCGAACCCACAACCTTTGCGCTGCTGATGCAATGCACTTCCAATTGAGCTCCAGGAACACATACTGTACATACATACTGGACTCAAAGCTTTGTAAAGTCAATTATTCAGTAAGCATGTGATTGGGGAAGTGTCAATACCAGATTGTCTCAGGAGGCTTTGAAGACAGTGAAATCATTTACATTTATAGTCTGTCATTTATACAAAGAGATTCTAGAGTAACCTCGGGTGAAGAGTTTTTCTCAAGGGTGCATGGATCACCACCAGGTCGAATATGGTGCCTACATAAAAACGTTACCCTGGCTTCATTATAAAAATATGCACACACACATTGGCGAAAAAATCCCCAATAGGATGCACCGCAAAACAGTATACACACACCGGGAAATACTAACATGAAACGGAAGTGGCTTCTAGATGACACTGCGATTGTTAACAGCCACGATCATCAAAACACACCACGTCTTTACATTTAAGTATGTATTTATTAATTATTTCTTCATGTTTACTGTATACTTACATTTATTAATTCAACGGAGCATTTATTTCATAAAAGAAGTAAAGCGTCACTTGTGTTGAGTTGTAGCTAATATGGATCCGCACTTTGAATTTTCACCGGAAACAGTAAACCATCCAGGTACTTTAAGAATAATTAAGGGAATGGGGACACGCGTGGTATGTTCTGCCGGGCTCGTGCGTGTTCTTTTATACAATATATAAAGCAAAGAGAGAACATACTATTATTCGACAACTTCGTTTTCATTCCGAATGTGAAAAATACAACATCATACATATATCCAAAGACGAAGTTTGATGTGAGATATTAGACGAAAGGTTGTTGCCAGGTCCCGCTACGTTTAAAGTACATGGGCGATCGGGAAGTTTTTAAACAGTTCTCGCAGTTGTTTCTTTCCCGTGGGTAAAAAGAGGAATGACGTTGTTCATCAGATGTTGACATTTGAGCTATGCGAGGTCATTTGAGCTAGTTTTTGGATCGTTTTGAACAGGGTGCCCTAGGCAAGATTTTAGTTTGCGCCCCTACTATACAAAATAAATAATTACTTTTAATAAATTACTTTTTTTAAAAGCAAAATTCATATTTATTTTAATATAATATGAATTGTGATTAACATAAATAGGAAGTAAATAAATATCAACTAAAAAAAATTTGTAATAAAAATGTTTCTAATTACGTACTCATTCTTTGAAAATAACGCTGATACTAAAATAAAACTTTCTCAATAATACTGTAGAGGAAAATTAGAGCTCATAAAACGAATATTTGATTATTATTATTTAGATAAAGGTCAATGAGGAAGCTTTTTTTTTAACATTTTGTAAAGCTTTGCGCAAATGCTGTAGGGACACAAATAAAAGCTTATTGTATTGTCTTACTGGATTTGTTACACGAATCTGGCAACCCTAGCTGTGCGCTTGCGCAGAAGTTTTGTTCGGAATACATTACATGTACATGTAGTACAAGTTTTTGAATCGTATTGCAACATTTAGGGGACATGTAAACAGCACTGAAATGATCTGCAATCAGTTTGAATTCATTCAGATTGACAAAACAGGAGCATGTAAACATAGCCAATGTGTGTGAAAAATGGCTTGCACACTTCTGTATGTTACTGTACCTGAGTTTGTGCTGCACTAGTGCAGCTGCGGCGGACCGTCTACTCGGGTTCGGCCGTCCAATTTCTTTGTAGCTGCGGTAATATTGCTGGATCAGCATGGCTGCCCTGCGACTTTGCTGGAACTTCTTCTGTTCGTGGTAGCTGCGGAATTTACTCTGGATAAGGATGGCGGCCAGCGTCATCTTCTTATAAAGTGCATACTAGCAAGAGACCAGAGAACAGAAGTGAAGTCACAGAAGATCGGTACCATCGGCTATCAATGAGATACCGCCCAAACATCACGCTGGTGCCGAGTGTGATTTTACTTTTATACAACATCTCAATGGACGACAGAAGGTATGTAAATAAGTACTGAATTTCCTAAAAACTCTCGTGTGTGGAAATACTTTAGCTGTACATGAAACAGAGGTATTACCTTCAAGGCTATCCATGTCAGCTTGAGAAAGAGAGAGGAAGGAAATTGAAGTAGTCTAAAAGTCGTCTATGAATGACCACTCAAAAGTGTGTACACGGTTTGTGAGAATCATGGCCTACCTGTTTGTACCTCTTATAACACCGCTGAATGACAGCAGCTGCTAGTTCCTGCTGCTCACGAAGCGGGCGACCCTGCAGGAGAGGGGGCGAGGTAGGGTGGGAGAGGACAGGAGAGAGATTAGTGTTCACAGGGAGGCCAGCATGGCCATAGAGATGATTCCATCTGATTCCTTTTGTGGCTGGCCAGGATGTCCCTCTTAGACTGGCCAAGCTGCGTAGATATGCTCTGAGGAGAAATCTGCTCTGAACAACCAATGTGGTGTGGGCTCGGGGATATCTGCACATCCCATTTAGACAGATAGATAGAGGGAACATAGCAATCGTACTTTACAACAAGGCCATGCTAAGCTCAAGCAAGTTTCCCCATGCTTAACAACACTGACCCTATCTCTGCCTTCAGAGCACACACCACAACAACCGTACCACCTTTGATGTCACTGGACTTCCAAGATCTGTATTCTGTTACTTCACACGACACAACACAACACAATACAGCACGACCTTTGAAACCGGACCATCACGAACACTGGCAACACACCATAGCCTGCAAAGATGGCGATACAGCGGTGACCCGCCACCTGGATGAAGCCTTGCCCTACCTTGTATTTACGGAAGGTGTTCTGGACCTGGCGGGCTGCCTCGTACAGCTCTCTCTGTTCGGGGTCGGACAGGGCCAGCTGGGTCAGGTCGCGCTCTTCCTTGCTGTGCGAAGCGTTGAGGAGAGCCGTCCATTCGGCAGGAGACTGAAGGCCAAGTTTGCCAATGGGACCCTCGAGGTCCGGCTGTCTGTGGACGGCACCCAGACCGGGTGTGGAAGTTAGGGGCTTGTTAAACAGGAACCTGAGGAACCAAACGATTGGGAACGCCAGTTAAAATTTAAATAGTAGACGTAAACAGTAAATAGTAGACGCAAATAAACTGTAAAAGAGGTTCTCTTGTAAACCCTCACCTCTCGGCATCTCCGAGGTAACTGGTCAACCAGTTGCTGACTCCAACACTGTCTAGTGTGGTTTCTGATGTGCCAAAGTTTTCCCTCTTGATGCGATCGGATGACGCCTCAATCACCTCCTCTGCTAAAGCCATCACGTTCATGTTCTGAAACAAGTAAATGGACATTTTCAAAAGAATTGATTTTGCACCTAATGTGGATCTTTATTATTTATGACATCCTTCAGGCAAAGCAAATCAAATCAAGTTTAGGAACAATAGAAGTCCTGGCTGAGAGAAGAATAACTAACCATAATGCACTGCAAGATGAGCAGCCAATAAAAAACTTTTTACAGTTTCGATTGGCTGTGACAGTAAACTGTAGACCAATAGATTAGCATGGGCACACTCCGGCATGAATTGATAACTTCAAGTAACTTAAAATTATTGTACTCTATGGACCACTAGATCACATTTTCTTGGCAGCATTTATCAGGATGGCACAGCTACAGTATGCACAGTGCCGGTCTGAACATCATTAATAATATATTGCCGCAGCACTCAGAGATCTTTCACTTTTGTTATAGTTTCCATTAGCACTACAAAAGAAGCGATTTTCACAGTCTACCTGCATCAAAGCGCCTCCTCTAAGCCTCACCTGCAGGTCTCCTGTGTTCTCCAGATTCTCCTGGCCTGTCCGCAGATCAGAGATAGCTCCCACGCTTGCAGTTTCTTTTAATCTCAGTCTGTTTGCCAGTCTTTCTTTGCCGAGGCCTCCAGTCGGCACTCTGCGTCCCGCAGCCTGTCTAGAAGACCACCGTCCTCCTCCGCAGGTTGAGCCCTCCCCTCTGTTTCCAGGCTCCTTGTCCGGGTTAGCTTCTCTAGGTTTGGAGGGACATGATTTTGATTTGTGGGCCTGATCATCCAGTCTGAGAGGGGCAGAGCAGGGTTTGCTGGGCCGAGCTTGGTGGGTCTCGGGATTGGGCTTGTGTTTCTTGCTCAAAGGCGCGTCCCCGTGACTAACGCTGCTGTAGAAACTGGACGGTTCAGACCTGGGTCTCCTCAAATCTGTAAAGGTACAAAAAGGTGTGTTAGAGGAACAATGGCTGATTCGTACCAAGCAACTCAGGTCTTTCTAGGCTTTCCTAGTTTTTTTTAAAACCAAACAGAAGTTCGCGGTTCTTACCTGAGCTGGAACTGGAAGCAGAACTATTGATGCTGCTTTCTTTTAGTCCACCTGAAGTGGTCTCGCTACCCCAAACGTTCATCCATCCCTCTGCAGCCGAGGCCTCGGCGGACGAAGAGAAAGGCATGCTGGGAGTTGTCGTCATTGCTCCTGACTGCTGTTCTTCCCTCTGAAGACTCTCCAGACACTCCGCCAGCTTGGTGTGGCCGCGGGACCGGGCGATGGCCAGCGGTAAACGACCCAAAGAATCAGGGATGGCCAAAGCTCGCCGATCCCATTTGTACAGAACCACAGCTGCTTCCATGTGACCCAAAGCACAGGCCCACATCTGAAAAGTTTATCAAATGAGTTGAGTAGTATGATGAGTATACATTTGCAAATTTCGATGTTGTCCCATTTGCCAAGCTAAACTCACCAGTGGTGTGCATGAAAAGTGATCCACATTCAGAGGATCAACCTCAAGCTCCAGGTCAATACTGTCCGCATGTTTAGTGCTGTGGAAACAACCGGCACAGTACAGAACAGGTCAATGAATTACACGTGGCATCTACCTGCATTTAAATCTGGAAAATTTAGCATAAATACCGCCACTTGATAAGTGTTTGGATAAGGGTAGTGTAGCCCTGGGCAGCTGCCAGGTGTAGTAGAGTCATGCCCCGGAACGTTTTGGAGTGGATCAAGTGCTTGGACTTTGCCCAGCAGGCCCGGTTCATCATCTTCTCGCAAACTACCACCACACGGCTCTCGAAAGAGCTGCCTGCCGGACCCTGGTTCTGACTCTGACCCGCTGAAAACTGAGCAGACGAACAAGAATTCAATAACACAGTACAAGTTGTAATGGTAACATGCTCACTGTCAAAAAATTTAATTTCAGATCAAGACAACGTAGATACCTGTGCCTGCTCAGAGCTGCTTCTTCCACCGTCTCCTCCACCTGCTGAAGATCCTCCGCTCTCCGCCGTTCCTCCGGTGCCCTGCTGCTGTCCGGCCATCTCTGCCATCCTTCGCTCCATTTGCTCCAAGCGTTCCAGGATGGACATTCTGAACTGGTTATCTGCGCACAACAGCAGACGGTCGCGGGTAACTATTAAATGCATCATCAATCCAATCACAAAATCAAAGTTACTTTGAAGTTTCAATTTGCATCTTTGCTTGAAACAAAATTCAAGGTTATTTTATGTATCTGAAGTCAAATGATGTCAAACTAACGTTTGCCAGAAAATCGTACCCAGTGGCTCATATTTTAAATCGCTATTATAAACTTTCCCCTGAGAACTGGAGTAAGGTAAGGAGACTGAATGTCTAATGTGCTTGCTCAAAAATAGATTTTTATTATTTCTAACCAAAAAAAGTTATGAATTACAGCTTTAAAACACGCTCAGGGGGAGAACAGCTCTCCACGACTGACTGCAAACTCTTGAATGGATTCCGACAGATGAAAACAAGCCCTGCCCTACATTTTTTTTCATGTCACATCAATAGGTTGCGAATGCATTTTATGCATTTAATACGTCTTTGACCTGTAGGCATTGTTTTGTTTCCTAACTGACTCTAATTCAGCTCCTCACACGGTGAATGAAAGCGCCCCTATTTCTGATGAACGGACGTAAACGTGTGCATTGGGTTTAATGCTTCTCCTTCACATCCACCCTTGCAAACAAAAAGAGCATCTCTGAGTGGAGACAACCGTGCAGCTTTGTTCAAACACTACTGCAGTGTTGGTGCAGTGCAGATGATGTCATTTCCACCTGCTGCTGACTCTCCCTCCCTCCCTCTCTCTCTCTCTCTCTCTCTCTCTCTCTCTCTCGCATCCCCTCCACTCAGAATGCGGCACACGTCCGCTCATATAGGCTGGGGGGAGGGGAAAGGGGAGGAGGGAGCGAAATGCTCTACAACGGGGCTGTGACATAATCGACGCTCTACTACACCTCCAGCAGCCAAGAGACGACCAATCAGACGCCACCAGACGCTGGCAGACCAGCCAAGCAACAGCGCGCTTGAGAGCTTTGTGTCAAACCCCAAACTGTTGAGAGGCAGCGTTTCAAAACACAAAGACCTCACTGTAAGTTTATCAACGCTGCGACGGCGAATACAATCCGATTACGTGCATTTGAACTGTTCGGAGAGATTATTAGAATATACATAAAAACAACGACAAATAAACATGGAAAGCTCTTAAGTTACAACGAACAAATGCATGCAATACCAAACACACTCATTTAGAAACATTCTGTTGCTTATGTCATCCTTTCCAAGAATTATTTTCCTATATACAAGTATGAAACTTTCGATGAGACGAGCTTTAAAACAAATTAAGAACACAACACATGCACATTAAGTCTTACGCTGAAAGCTTGAAAGAAGTCTTGATTTGCCAAGCACCCACCAACAACAATAACCTTCCCCAACACCGACCAATGACAGAGCGTATGCACAAACTAGCCCAAAGGTGTCTAAAAAAAAACCTCAACTGTACTGAACAGCCCAATCTGTATTACCGTTTTCCAGGAGATGTTACATCAGCTTTGGTTGCACTCCCGTGGCCTTGGTAGGGTTCCTGGTCATTCAGACCTCGTGTGGCTGGTGTTGCTAAGCTGTGAGTGTGAGGACTAAACACTATTCGCTGGATCTTTGGGTATCTCATGGTAATATCCGAATGCAGAGAGCCCAAGCCGGTTTCTGTGTTTCATCAGGGTTGCATCATGCTGTTGGGAGTGGGGGCTTCTGCACCACTTTACAGCTAGAAGCGCAACAGGGGCTCAAAATCACTCACTTGTTGAGGATCTGTGCAGTTTATGGTGCCTGAGATGGGCAATAAAGAAGCGAAGGACTTTGCTGTCGGAGTCATCAGAAATTAAACAAGCATTTGACAATGAATCCTTACGGCTGAGAAGGATTATGGCACATTAAAGGGAGAATTCGCTCTGAATGAATGGCGACGTTTGATTGCACAACAAGATTTAGCGCCTAATTCACCGAATTAGGAATTATGCAAATTGGGAAAGGCACACAAATTTAGAGGTGAGTGCAATTGCCCATTTTGCGGGCCGGGTTTTTAAGTTTCAGGTTATGGAGGATGCGGCCCAACACAATGCCAGGATTGTACAGCATCACTAGGCAGATGTTGGCTGTTTAACATGAATAATAAAAAAGTAAACAAACATCTCCATTCAATAAAATTCCACTTCCACAGGCAGAATAACACAACGTTCATTGTGTGCAAGGTACATTTATTAATTTACGCTGTTGTTTCAGCACATTTGATTCAATTCAATTCAATTTTATTTATATAGCGCTTTTCACAATGTGCATTGTTCCAAAGCAGCTTTACAGGAGCAAATTAGAAAAACACAGAAAGGTAAAACACAGCACAGTGCATGGTGTTTATAGACCAAGCAAGATCATTATGATAAATAATATCTAATAAATAAATGAATAAATAAATCAACTGTTTTTTGTCTGATGTCTGTTTGACTTCAGGGTGCTCAGTAAATAACATCAAGTCTTTTGAGGTGAAATATAGAGCGCTAAACGTTTCATAAATATCAAACATGCTATAACGCACAGAGAAAAAAGAATATTTGTAGCAGGTTTCGATGACTTATTGATATTAGTCCCCCCTGAAAAAGTCCAATATTTGCTACATCTGGCTTCAAAGCACGATAACACTGTCATTTTTACTTGTAGGGCTTAAAACAGAACTCAAAAGGATTTTCTTTAAATCTATAACAGACTAATACTCCATTTAAGCCCATCACTAAAAATGCATTAAAAAATCATACAAATGTCCCTGTCGACAGGATTTATCTGATCAAGCGCGATGATTTTCTCTCAAGGGGATTTAGCTCAGCATGGATTTAAATCTGGGATAACAGGTCCTGAAGCTGTGGACATTGGTGGATCCGAGAGATCACCGAGACTAAAACATGTGCTTTTTGGAGAGAGAATTGGGCAGAGGTGAGACAGCTATAATAATGCTATTGTTTCTCTGTCAGCTAGAATTTCAGCACTGATTATTTGTGTGTCTGACCCGTAACACCCCTGAACACTAAAAAACATTCAATGAAACATAACATTCATTCGCTTTAAACTACAACTTTGCTTCTCTTAAAAACACATTTCTTGTTTCTTTGGGTTTTGTGACAAGCCGAAACTTTGTCATAACAACTGGTTAAACGTGTTTAAAAAAAGTGGTGGGTACATCTGTGCAGACTTTTACCAATCTGCGAAGGAGCTTTGACTGTGAACCTCTGAAGCTATGCTTTGCAAACGGAGCAAGACATTTCTTATTTGATTGTGAAAGTTATAAAAACATGCACAACATAAAGAGAAAAACACTGTATCTCCGAGATCTGATCATAACAGATCAACATAAAAAGCAAAACAAAGAATGCATCAATTGCCGAAACTTATGTTGAATGCAACACAGCCATATTACTTAAATTCTGATCGGATTTTTCAAACATGGGATGGAAAATAAATAAGATTTTAACCTCAATGAAGAGCATGGGCGAGACAGATCAGTGTGAGGACTCGAGCCCTGAACGCCATTCTTACAATTCCACAGGAAATCTCATCAAAGCAGAAAAAGAAACTTTGAACTTTAGATTTAGGGTTGACCTACTTACACGTTCCCTTATAAGGGCAGAGAAGAGGAGGTGGACCAGACAGAGAAATGAGAACAATAACAAAACGTGGATTCAGAAATGAAATGATAAATCCTTTTTAGACTTTAATAGAACAATTACAGTAAGAAGTAAACAAGATTTGCACACTGCAATGAAGCTTAAGAAAAACTTTGCTTTTCAAAATAATATGAATGGAGGCAGCACAGACAAAAGCAGTGTCAACAAGTTGGCAGAACGATTCTAATGGGTTTGGGCAAATCAACACCAGATCTCAGAATGAAAGCACACAAAGAACTCCAGAAAACAAGGCCAACATCGATGCACAGTATTTCTGTACTCCTTCCAGCTGACCGTTCATAAAATAAATGCGCCGGTCTCAATGTTCACCGCCTGTGGTGCTGAAAACGGAGCACTACACCTGACTGACTTACTATAACCACATGCTTACACATAGGAGCTCTTTGGAAACATCCAGCTTGCTTAAGTTTACAACCACTGACAGACAACTATCATAATATAAATACATCATTATTCTATAAGATTACAGGAACTTGTTTAAAACTAACATATACAGACTTCATGCTGGACCTCTGAATGAAATGACCTATGCAAAACACAAGACACGAGTTTACTACAAGCATAAGGAGGACGACGAAATATCTTCACAAACGATATGACATAACAGACATGCACACATCGTTAAACCAAAAACACAGACCTGCGCGCTACTCCTCGCATAACCAAATTCATCTCCAAAATGCCTGCACGTTCGTATCAAGTTCACGATAACATCAAGCATACTAACCCAAAACAGCCAACGTGGTGTCTGTCACTCACACATGTTCCTCATCCAGCCTGAAACTAACCGCAGGAGCCGTTTGGAAACAGAGCCAACAACAATAGAACTAAGTGTAAGTGAGGAGAGTGTATGGACAGATAAAGACCCCCTCTCCCCCCTCTTCTACAAACCCTCCTGTTCCCTCCCCATCCCTACTGCCGATCCTTTATCTCCTCCGCTCTCGTATGGAGACGCTGGAGTTCATCCACCGCGGGCACGCGCTTTACGCACCGTTTTGCGCGCGGTCGTGCGCCGACGGCTGGCTCCACAAACACTCGCAGACATGACAGTCCTCCTTTACCGACGAAAACACGGTAAATAGCACAGAGAATAGAGAAACAAATCCACTTTCTGTTGTGTATTTTGCGATCGCGTGACGCGCACCCGTCTCCAAACCGCGGTCGGTCGTGTTTTTAATTACTTTTTTTTTGGAAATCTTTACGGAATCGTGTGCGGCGGCTAGCTTCGACTCGTTTTGTAAAACTGTGCTTTTGAAGCGACTCCGAGGTTATTTCGTGGCTGGATGTGGAAGCGCATTGTGTTTTTGGGAGTGGCCGCGCGCAAACACAATAGAGTCGCGGCGATCTGTGTTATAAGCGCTTCAAACAGTGCGATGGTCCGATCACACGGCTGTTTTGCGACATATCTGTGTCATCGGAATCATGTTTACAGCCCTTGTGTTTCCCTGTCTCAGTCCTGTGCTTCAGTACCTGCAATGCTGCAGATGAATTGTTTTTCTCCTCTCTGCATTATGACAAATCAGGCCACGCACATAACACGCGCTGGATACAAGCGAAGCGAACAGCACGCTGGGAGATCTGACAGCTCCCATCTACACTATTTTTGTTTTCTCAAGGTTGGCGTAAATACGCTTAAAAATCGATTCATACAGTCGCTACGTCCATTAGATACAACTTCACTAATATAAAAATAATATCACAAAACTTGTCAATAATGTGTCACGTTTTACCCCAAAATTTATGCATTATGATAATCTTAATGCTATTAACGCCAAACATCATTGTATATGACATTTCCACTTGACATCTCATCTGTTTGAAATACAGCTGTTTCTATTTTCTATAAATTTGCTTCGTGGATTCACATGGGAACTATTTCACTTTACTGTTTCAGGGATGAATGTCAAAAAACCTGTTGAGAATGTGTCAGACCATTTACCAAGAAAGAACGAATGAATGAAAAATGTTTTTTTTTGTGAATTCTGTCATTATTATAAATCAAATTAAGCACTAAAGTAAAAGTCAATGTCATTTTCTGTCCCCTGCCAGAAATACCTCAGAAATGACACGAGAGACATGAATGGTCAGTTTGGGGCCTTTGCATTGCATAGTTTCATTCAAACACAATTATTATTATAAAACGGTCAGTTCTGGTCCTTGATTCTGATTGGCTGAGCGGAGTTCTAAGCCGTTATAAAATACCCCAGTAACCCACTGCTTCTTGGGGCTTATTGCTTTATTATGCCAGTTGAATGATGAAGCATGATTTAAGAAAAAACATTCAACACTTTAGTCACAAGTAGACATGCCTTAGAAACTAAATTGTCAGTGAGGACACAACTACCACTGTCTTTGCAAACAGGTCAATAAGTTGCTGTGGATGAAAATGATGCATGCAAATGAAGAATAAATGGTTAGCTCAGTTTGGTTATATCTGCATCATTGGTTCATTATGGTCACTTAAAAAGTACATGCAGTTCAGACAGACACTCTGCACAGGTAAGGGTTCTCTTCTGCCCAAACATATTTCTAATACAATTCATTCTGTAATATAAACCTCAGTATAAAACTAAAGTGGCAGCTGTTTTTATTCCCCACTATATCATTTTCTTTAAGACAGGACAAGCACAACTTATGCCCTTTGTGTAAAACACGTGCAAAACAGCCAAATATTTAATTACACCATATTTCACTCAAATATCTGTCTCGGGGTAAACACATCAGAAATCAGGAGACATATCAGCCAAACACAGATCATTGATTGACACTGAATGAATGAAAGTCACTATTAAAAAACAACAACAATGCAACAACAGGTCAGAGCTAAAAACAGCACCTCGGATGTTCCATCATCACAGAAAGCGTTGCAAAATAATGAAGAACAAAGCACATACAACGGATATGAAAGGAGACAAAACTGAGAGATTTACCGTCCAGAGAGAGCCAGTCGTGTTGTGAGGAGGGCAGAGCGGGCAGAGCGCGGGCTTTATACTCAAACACAACCGAGTTAGAGATAATCTGACTGCTGGCCGCCACCTGAAGGGTCACCAGACCTGTATCATGAGCTGTGAAGAGAAAGAAATGTTTCATATTTACCAGCAGCTATTTACAATATTTAAATGTTTACTATTTAAAAATGTACTCTATTTTTGTTTTATTAAGTCCGTTTTGTAACACTAGAGAGATGCTGTGTGACAGCTGTTAAACTGCTCAACTGTAAAAAGCACAACTGTAAATGTTGTTGAGCGTGAATGACACACCTGGGCAGTAACAGCGCAGCACGCCAGGCTGAATGAGAGACGCTGGGACTGTGATCTGATCAAACAGACAGGTGTATTCACTGCTGGCCTCCTGCCACGGCCCGGTTATGAGCACCTTCACCCCACCCTGACACACAAAACATTAGTTAGGGACAACATCACCAGTTATGTAACAATGTAATGCAATTTAATCTTTTACACAATCCCAAATCAACAGACAGATCCACCACAAAATGTTTTAAGAGTCAAGGTTTGATATTTGCAAAGTGTTATGAGATAGAAACAGCTGTTTTAAAACAAATTTTAATGTCACTGTATACAACCGCGGAGACCATTTCAAAATTATTTTCAGTTTTTCTGAATTTCCTATTTATAGGTATGCATTTAGGTACAATTATCATTTTTATTTGCATATATTTGCAGAAAATGAAAACTGAGAAACAGGTCAAAATAAAAAGAAAGAAAAAGATGCTCTGTGTTTTTTTAGACCTTAAATACTGCAAAGAAAACAAGTTCAGATTCAATTTTAAGCAATACAATGGAAATATTGTTATAATATAGTCCAAAAACATTTTCTTTATGTGATAACCTGGATTTTTATGACAGTTTTCATGTGTCTTGTCATGCTGTCAGTCTTTCACATTGCTGTTGGATGACTTTATGTCTCTCCTGAGGTTTGATTTTGTTGAAATTCAACAGAAACTGGACTGGAATGACCAAAATACATCTAGAAATGCTGAATAAATGAGAATTTGAAATGGTCTCTTAATTTTTCCCACGCTGTTCACATATATACACTTCAATTCAAAAGTTTAATTCAAAGTTATATTTGGATATAGAGATATATTCAGTCAACAAGGAAGATCTAATCAAAGCAGACAGAAAAGTCTGTCATTATTTGAGAGTTTGTGTGAGTTGAAGTTCATGTGGCGATGTCTGATAACCCCTCTGTTTATATCTGTCCTATACTGCTGTCCCAATGACAGACTGAGCACGTGTCTCATGTGGCCCAGGGGATTCTGGGACAAATAAATATGTCCCGTGTTGTTGAAAAGACCTTGAGCTTTACATTGAGAACTCTCCGGATGGTTCAGACGGTAACATCATTTTCTGATTTAAAACCATTCTTTTCCTGAATTAAACAGCCTAATAATGATCACAACAAAATAAATAAACTGATGTTGTATTCACGCGAGACATTTTATAAGATCTACACGAACATGTGCCTGCGGATTTCTAAACAACCGCAACATGTCATTTACAAAGCTCTACATAACCTCCATCTTTTGCTTTTTTCACTATTACGATTTTAGCTACTGTTCGGTTTGTTAAAAATAATCATTCCATATATCTTCAGTCACCTTTCTATGTAGAAACTGATGATGACTGATCTTATGGAAAATCATTTTTGCAGTTATTGCTACTTATTTATTCACAGTGATGCCAGAGAAGAACCATTTTTGGTTCCACAAAGGGTGCGTTTACATTTGGCATTAACATGCGATCTGTATCTGGATGTTGTCCACATACACATTGAAAAGACAAGTGTAAACACTCTGTGTCCTGATCGTTTGAAGATCTGATCTGCTTGTTCGGATCACAGAGATCGCATGTTAATGCCAAATATAAACGCACCCAAGGAACCATCTCTTTCTTACCTTTTTACAATCTGAAGAACCCTTTCACCAGAAAAAAGAACCTTTTGTGAAACAGAGGTTCTTTATGGAACCATTTAGATGTAGAAAAAACATTCTTCTATGGCATTGTGAAGCACCTTTATTTTTAAGAGTGTCTGTAAAGCTGCTTGCAACGATGCAACATTTTGAAAAGCACTATAGAAACTAATTTGAATTCAACTAAATATATATTTCTGTCATTCCAAAACTCACCTCAGGATAGGACCACTCTGGAGAATAGTCCGTCACCACAAACAGTCTTCCGGTAGCCTGCAGCATTCCCATGTTCCCATGCGCCACAGCTGCCGACACGGCCTCGGCCACCTGCATGTACGCCAGCTGCCCCGCCTCGCCCGTCACCGCCCCGGCCTGAGAAGACTGAGGGCTGCAGCAGGGCTGCAAGCAGAGCTCTGCAGAATTATAACCCCTCGCCCCATGACCTCCTTCATCTGCACCTTGTTGTGCGGCGGTTCCAGAGGAGACCTGCCCCTCTGTCCCCGTATGGGTCATCAGCTGGTGACCGTATAGAGCGTTGGCCCCCGCAACCACGGCCGCACCGTTTCCACCCTCCACCGAAATGAAGTCATTGATGAGATCTGAGAACTGGTTACCAAAGGAAACATCAAAATGGTCTAGGTTGATCTCCATGGAGCCCCCTGCATTGGTTCCGTTGCCCCCCAGGCTCTGGTGGGCCCCCACGGTGCTGAAAAGACCCTGCACCAAACCGGCTCCTTGCAGGAGGGGCTGGAGCTGTTGATGGGGGCTGTTGGCATTTCCGTTTCCTTCACCGCCGTTGCACAGAGTTCCGCTTTCTACCCTCGCACCTGTTGCCCCGGTCCCCAGGCTGCCCTCTGCTGGCTGTTGGAGGTATTGCTCTGTGCCCCCTCCACCTTCAGCTTCTCCTCCCCCTCCAGTCTGCAAGTGGTCCCCAGGCTTCAGCACACCATCAGACTTTTTCTCCTGACTGCCTCCCTCCCCCGGTTCTACTCCTGTTGGCTGTTCCAAGCCCCCAACGTCCTCGTGCTCCTGGCCCGGGTTAGAGAAGCGACTCTGGTACCGCAAAAGCTGGAGCGATCCCGCCTGCCCGTTTCTTTCAGTCGGAGAGCCGCCGTTGCAGTTGGAGGCAGCGTGCGTGTGGTAATGGTGGTGTCCGTTGGTTCCTGTGGAGTCTTGGGTCTTGACGACAGACAGGCCCATGTAAGCGTTGGAGTCGTGGGAGTTCTGGGTCAACGCGGAGTTGTTCTGGTGGGCCTGGGTTTGAGTGGACTGGGGCGAGCCTTGCAGGAAGAAGCTGGGCGAGTGGCTCTGGTGGGCCAGGTGAGCGCTGTGGCCGTATCCTGCAGCTGACATCACGTTGGTTGGATATTCTTGCTTGGCGTCAATGGCGCTGAAGTCCATCTGCTCGAGCGTGGTGCTGGGACTCAGCCCGCCCCCGGAAGGCAGCAGGGAACCCGTGGGAGTCAGAGCCAGGGAGTTTTGGGAACCACTGCTTGAGGATCCGCTCACCACCTCCCCGACTTGATATCCGCTCTCATTAGCCAGCTGCTGTTCAAAGGAGGTGTCCTCCGTCTTGATGTTCTTCACTAGAGAGGGGTTAAACGTGTATCCGTTGTCGTTGATGGGCGGAGAACATCGCAAACCTCCATTACGGCAGCTGCTACTGTTGCTCTCCTCTGTTTTCAACCCATTTCCCCCATAAGTCTGACCTTGCTTGGGGTTGTTGAGAAAGCAATCTGGGTCAAAGTTCATATTGGTCTCAGGCAGCTTGATACTCCCTGACTCCAGGTTGCTGGAGAGCAGCAGTTCTTCAGACACGCCGCTCGTCGACAACATGGCGAGTCCCTCTGCGGACCCGGCGTCAGTTAACCCTACTCCAACCGCCCCAGCGAATGCAAACTTATGGCTGTCGGCCGTCACCGCCAATACCAGACTGCTAGAAGCCGTGTCGGGACCCAGGAGATGAGCGTTGGGGTCGACAGTCGGGGACATGCTATAGACAGGATCTCCGGAGACCTCAGACATAAAAACCGTGGAGGATTGAGACAGGCTGCTCATGACTGAGGCCACGTGACCCATTCCGGCCACCACAGGGCTGTCGGCCATGTCGGGGTCCGAGTTCAGGCCGCTGCTGATGGAGACGGGTGAGCTCTGGGTGGTATCCGGAACCTCCACCTGGTTGGTGGAGGACACCTCCATGCTGTTCTGGTGGAGCAGCGCTGGCTTGGGCACCTTGCCGTTCCTCTTCTCTCGACCACCCGTTCCGCCGTCGCCCCCCGTTCTGCCGTTTTTGCCGCCGCCGTGGTTGTGTTCCGTCTTGCCCTCGGACACATCGTTGTTCTGAACCTCGGAGTGGCTGCTGCCGTAGGTGCCTCCAGGGCGCGTGTCCACTTTGGGGGAGATGATACGATGTTTGGCACTGTTGCATTTGTGGTGGAGGCTGCTTCCAGCACCTGCAGAGAGCAGACGCATGTTAAAATAAACTCAATGTAGCTATGAAATGTTAGGGCTGCACAAATAAAGAATAAAAGATTTTGTTTACATAATATAAGTGTGTGTACTGTGTATAATAATTGCATGTGTGTGTATTTATATATACATAATTATTATACACAGTACACACACTTATATTATGTAAACAAAATATTTTATTCTGCAAATGATTATTCGTTATGCAGCCCAATATACAACATATATCCTGACAGATACAAATAAATTTTATACAAGAATTATGGCTGAACTACTTAGTTATCTGTTATCAAATATCTATGTGTGGACCAGTGTTGGGTAAGTTACTCTGAAAAAGTAATTAATTACTAGTTACTAATTACACATTCGATAATGTAATTAGATTACTGTACAAGTTACTCTCTTCAAAAAGTATTTCATTACTTATTACTAATGACTTTCTATATCCTACATTAACCTTGAGGAGTTAAGTGATTCAAGGATAGACATGAAACAGCTCTTTTAATTCATTCAAATAAATAATATAAAACTACATAAAGTATTATTATTAATTACAAATGTGAGAATTATACATTAAAGCACGGATTTTAAAGTTAGACTTTGAATTTTGATGTAAATTCCTCTTCTGCACACACATATATTACACAAAGTATTTAGTTTAATTACATCAGAAGTAACTGTAATTAAATTACATAAAAAATAAGAGTAATCCCTTACTTTACTTTTTCAAGGGAAAAGTAATTAAATTACAGTAACTAATTACTTAGTAACTAGTTACACCCAACACTGGTGTGGACAAAAAAGGGATTAAACTAAAGACTAATGTTTTCAAAACAAGTGTTGCCAAAACAGATAAAATCATATGTGCATTATCATTTCATTAAAAAACACACAAAAATTACAAATGAACAAAATAAGATGTTTCAAAACTATAAATACAATCGTTTTAAATAATCTATTGATTTTTGTAAAATAAGCAATTCAGACTGTTTATATGATATTTAATGGAATCAATTGTCAAACATTGCCATCTATTGGTAAAAATGTAAATAGCACTGAACCTAAAATTATATAAATGAATTGAATATAATCTCTGAAACTAATAGAAAGGTAAAGTAAAGCTGTAATATATTTTCATGTTTATTTTTAATTAAAAGAGGATCGATTTAATTATTTTTACTGATATTCAATTTTGGATCATTCTCCAGTGGTTTCAAATAAAACACGAATACAAAAATATGCTATTTTTATTTATTTTTAAACTTACATGACATTAAACTATTTTGCCTTTCTAATACACATTTGCAATGTAAATATACAAATAATGCAAAAGATCTAAATATATTAAACATTACGCGTACAGAAATGTGTTAAAAGTTATGTTTCAAACAAGTAATAACTTGGACTTCTCTAAAATGTCTCCTAAAGGGATAATTCATCCCAAAATAAAAATTCTTTCATTTACTCATCCCCATGTCATTCCAAACCTGTATGACTTTCTTTTGGAAAACAAGAAGATATTTTGAAGAATGTTGGTAACCAAACAACATTGGCGGCCAATGACTTCCATTGTACAGTATGAACACAAAACCACTGAGACATTTCTCAAAATATCTTCGTTTTCTATCTTCTGTCTACAGGTTTTGAACCACATGAGGCTCTAAGAAAAACGATTTTGATATAAAGACATCCTTTCTTATATCTTAGCCCAGCTGAAGCTCTGAACCGTGTTCTTACCCAGGTTGCCCGTGCAGAGGCAGTTGTGAGTCCGGGGAGGTGGTTTGGTCTGGTGGCTGTCCAGAATCTGCTGAACCAGCTGCTCTGCTGAGAACCCTGTGCTGCTATTCCCATTGCTGCAAGTCCACTTGATGCCATGAACTGCCGGGAGAGAGGAGGGACACACAGAGGTCAGCCAGTCAGCCACACAGACCAACACCTCGCCAGCACCCCCTACTGACACTGCAGAGGAGACACAGTCTAACCGGCCCTGAATCGTTCACCTGTCCATCATCACCTCAACACTTTCATGTGTCATCGAACCAAGGAAAGTATCAGCTACATGAAGCCATGGAGGGTTTATATACGCTGTGCCGTGTCGCAGGCATCCGTTCACCCCTTGAAGGAATGTTATGGGTTCAAGAAGTCATTCAAAGGTTTAGTGTCACCAATCTGCCACTATAATGCTGTTTTTTCATTACAAAACCTAATTTAGATAGATATTGCAGATATAACTTGACAAAGGAGAATATTTCCTTAAATCGTAGTCAAAAAAGCATTGAGCTCAGAATTTGTAATAAACCCAGAACGTTTTGTTTAAAGTGACACAGAAAAAGTCTTGACATCACTATTATGAGTAACTCTTTTACTTTTAGTAGAAAAGTATGACAGGTAACCGTGTCGTGTCACAACTGCGGATTCACACAGGCGCTGTCTAAAACAAAACACAAAGCAATACAGACATCTGCTGGACATTTTGAGGTACTACAGCAACAAAGTGACAACACAATCAGATCCCCGCTTCTGTCATACTAGACAGGACTAAAATCTACAAGACTGCCACCGTCAGTCACGTTGTCAGTATGTTAATCACACGTTGTGTTGTACAGTATTATGCGTAAACAAACTATTTTTCAATCACCAATAAGATTTCACGCGTCTTTTCCCAAACCGAAGCTCTCTCTCTACGTGCAAAGCGTCTGGTAGTTTATCTGCTTTTGGGTTTGTTTTCATGTTTTCTTTGGACATTCAATTTGTCATAACGCACACGATTACAGTTAGTCTGTAACTGTAATCACTTTTTATTAAAACACACGTTTAACAAAAATATAACTTTATAAAACAAAACTTCGCAGGATTAGTGGAATTTTTCAGCAAGCGGGCGTACGCAACTGAACGCAGCGCATGCGCACTTGCTCGCAGGTATCGGAACATAAATACGTTGCTCCAAATCGCCTAAAATCCGTCCTTCACAGTGGAATAAGAATAAATTTGCCCAAGTACTTGCATAATCTTTCGCTACACAGTCGAATATACTTTTTTAACAAAAATAATACTCTTAGTACACCGCACAGTATAAGTAGACGAGCGAGTAGGCCTATATGAGCATGGGATTGCACTCCACAACAAATATGTTGTTACTTTTTTATCAGTGGATATGTGGAGCTTTGTTGAGGAACTGTGGAGCTCCGAGAGAAGTTTATTTGAGTGTTTGTTCCTCGGTGTAGGTGATGCTTTGTGTTATAGCGACATCTAGTGTTCAGATTATGCCAGAGCCACAAAAATACTACTGGATTTAATGGTTATAATGGGAATTGCATCGGCTTGAATGAAAACTATAACGGTCTCTGTTAGTCTCTACAGGTAATGTGTTGTGTTTTATTGGTGGGATGTTTATCTGGCAAATGGAAACCAACAGGACACCTTTAAATCCTACTGGAATAAGGTCTAAAACACACAACATAAAGGATCTTTTGCTGATGATTCATAATGGTATTTAACATTAGATATTGTTTCATTTTTTTTCAGCAGCAGGGTACTGTGACATGTGGCTGTGCGGATGGATATTATTGGGCTCATCCAGTCCTGATCGATATGTTAGTAGTAAACAAGTTTGCTTCAATGTCTTTGAAGAAGGAGCTCAAAAATATAATCAGTATGGACACCCTTGTGCTAAACACTTCACAGACCACAATCACATGACTACATGATGTGCAAGTGTCAGCTGAACCACAAGCCTATCCTGAACATACATGAACATACAAACATGTTTACAGACAGTAACTAAAAGTAATTGTAACTACAAGTAAACTAATAAGTACAGACTTATACGAATGAGTGTGACCTATATATGTACTTTACACGATAAATGAATAAGAATGCATGCATGCATGAATGAATACGTCATTTTATAAATATTATAAATAGATTTCTATTTGATTTCTATTCAATTATAAAGCTAATTACCATAGAGCATCCAAACCCACACCCAGAGGCGTATTAAGACCTCATGGTGCCCCTGGGCAACAGCCCCAGAGGTGCCCCCCATCAACCCACACGCAAGAATCCACTCATTAAAAGATTTATATATTAAAAGATTTTATAAGAATGAAACTCAGCAATTTACAATATACTATTTTACAAGAATTATACATTAACATGACACTTTTGTAGAATATAACACAAAAACAACTCTTTTCCATTAAGTATTTTTAACAATTAGGCCTACTGTAGTTAAGGGGCACCTGCTTTAGTAAAAAAATCACTAACATTTTTTTAACAGGTGTAAATGTTGTGCGTGCCACAAAATGGGGGTACAGGGACACACACACACACTATAGTTTGCATGTATGTATTCACATTAGGGGGACAATGGAACAATGTACAGATTTTCAGGACATTGGGACTTTAATTCACCAAAGTGGCATTCACCAGATTACAACGTATAGCAAGGTTATTCATAAAAATAACATGAAACGTTATTGTTACTATTTTAACTGCTATACAGCTATTCAAACGCTCTATTTAAGCACAGTATGTGTATATTCTTCTTACTAAACGATCACATAAGTACTAAGATAAAAGTGTACTCCACTAAAAAGGACACATATGAATTGATTACTATAGTGATGACACTGACCGTTCTTCACTTTCACTTTAAAACCCTGGTTTGGATCTTCAATAGTGGCCTTACCTCCACGTACTATTATTAGCAGACATTATCGGCACTATAACATCTTATTTCTGACGCATGCCATGTGTATACACCTTTATTAATCAGTGCTAATCCCCGCATTTTTAGTCTCCGCTACAACAATGCGCTCTGCATCGTTCCCGCTTCCATCTGTTTGAAGATTAAAGTGTAGGCTACACGAAAGACGACTCGCCTAATAGCAGTCACTTGTGATTGGCTGAATGTTAATTCACTCAAATCTATGTAACTAACCAGATAACATGGGCGGGAATTTTGGCGGAGGTGTGTCGAAAAAGTGCGGAGGACAGAACCATTTTTATCTGAAAGTGGGGGTATTCCCGCACATGGTGCCACGCCTATTTAGCGCAGATGCGTGACTTAAGTCTTAAAAAACAAGTGCTTATGTACATTTATAAAAAATATATATTTTGTATTGCGGGTTTATTTGGTGCCCCTAAAGTCTTGGTGCCCCTGGGCACTTGCCCAATTGCCCATATGGTTAATCCGCCTCTGCCCACACCACATTTTTCCTCATTGTGACTAGATTCCACTTCATTCAATTATTTCATTCATTATTTTATTGCTTCGCTGACCATTTCTGAAAGTCACACTTTTTCTATAAAAAAAAGTGATATCGACTCCTATTGTTTCTACAGTGAACTAATGTTCTTTTTTATCCCCCACCACTGAACATACACCACCACTAAAACTGTTTTTGCATTTTTACAGTTAAACGTTATTTACGTTATGTTATCCAGTCCTGATCCTGATCCTGTCCTCGTGGCGACCATTGGCTTTTTCTCACAATGTACAGCCGGTGATTTTAGGTTTATTATCCCATGGAGATCTAACCAACACGCACACACAAGCACGCTGCTCTTTTAATGACCATGTGCATATATAGGTCACTTCAGGAACCATATTTAATTCCAACTGCTTGCTTGTAACACATTCATTTCATATACAGGACTGCTTTGATAGGTGTGAGATCCATCAGCCCACATTTATACCACCTCTCAAGACTATAAATCTCCCTGCGACTTTATTCTCTTGCCAGCAGGTGGCAGTATCGCACCGTCGCTGTGTTTCAGTACTGGAAGGTCATTCAAAGAGATGATGATGATGTGAGAAGTGTTCAGCTGGCCTATCACTACAGCACTAGGACATCATGAAGTTAATGACTCATTGATGTGTGTTCAGATATTGAGAGAGCGAAGGCCGCTGTGAATGTATAGAGAACGCTGAACTCCGTGTTCTTTATATCATCAGGATTGAGTTTGATGCTGTATTTCATCACAAAAAGTATTCGTCCTACACAGGTTCAGTTGAGTTTGAAGCACAGCGGAGCAGAGGACAGGTGTCAGAATGATTTGGGTCTTCTTCTGACAGCCACCTTCAGTACAGACGCCCCCCTCTGGGATCTGAAACTGATCTGAGGTCTCTTCTGTTCACGCTTCAGGTCATTTGTGATTCTTAATGAATAAAGATAGGCCTATTTAGAGATCATTTTATAAATATTCTGTTTGTGTGTAAGGTCACAATAATTAGAATTGATATATTTTTAAGGAATTTAATGGGGATATTTTTGGTGTACAAATGTCTCTAATAAAAAAAATATCTTGGAATTTCAACGCAGCCCGTCGAGGGAATTTCTTCAAAAGTAGTAAAATCCTTGAGAGCAGAGGATAACTAGACACTTTATATTCATTATAGAAAGTTCAATGACTTTTCCGGGACTTTGTTAAGATTGTAATAATTCCCATAACCTTTGCAGGCCTGAAAATAGCAATTTTACAATTCCCTTATGATTTCAGGTTCTCGCGGCAGGAAACACCAGGTGCAATGCCGGAAATTAAGTTTTTGTCCTAATGCACAAAATTACAGCAAATCAGAACTAATTTGTTATTTATTTTATTATACAACTGTATGAATCCAGACTTGGAGACCTTGGCCGTGAAGTTATTTTGCAATAAAGTGAATATGTATTTTGATTTTCACCATAAAAGGATCTTGAAAAGTTCTTTCTTAATTTGTATAGTTTGTATAGCCGACAGGTTTTGTGGATGTTACATAAACAGTCCTTTAAAGAACTTGTAAAGAAACGTTATTATTAAAAGTGCAGCCAAAATATTGATCATGACAAACTCATGGTGCACTACATTTGCACAAAGAGCTTCTTATAAACGGCAAACGTCTGTTAAATAAAGTCAGACACATTGTAGTGTATCATAAAACACAGTCTGGATCAGTGATATGATCCGATGCGGTTTAATACTCACACATGGGCTTGAGCTGTCCAATGAGCTCTTCCTTGGTCCATTTGGCCCACTCTTTCTTATCTGTGTTGATGGAGCATAGGATGGGTCCACACGGTTTCCCACAATCCTCTATGGCGGGCACGTTCAGGTAGTGAACCAGCACAATGTCAGGGTTCTAAAGGGAGTGAGAAACAGAAATCAAGATGAAAGATTTCACAAAACGAGAAAGGAAAGACGTCGAGACATTGTTCTATGCAAGAATCCACAAACAGTTGTTAAATGAAACACTGTCACATGATGCGCTGCTTCTGCGGTGGTCTTTCAGCATCCAAAGGAGAAGTGACATCTACACATGCAATTAAAACTTTAACTAAACGCACTTACACACACACACACCGGAGAATCTCGCCAGCCACGGCGGAGGAGCTAACGCGTTAAACGTCGGGTCTGCGAGTTGTTTTGCGTTCGGTGGCAGAAGGTGGGAGTCGTTAATTGGCAAGCACGCTCGGAAACACAAGCGTCTCCCATTCTTCGCCCGAGCTCCCTGGAGCAGATGCCCCCAATTAACTTCAAAGTATTTACCAACATCAAAACACCATCCCGGCTCAGAATTACGGCCATCAATTATCCTAATTGACAGCCTAAGAGTAATAGGTGTTGCTAAAGCTCAGCTGCTGTGGGCAGGAATCGAGGTGAAGGGGACACGTGGTGGAGATTCGGGGGCAAAATGAAACTAACTGTTGCTCACAGATACACGGAGAGGACACGACTTTAAAAACAACACACTGTGCGTTTCGTTTTCCTGTGATGCGCAATTTGGTATTGCTCAGATGTTGATGGAGTTCTTATTTAAGTCTCAGATGTTTTTCCTAAAATGCACAAGGGAAATAAAACAGAAACATGTTGAAACACATGAAGAGCATGGAGGTGTAAAATGAATGTAGATTGTAGAAGTAAAATAATCTGGATTTGGGTCAATTTGACGAGGGGTGTTTGAGTTCACATTGAGATCTTTTTGAGATCATCTTGAGACTTGACAAATCTGAGCTCACTTTTGAAACTCCAATGAAGACGTTGATGAGACTTCTGGCTGTTTCAAAAATTCTCGTATATGTTCTGGAGAATTCATTGAGATCTGATCTGTGATTTTTCTTATGGACACCCTCATTCACCTCAGTCGTGATAAGTGAACAGACACAGAGACACGCAGGTGGAGGGGTTACACTGGGGGTCTTGACAGAGAGAAATGGAGCCTGAGACAACGTCGAAGGTTTGTCAATGTTAGGCTGCCAATAATTCGCATTCTCCATCAATCTGCCTCCCCTCTCTCCCAAAAGTGATACCCCTCCCATTTTCACATTCACCAATCAATGAGTTACAGACCAAAGCTTGAATTTAAAACCAGCGAATCAGTCGCTTTTGTCTCATCTCCTTTGGTTTTGAAATACAGACGATCGGTTTTCTTTCCTACCCACAGGAGTTAGCACGGCTCTCCGTGAAAGACAGAATAAACTTCTCTTCGCTCAGCGTCTGTCCGACGGACCCATTAGCATTTTAATATCGCAGCGTTAGCGACCAGATGGGAGACGGGAAAAAGCGAACACATTCGGCGATGCATTTCAAGGTGTTCGCACAGTACCTTTGGTAGATGTAAGAAACCGGCCGGATTTCGTGGATTTTCTTAAACAAGAGAGAAATTGGATTACTGTACTTTTATTATTTTTACTTTTGTCTGGGGGGGGGAGTTAACCCTGTCAAAAGATCAAATTGTTCCTCTCCAGATGACTTACTGCGTTGACTGACCCTGAAAGTTAGGCATACTGCGATTTTTTAAGAACTGAATTTCTAAAAATCTATCTCACGCTGTTTCTTTCGTCTCAACCCTATGGTGCAATTTTCACGGTTTCTCATAAAAGCTTCAACACATGGCTGTAACCTGGCAACAAGCCTTAACACACAAACACACACACACACACACACACACACACACACACACACACACACACACACACACACACACTACTTTCGATCTCATCATAGATAATGAAGATAATACTTTAAGTGTCCACATTCTCTCTTTTTTCATTCCTTTGTTCATCTATTCTGTATTCTCCGAGTTTGCACGCAGGTCAATCTTGTATTACAGGCACGTGCGTGTAGATTTATAAACAGCTGGAGCCGTCTCACACCTGTTTACGGTTTAGTTTACTTCACTGTGTCAAATGCATATGTGCAAACACACACAGAAGATTAATATGGTACGGTACAGAAGATAAGCTTTATCTGCATTTACCCGATGCAATAAAACATTCTCCTCCTTATTCTAAAGCGTCACAAGCCTCATGTAAAAACAGATGTGTCTTGAATTATTGTGCCCTCGCACAATATGATCAGACTTCAATCCTTCTCAAGGCCAGTGAAATTGCATTTTAAAAGAACAGTTCGTCCAGACAAAGACAATTCCATAAAACTCACGCACGTTGTTACAAACCTGTGTGAATTTCTTTTTTCACATATAAAAGTACAGAAAGATTTGGATCACGCGCTATATTAAATGGATAGTTCATCCGAAAATGAAGGTTCTTTTATCATTTATTCACCCTCACGTCATTCCAAACCTGTATGACTTTCTGTCTTCTGCAGAACACAAAAGAAGATAGTTTGAAGAATGTTGATAACCAAACAACACTGAGCCCCATTGACCGAATACCACAGAGACATTTTTCAAAACATCTTCAACAGAAGAAAGAGTCACGTACAGGTTTGGAACAACACAAGGCTCAACAATTAATGGAAAATGTTTTATTTCCGGGTGAAATATCCCTTTAAAGTGCCCTGAAAATGTATAAATTGTAAACGTCAACATTTGTGTTTCACAGATGAAATAAAAACAATACAGGTTTGAAATAACATAAATAGGAGTAAATCATTTTAATATGTGATAAAATGACCCACGAAGCATGAACAGAAGCGAGCGTTTGACATTCCGCAGGCATGTAGCTGTTCACGTGTGACATCTATGCATCATGGAGTCTGTGTGCGTCTGGAATGCCGAAACACTATGTGTGTGTTTTACTTGTAATAGTTGCTCTGGACACAGTGTGTGTAATGATAAATGTGCCGTGTGTCCATCATTAGGCAGCTCTCTGCCCACGGCACACACACAATTCATTTCAAGGGTAATTTCCTCTCACATACGGCGGGCTTTATGTGTGGACACAGAAGTCTGTTGTAATCGATGAGGTGTTTTTATTGCATTTAAACACTGTACGGCCCATCTTCTTTACCACAGCCTTGATATCTTCACCTCAGACTCTATCGAATGAGTCTGTATGATTTAAATGACACTACATACACAAGTGAGCATTGTATGCACTATATGCAGTTCCGCTGTTGGCCTGAGGGGCAGCATTGATCACACTACCAAAGCAAAACAAAAGCCAAGGGATGAATAAATTGAAGGATAAAAACATTTAATACCTTAATGAATAATCGTCATGTTTCTTTTCACTTCAAAACAGAAATGCCATATTTTTTTGCTTTAAGGTAATATTAAATATTCCAGTTGTCAGCCAATTTTAATTTGGTGTAGTCATAAACAACAAACACAATGAATAAGGCAACTGAGCTATTGAATTATGGGTAATGGTCAAGGTTTAAAGGTTAAAAAATTTGTCTGTGTTTAAGTGCTATAATCGGATCCCCGGTGCATCTAGCAACCCAGAAAAAGTGAAAAACAAGATCCCAGTAACTTTGTTTTGGTAAGCCTTTCTCTGCAAGCGTGTGAGAAATCGAGCCGTTCAGATTTCGCTCCTGATGTGACGTAGACGCAGGCTCTTATTATAATATTACCGCCCCTTAATCTACACAATTCCACCCGCGGCGCTGCCGCCATTGTTGTTTTCACAAGCGACAGCGGTGTACGTGACGCCATGGCTAAAGTTCGTGGACAACATGCAATGTAGTCGTTGCACAGAGTCCTAACCTCGGAAGAGACAGGAGTGGATTTATTTAATTTTAGTGGAAATCCCTCAGAAACCATAAGTAAGAACCTGCTTGTTTGCGTGAATCACTTCAAGCCGGAGTGCTTTATCAACCTGGGACAGTACAAGCAGGATTAGCTTCAAAGTTGTTCCTCAAGAGGGGTCGAGACCGACTGAACGAGACAAAGCTGCCGATGTAAGTAATATTTATCAACAGTCTGAATTGACGTACATGTACCGTATATATAGGAGGATAACGTTAGCATACGATAGCGAAGGGAGCTAAGTCAGTCACGGGCTAAATAGAACATCCAAAACCAGTGTTAAACTTGTGGTGTTTGTTGAATAAACACTCTGAAAAAATAAATGTATGAACTGGCGTGTAGCCTCTTTTATTTATTCTTCCCCCACATCCGTGATGTAATCACTTATTTCACTATTGCCATCTAGTGGACAATAATAGGAACATCAACTAATCACTACATCTCCTTTCTTTTGAAAGAAAACACAAAATGTAGTGCAAAAAACAGAACGTATAATATTGTCACTAAACAGCCATTTAAAACAAAAACAAAGCATTTGTTTAGTTCTTTATTTGCACACGAGTGCAGAAAAGATGTTCCAAGTCATCTGAATCTGTTTGTCTAGATGAATTTTTGGATAAAATAAGACTTAGCAAAAGTTTGGATATTTGAATTAACAATAGAAAACAAATAAAATGAACATTAGATTTATGACTTACAGTCTCTATTTCACTTCATTGTGCAGATGTAAGAGAGAAATGTCGTCCTGGTTTGCACTCACCAGTTCCAACCGGCTTTTACATGAATGATTTGTGGAAGTCCTTTGTGTGTAAAACTCGTCAATTTACTACTCAAACAACAACACAATGCCTGAAA